>NC_085137.1:348271243-348607138 GCF_035046485.1 Aedes albopictus
AAGAATAGCCGGATCAACTTCCAGACGATTTCTTGGAGGAACTTAAAAAAAATCTCATTGGAATTTCTTAAATACTTTTCGGAGAAGCTCCTGAAAGAAATCCCGGAGGAATTCTTTTAACCTTCATCACGTTGGGAACAGCTCGCTGGCTTGTGTACGGTTAGGGTCAAAAATTACTCTAATGCCAAAGAAGGGAAACATCTTGGAGGAACTTTCGGCGAACTCCGATTTCCAATGGCGGTTTCATAATCGAACACGGAGAAACATCTGCTAGAATTCTTGGAGGAAATTAAATACTTAAGAATGGCTGAACGGAATCGTGAAGAATGTTTTAGGAGGAAATTTACCTGGGGTTTTCCGGATGAATATCGTAGGAGCTTTCGAAAAAATTGAATTTTGAGAGGAACTGCTGACAGAACTTCCAGGAAAACATCCAGAAGAACTTAAGCAAGAATTCTCAAAGGAACACATGATAATGATCTCTCATGAAAATGAATTGAAACTTTTGGAAGAGATATTGATCATGTAAATTACTCTCAAGAATGGAAAAATCAATTTGCATTTACATTTATCGATAGCTTCGGTTGACTAATGATATCAAACAAACACGATAAATATTTATAACTAACGCTTTTTCACAATAGTTCATGTATTGTTTCATTTAATCATTTTTTAAACGTGAAAATATCTTTGGAAGATTTTTTACAGAAATCTTCCTTGAAGAGATGAAATATCTCCGTATTATCTAATAACAATATAATAAACAATAAATAGTTTGAAATTATTGGCTCTTACGGAAAAAGGGCGTTACCGAGTCAGTATGTTTAGGCCCCATCCAATAATTACGTAGACTTCAATGGAATTAGGTGGATGCCTGGCTGAAGTCTGCGCACTAGGGTGTTTCAAGTAATTTAGACAGACACACGTGTAGGGAATGAGTGTGATCTGTGTTAGTTGTTAGTTTCTTCATAGAATGTTAGAATTTCGGCTATAATGTATAAATGCAGAATTTGAAAATATTCTATCGGGGAAAATTTGAGTTAGATGAGTTTTTGGATATTTTCCGTACTAAAAATCAATAATTACTATTTTAGCCAAAAAAACGTCCCATACAAAATGTATAAAAAAATTTTCGCCGATGAAATATTTTCTAGTTTTCCGATTATGAATACATAGCCCAAATACTAATCATTTTCGAAGAAAAATCCGAGGCACAACAGTCTAACCAGAGCACCTGAAACACCCCATACTTATTTTTTTTTTTTTTGTTTTTTTTTAGATAGACTTCCTCTAGGACAGGGGTGCTCATCCTGCGGCCCGCGGGCCGCATGCGGCCCTCCAAGGATTAAGATGCGGCCCGCGGAGTACTTAAAGACTTTCAATTCGTCTTTGAACGATTATTTGAAATAACTCGTTAAATTTATTAAAAAATTAAACAAAACAAAATTGTTGATCAATTTTTACAGTGTTGAACACAAATTAAATGATTTATAAACAAAAAGAACAATCCGTTCTGGTAAGATTCAAAATCGCAACTCCGAAATATTTCGGCATTACAGCTTAGTCATGAAGCCAGCTTATAGTTATTTATAAGTGGTACGAATCAAATGAAAGTTTGTTAAAAATGTAATCTTGAATCATTTAAAAATTAGTTGCAGTTTTTAAGCGCAGTCAATGCAATGCTGAGCAAATATTTCTCATTTCGCCTTTCCGAAGAACATAAAAACACGAAGCACGAAGCTTTTGACAAAATTCTCAACAAATTTCAACTTGGTTGCCAATATTGTTTAATTTTCACTGTTTGTTTAAATTTATATTATAAGACTTACACATTTTTCGAAGCAAAACTTACGAATCCAATTTGAATTTTCCAAGCGAAACTCCTGAACGAACTTAAAGAAAAAAATCTGAGGCGAGATTCATAAAGCGTCTCCTGTGCCCTTTTGGAGAAACTCCAGGAAACATTATTGGAGATAAATTTTTAGCAACTCTAAGCGAAATATATGGAGAAACTCTTGGAGAAACTCAAATCATCCTGGAGAAAATAAACCTGAAGAAACTCAATGAGAAAGTTGTGGCGATACTGCATGGAAATTATAGGAGCATCTCCTAGAAAAATGTCCTAGTGCTACTCTAACAGAAATTTCTTAAACAACTTTAGAATGAATTCCTCGAGCAATAAAAAGAGAATTTCCAGGAGTAGGTAACTACAAACAAGATTCCAGGACCAACTGCATCAAGACACAAAATACGCCTAGAACGCCTGAGGAAAATTTGAACAATACATTTGAAGCAACTTATGCAGCAACTTTAAAAGATGAAATTTAATGATGAAGTATTTCATAAACTTTAGAAGAGACTTATGGAAACAATTTACTAAAATCTTCAAGAAACTCCTGAAAAATTTTCTTTAAAATCTGGAAGCTATTCTAGGAGAAATTCTTGGAAAGGATTAATGAGGAATTCCTGAAGTAACTTCAGAGCAGTTCCAAAGGCAAATCTTAGAGGAGATCTTGGAGGTGTTCCAAGAGAATTCTAGAAAAACTAAAAGAAACTTCAAAAAATTTCTCGAAAACCTTCTGGAGCAACTCCACAAGAAATTTCAGGAGAAAATCAAGTAAACCTTTTTGGAGCGATTCAAAAGAAATTCTTGTAAAAGCTGCTTGACAAGTTCTTAAAGTGGCTTTTATGAAATTCTAGGAGCAACTTCTTAATTGTTTGTTTGAATTTCAATTTGAAGCTCAAACGTTTTTCTTAACCAAACTTATGAATCTAAATTGAACAGTTCAGATTTTTAAAAAATATGCTTTAGAATTGTTCTTTTTATTGTTTCTGTGCATCGATGTTTTATGTGGCCCGCAGGTCGATCCAGAATTGTAGATATGGCCCGCGGTATCCTCCAGCCTGAGCACCACTGCTCTAGGACATTCGTCTCTGATGCTTTAAATATATGTTTCAGATTGCACGCTGAACTGATTTCACAAGAAACACATAGAGCAAAATCTCAGTAAAGTTAATCGAGATTCGAAAAACACTCGGATCTGAAGAAATTTTACTTCACCAGAGCTTAACCATTCGACTACCTACCTCATACACATCCTTCAGTACTTTCGCCGTCGCCGTGTTCATCTCCTGTACCGGATGCCCGAGCATCATGTTTGAAAGGTTCGAATACAACAGCCGGAAATCAACTCCTCCGGCCCTGCTCGGCTCCGGGAATTGTTCGGTCGCGGCAATAGTTTTCAGCGCCAATGGAAGCTCCCTGTTGCTCGTGATCCGCATGCCAGCCGAATGCAACATCTCGCACCAGTTGGTCACTCGTACAAACTCCGCGCTGTCCTGCATCGTTTGGTAAACACTTTCCTCCGACCTAGTGGCGAAGTCGTTCACGTAGCTTTCCACCTCGGACCGCTTGCACTTGTTAATATAATGAGACTGTGTGATCTGATCCGGAAGCTGTGAGCCATGCTTCTGAAAGGCGGCATCCAGATGCCGGCGGAAGGTGCGATTGTTCGAAGGGATGGAACTTTTCTTGCCGTCGTCCGACTCTTTGGTGGTGGTGTCGACTCGTTCGCAATCGGAGTCATCCTCCATGGATGGTAACATTGACGATGAAGCTTCCATGTTCGCTGTGATAAGATCCTAAAATTGTTCAGAAATGCTATTCAATCACGGTCCACCAAATTGATTGTGAAAAGTGTGTTTTGTATACAAAATGCAGTGTTATGAATCTAATTCTTATTGGATTTTAATGGGAATAAATGTGCCAAGTAAATCACGCACACAACCATACATATGCCGACCAGCGCATGAGCACATATAAGTAGACATGAAAACATTTGTAGGGTCATGTTTTTAATTTGATCGTTTGTAAATTGATATAAGGTACCTAAAAACCGAGAAAAAAACATCAATAGAACACGAACAGATTTTTGTTCGGTCTAATCAGATTTTTAGGAGGTGTCTCAGTAGAGCGAAATATTAATTTGTTTCCTCAACCCACGATGATTGTAACTCGCAGATTGTAAATCACTAGACGAAGAGGAGAAACGATTTCTTGAATCACATAAGCATACTGAGCCAAGTACTGAGCTTTTTGGAACCAATCATTGGAAAGACACGCCTCCGGGCGACACGGGCGTCGCCTCCGGCTAAAGCATGCACCCATAGCCTACTTTGCTAGCACAAAAACTGGGTTGCCTACTACAAACTAAGCGTAGAGTATTTCAAAACTTCCCACTCCCTACATACAAACAATATTTCTTCATTAATTGTTATTAATATGTCGAATAACTCGTACAGCTGCAAATTTCCCATTTTTTATTGAGCAATGCGTTAAAAAATGAGCTTTACGGTACTCTAATCCTCTTAGTTTTATCTTCCTAACGGCTAAGTGTAGATATCATGAACGAACTGCTTATACAGGGTGTTAGGTTCCTGAGTGCAAACATTTTAAAGGGTGATAGATGACCATAAACGGAGATAAAAATTGTTCTACGCATATGGCCAAATCTCAACCGTTACGTAGTTATTGAACTTCCCATGTTTTTGACTCTTATTGCCTTAACTGGAAGTAACTTGAAAATGGTCAAACTTATCGAAGTTTTTTTACCCTAATTAGAAAGATTATTGAATTTTCTAACAAATGGCATCTTTGAGTCGATTGGTTTAGTTAAATAACTAAGTTTTGTAGAGCAAAATAACTAAAAATAGTGTATTTTTATTGGTTTTTGTCAATTATCTTTGAAACATGCGTAATAAATTAAAATTCTTTCTTTGGCAAAGTTGTGGCCCCTGTTACACTCTACAATTCGTTCTTCGACACCAAACTTCTAGCTCTTATCGTTTTCTTGCAATTTTGATTTAAATGTGCGGCACAATGCGCAAAAAAGTGCTTTCCATGACAGTTGCAAATTTATGATCTGAAATGCGATGTTAAAATCGAACTTGCAACAAAACGATAAAAGATAGAAGTTTGGTGTCAAAGAACAAATTGTAGAGTGTAATAGGGACCACAACTTTGCCAAAGAAAGAATTTAAGTTTATTACGCATGTTTCAAAGATAATTGACAAAAACCAATAAAAATACACTATTTTTAGCTATTTTGCTCTAGAAAACTTAGTTATTTAACTAAACCAATCGATTCAAAGATGCCGTTTGTTAGAAAATTCAATAATCTTTCGAATAAGGGTAAAAAAACTTCGATAAGTTTGACCATTTTCAAGTTATTGCCAGTTAAGGCAATAAGAGTCATAAACATGGGAAGATCAATAACTACGTAACGGTTGAGATTTGACCATATGCGTAGAACAATTTTTTTCTCCATTTATGGTCCTCTATCACCCTCTAAAAAGTTTGCACTCAGGAACCTAACACCCTGTATATTGAGAAAAGGAAAAACGGCGTGTCAATAAGGCCGAAACAAATCTCATTTTCTTCTCTTGTCACTTTGTTCGTTGACCGGTCAAGGGGGGGATGATAAATAATAAATGTATTTGATAAAAAAAATACCCAAACAATTAGGAAAAATCGTCAAACTCATTGGATTTGATAAGAATTTTTTCGACAACTCTAATTTCACTTTAAATTGTTTAAATTTCTAAGTAATTTATTTGTGTCCCCCTCGAAATGTCGAAATCCGACAAAAAATTTCCGAGAGGGGGGGGGGTCTGACATTAGAGAAAATCGAAATGTGTGTCAGCCTAAGTATAATACTGATCGGATTTTTTAATTATAGGTACCTAATCAGAAAATTATCTACAGTTATCCAAATTTTCGAAGAATGCTTTTTTATTTGATTTTTAAGTTTTTGCATTCATGCAGAGAAAACGCTTCATTTTACGCGGGACTTCGAGTAAGCAATCAACTACAACATTTGAGTGTTTTTCTTTTTGGGTGTAATCGATGTCGTAGAAATATCCACTGATGAACGCCCAGAATAGGGTCTTGTATAAAAAAGTTATTGATTTTTTCCACCTTTGGGCTTAATTTTGCCCAATGTGCATTGGTTCAAATGTGAGCTTGATTGGTTAATCTTTCGCTCAACTAGAACCATTCTCGTAAAACACTTTTTATAAGACAACTAATTTTTGAACTGTCATATCTCGGAGATCATTGAACCGAATTGAAAGACATTTTTAACGATTATCATCAATATATTAATGCTTGGAAGTTCTTCAAAACACAGGTACTTTTTAAACGTTGAAAAAAGTTATGATGATTTGACATTTCCACCCATATAGAGGAAAATGAGTCAAATTTACAATACTGCACAAAAAATACTAAATGTGTTCTTCCTTTAATCTAAATGGGCTCTAATGTATGCCATTATAGATATCTTAAGAACAGAAGTAGAAAATCTTTGAAAATCTAAAATAAAATTAAACGGCATAGATGTGAAAAAATACATTCGTTTGAAAAGTACATAGGGTGGGGCGGGGCAAGATGGGTCGCGGGGCAAGATGGGTCCGTGCCATTTTCGGGCGCATTACTTATGTTTTGATTATGTTAATAATTTTGTTAGATGACCAGCATGAATATACAAAAGTTTGGGGCATTGATTGAAAAAATATTCACTCTCATTGGAAATAGAAACCAAAATGTTTTTTTGCCATTTTTCTTATGCGATACATTCCATATATTCTCCATATAAACGGCCGCGGGGCAAGATGGGTCACCTTCAATTTTGAACGTATTTTTGGAGCATTCAAAAGTTATTTATTTTTTATTACAAGACTATCTCATAAATGACTTCAATCAAGCGGAATAAATGCTCGAAATTATAACATAAAATTATGATAATTTTTTAGTAAAAACATCGATTTTCAAGTCGCCTCAGGACCACTCAAATCGTAAAGTTTTTTATATTCCAAATAAATTTATAAAATGTTTACTAGTAGCTCTTGTTTACTCAGTATGGATATGGAGCATATTTGAATGCGGAACAAATCTTATATTTTGACGTTTTTCGTTGAGAAAATGTTAATTACTTAAAAAGTGACCCATCTTGCCCCGCACTTTTTTCACGGCACAAAATCGATCACTTTTTAAAACTGCTTGTTTAACATCATATTTTGTATTTAATGAACTTTTTATCGACTTTTAGCATAGCTAACTAGTGTATTAAAGAGTAGCGGACGAATGCAAACCAATCCGATTTGTATTCACGAAGTTATGGTGATCCATCCTTATGCGACCCATCTTGCCCCGCCCCACCCTACACACTCAATTCTGAATTGCCTGTTCAGCACTTTTTGACGAAAATAGAACAGCAGAACTATTTCGGTAGCTTCGGTGATCGATTTTACTGAGGCTCACCCAAGGAACAATTCAAAGTCATAAATAAGCATGCATGTCGAACTATTGTTGGTTTATAACAATCGTAGCTGAACAAAACCAAATGCTGAATGATGAGCTGAAATGATGCTATTTATATTGTAAATAAGCCAGAATACAACATTAGGCACGTATGTGAACAGCAATTGAATTATAAGCCTAACAAACGTCAGCAATTTTTGTTTGTTCGATTTGCCCTTACTAGCTTTAATATAAGCTGAAGAAGAACTTTTTTCTACGCGTTAAAAAGCTTATGTTCCACAGTTTCCGAAAGCTGATTATTGTGGTCTACATAAGTTGAACAAATGCTTTTGATGTTTAATACTTCAGCTATTGTGGGAACGTTCAATAATGGTTTAACAGTAAGCTGTATAAACGGGTTTATGATTTATTTGTTCGATTATCACTTTTCGATTGAACAACAGATCAATGTGAATACAACAGTACTGGAACGTTCCTCATTATTAAATATGTATTGATGTGTGTTGCACACCAATGCGAAATAGTCGAAGCATTTGCTAATTTTCATAGCAATTTCAAAGTTGTAGACATCTTCACAACTTTCTTTTAATAAATATTTACAACCTTTCATAAATCTGAATATTGATCTTTCACAGCTTTGTGAAGATGTTTCACTCTTAGCGAGCAACTTACCAATTCCAGGATGGCGTAGTCGGTAAGGCATGCGACGGGTGATTGGGAGATCACGAGTTCAAGTCCCAAGTTGAGAAATTTTTAGAAGAGCTTGTGTGTTATAAATGCGTTTAGATGCGACAAATAAACATGATTGGACTATGATTGCACCTCGCACTTCAATTTGTTTTTGTATTCGCAGCAGATTATTATAGTTGAATACAAGTTTAATATGAGGCTGATATAACACAGATTACTTCCTACTGTAAAGCCTGTATCGCGCTTGCAAAAAAGATTGCTGAATAACTTCTCCATTTTTGTTTGAACAACGCCTGATTACAAGCTGTGATGAAATAATATTAAACTGTTATTCAATTAAATGTTTAATAAAAATGTCATTGCAATGTTGATTAAATGAGTGATTGTTCCTTGGGCAGTACACCAACTGTCAAAACCGGGTGCAAAAGGTAAACAATGCAGAATAGCTGTATTCAGCTGTTCTATTTTCATCAAAAATTTACCGTACGCGGTATTCCAAATTAAGTGTGTATGTTTTAAAGAATTTTTAAGCATTAATACATTGTTGATAAACGTTCAAAATTTCATTCAATTCGGTTTTCTGGTCTCCGAGATATGACAGTTCAAAAATTAGTTGTCTAAAAATAGTGTCTTAACGGGTGGCCACTAAATAACGGGAATGCTTTTAGCAGCTGATTAAAAACAATAGAAGCGTCCATAGAGTAAACATTTTTTAGACAAAACCATCGTCTATCTATCCACAAAGTCAGCGTATTTTTTATTTTGTGTCAACTTATTCTGTTCTGCAGAAAACGACATTGAAACAGGAAGCACTACCAAAATGCCTTGGACGGCTCTACTGATTGCTCAAAACAACCGTAAAAAAAGTTAATAGTAAACCATTATAAAACTAGAACCCGCCCGGTTTTGAATGAATTCCACATTTCGGCATCCCAAGAAACAGATCCTGAAGGAAATAGAGGAAAACTAGCAAAACCAATAAGCATGATATCATTTCACATAATAAAATCTTCTTTTGTGACATGGGCTGGATAAATCAATAGAATGCCTTGTTAAATAACAAATATTTACATCAAATCACATTTACACATTGAACAACATGTAAATGGTTCGTTATAAAAAAAAATAGCACAAAAAAAGTTCAACAATGAACCGCAGTGCACAAATTACATCGACACGTTTTGGTGATACAGAAAAATAACATTTTTTTGGAAATTTCTATAAATGTCATTTACGGGAAAAGGCTACAACCAAAGCAAAAAAAAACAAGTCAGTATCCCCATTTTTTCTTATTACTGTTTGAGTGTGTAGATGCTAAAGGTAGCTGAGAAACCATTTATTTTGACCAACGGTTTCACAGACGCAGAAAATGCGTGAAAGTAAACTCTGAAAAGTCGTACAAAGCAGTTGCTCCAACATCACTGCAAAAAAATACTGTACAAATTACTACGTTCAACTTTCTTAAATTTTATATTTTCCATGGACGTACATTGTTAAACCTTTATGATAGTTAAATTCAGATTGCCATTTTTAAAGATCATATATTTTTAAGAGCACATTCAAAGCATTCCCGTTATTTAGTGACCACCCGTTATGAGAACGGTTCAAGCCTCGCGAAAGATTAACCAATCGATCTCAAATTTGTACCAATGAATTTTTGATGTTCTCTATGAAAAGTTACAGCATGTTGAACTTTTTTATGAGAGAAAAAAAGTTGCCTATCCCAAACATTTTGGCCACCTCCTGTAGATCCGTTTCTCTTCTAATGAGCCGAGTACCGCCTTCGATTAGCATTCGACTTCTGGCGCAATTGCTCTAGTTCGCCATTCGTTGGCATTCCTCGTCGAACTACCATTACATTAAATGATAATTAAGATTAAGATTTAGATTAAGATTAATAATTCAAGTAATTGTGCGGATCTCTGTCGGACATTACATCAATGACATTGCCCGTCGATCAGTACCGTAAACTGGGGTGTAGTTGATCAGTGAGGTGAACCTGTTCATTCAATTACCTGCGGATATTGACTTTCAAGGAAGCAACAATTCTATTTTAACCATTCGCAATCCAACGACGTAACATTAAAATAGAATGGTAACTTCCTTGAAAGTCGATATTCGTGGGTAATTGAGTGATCAGGTTCACGCCACTGATCAGCTACACCCCAGTTTACGGTACATGGTCTATCTGAGAGAAAGTATCACCGTTTAGGTTTCGCCAGGTGAATTTTCTCATTTTCTTACGTGCGTAGCAGGTATTTCTGATTGCCATCACCTTAACAGCATCGAATGTCACAAACCACGGACAATTATTATTGATAACGGAATGAAGACTTTCCGCCCCAATGGCAGATCGAAAAAAAACTCCCTCAAATTGCAGCTACCAATAGGAACAAACGTGTTTCTGTTGCTGTATGGTATATTTCGATTTATAACAAATATCTATACCCTCGCTTTCTATTGAGGGGGATGCGTGGGTGGATCTATAGGTAGATAGACCCTACAACGACTGAAAAAATGTTAGTTTACCAAAACGGGTCAGGCCCAACATGCCTCAAGTTAATGTAGATTTGATATGATACTAGCAATGATCGACGGTCAACAAAAACTACACCTGACGTGGTCCCACAAATCCCTATTAACATAGGACTACTTAGCTGCACACGGCAACCTAGGACATCCAACATCCGGAAACTGGATGCTATTGGCCCAGGCGCAGGTTCAGAGAAGAAAGATTCTTATCGATGATGTGTTTATTGTTAATAATTTGAATAATATATTATTTAAATCACAGTCTTGGCATAGTATAAGATTGAACGTGCTGTGTCTAAGTAGAATCGAGCGATGTAGTGTATACTGGACTGATCGTATTGAAAGTTTTCCTCGAAACAGGGAAATAATTTTCCCACATTAAGTTTATCATCCATCGGCTGGTAATGTGCAATGTTAATCACGTGACTAAACAGAGACATTGATACATCTTAAATGAATTGAACTCACATGTTTGTACATTATGTATTTAAATCCGGCTCGAAATGAGAATTCCATACAGATTTGTTACAAACACAGCTCCTTTATTTAAAAAGTGCGCAGGTTTTACTTAATGCATTTATTAGGTACTCGTAACCGAAATTGCAAGAAAATTCTTAAAAGCATTGACATCCAGTTTCCTATCTTATTTTAGTTGAAATCGAAAGATCTAAAAATAGCCGCAAGTTGTATTACGTAAACAAACCAAATCAACAAGACTTGTACACAATTGCAATTCGCAATGCAATATAAAGCTTTCTCCTCAGATCGTTCACATATTTGCATTAGTATGGCGTTCCCATATGCAAACCTCGTTTAACGAGCCTCTGGAGTTTCCCACTCGTACAAACCGTTCTCGCTTTATTAATCACCGCCAACAAGTACAAACCAATATCTACCAACAACTGCATACAACATTCTCAAAGGTGCTCTTCGCACGTCTCGCAGTTGCTCAACCCGTTTAAGTCACTCATGCTTTAGTCTTGATGCTAACTTTAACCCGATCGGTGCTAAGATTTCACATCTCTCGCGCGTGATTTGGCGGGTTTTCCAACAGTGACGCGATAGCAATTAGTAATCAATCTAGAACATGGATCCCAACACCCCACAGCCGTCGTCGGGTTCGGCTTCGGGTACTCCACTACCGGAATCCGTGACGAACGCATTGATGAGCATTCAACCGCGGTATAACAGTTTCCACCAACACCATGCTATGCCCCATATGACCAGCGGTAACAGCTACAACCCGTCGCCGGGACAGGCACCTGGGTCAGTGCCGGGCACCACAAGCAATAGCAACAACAACAACAACAACCTGCAACCGGCGACGACCAGTGTGATAAATTTATCCAACTCCAGTGACGTCGTGATAGGTCCAATGACTCAATACCAGGGATCCGTTACCATCTATCAATATATGGATGCCACCGTGGAGGCAACCCGAATTGCTTGTAAGTATTTAATCAGTACTACTGACTGACGTTGATCCGCCCAAGCCGGCTTTGGGTCACGTATCCGTACGGGGCAGTGAAACCTATCTGCGTCATGATTGACCCCCGAATGGAGTGGCAAGTATTTCGTATGCTTCCGTTTGCGAAAAGTATTCAACTATGTGATGGCCTTTATTTTGGATGTCAGTTAAATATGCTGTTCAGTATTAAAAATAGAGAAAATGTTTTCACTTCCAATGAAACGCACGGAAAAGCACCAAAAACAAAGAAGGTGACAAATTTGTAGTCGGCTTCGAAGAGGTATTAAATTTAACAAATAAATATTTATTTCATGTGAATGTAGTTAGGGCATTGTAAGAACTCAAACTAAACTGTTCTTAACCTCGGTGGAGCGATAATATATACTAAAATGGAGGTTTGAGCTATGGCCAAAATATGTTCAACATAATCAGATGTGAACATATTTTGGACCACCTGTCAGATCCATCTCTCCAGTTCCTTCTTAAGGGAGAAAATATTCATGCCAATGTATTTAATGTACTCTAAAAACAGATAAATAGAATAAGTTGGGACCTCCCGTGATCTGGGTTGTTATACGTTTATTTTACAATGAGATTGTTGTGGGTTCGATTTATTCTAACAACTTTTCGTCAAGTTAAAAATTTTGATTTGATTTGTGTTTTAACAACTTTTCAACAAGTTGAAGTTTTAAGGTGTTCAGTCACCTAGTTTAGAAAAGTTGTCCTTCTCGGCAATCAGTTGATGACTGAGACAATGTGTTATCTAATGTATGTTTGACAATTACGTTTCATTCAAATTACTTTATTTTTGATGGCCTTTCCACTCACTACAATATGTGTGGAACGCCTTTATATTTAGCAAAAGCACTAAACTTTCACACTTCTAGAAAGCGTTACGTAATTTATGCATGGTGACTGACGTCGTGCAATAGTTAATAAATACACGTTTTGCGTAACATTTTTTTATGAAACATCATACTACAATGCGTAAAAACTGGCAATTGCAACAACATTTCATCTTTTTTTACCGTTACGTAATTTTTAAACGTTCCCTGCCCAAAAAATGAATAGAAAAGATGTAAACTTCACGTAGTTTTAACTATGTTTAAATTTTTGCTGAGGTGGCATTCATTTCATCAATCTATTGAAGTTTAGTTTGGTAGGCCAAAATATGTGCACTTGATGGTCCAAAATAAAATCAGGTGGTCCAAAATACAAGCCCGAGATCCTTCAGGAGTTTTGATATTTATTGTATTTAATACAACAATTTTAATTTCTGTTTGGCCTTTTTCGACAGAAAACATGTTGCTCTACGTAATGCCTACTGAAATTATCCATATTTTGAAGGGGAAACTTTCTTTTTTCGCTGAGTTGTTCATCCACTTCCTAAAGGGGTCCAAAATACCTCCCTTACCCTACGTTCGTGATTCCAAATAGGCGTTTCAAAAAGATTGCTGTGCTCATTGCTGCTACATACGTAGTGTGTGAGACACATAATAATAAGCTGAAATCGTCATATGTACAAACAACGTTCGAGTCATCTGAATAAAAAGTTTTAAATTAATTTTCGTCAAGAAAGACTTGGGCCCATAAACCTAGGCCGGAAAGTACGAAGTCGTTCAACATAACCATTTCCCACCAAACAGAACTAGTTGAATAGCAGTTTTTTAAACTAAAGTTTGCTTAAGAGTGGTTTGTTCCACTCATGTACAGCTAAAATGTTTGTTGGGATTGTGGGCTTCGTGGCCGAGCGGTTAGCGGCGTCAGTCGTTTAGGTGTCTCGTAAGCCTCGGACTGTGAGTTCGATTCCCGCCCCAGTCGGGGTAAACTTTTCGTCGAACGGAAAATTCTCCACTGGGCCACTGGGTGTTATATATGTTGTCCGTTGTCGAATGTTAGTAATGTTCAGTCTGTAGAGGCCGTAAGGTCGGAGACGGTGTAATTGTCTTTTAAAACATAATCAGCGTGTGTACCAAACAATGCACAAATAGGGTGACGAAGGGTATTATCGGCAAGTTTGTTCTCTTCGTCATGGGGTTTTTTTGTGGGCCGAATTGCCTGAAATTTGGGCATATAACTCAGCTTGGTTGGAAAGGATTTGAGGCCAACTCTGAGTCCAACAGGTTTAAAAAAAACCATGACGAAGAGAACAAAACTGGCAAAAATACGTAAGTTTCCCTATCATAACTATGGTAAATCTGTTTGAATTGGACTTCCCGAACGATACTTTGAACATTTCCGTTACTTTGCTGGGCATCGGGTATATTTATCGGAATGTGATTAGGCTGATACAAATTATATTTTGACTTTTTGTCTCTCCCCCCCCCCCTCCCCACCTTCAAAAAGTTTTGGCTGGATTTTGCATTTTGAGGGGGCAGATGAGAAAATATTTATCAAAATTTCGGGGTTTGGTAAAAATTCTTTAACAAATCCGACGAGTTTTAAATATTTTTCAGATTAAATGCTTTATTATTTTTATCCCCCCCCCCCTCGACCAGCCAAAGAGTGGTGGGACAAAAAGTGAAACAAATATTTGTAACGGCCTTAGTCAAATTTAGCAAACAAAAACGTAACAGTTACTTAGGCAGTGTACACTTCCACCACTCAAATCGTCTTCACTTTTTTGTGGAACGCATTTTGTTAAAAAACTGGATCGTTACCAATTCATGCAATTATGGTACACTAGATGGTACACGTGCATTCTTTTTTGTTGTCTGCCGATGTGTAATGATCTAGGAACCGTCCAGTTCGAGTGACCGATTTAAAATCAACTGGTTTAATTAAAGGTTCTAAAAGCCGTCATAAAACCAAACAGATATTATTTTGGTTTTATCATGATTTCACAGACTACTAGAGATTCTGTTAATCTTAAACATTTGAAAAATCAGAGGGGTGAGTGAGTACAGGGTGGCAACGTAGAAATGATACACTCGAAAACTGATGCTAAATTCAAACAGGATTTAATTTTTCTGTAAATTCACTTTTAATGATACAACAAAGTATTAAACTTACAAAGTATTTAGTTCAATTAGAATCATTCCCCTTTGTTTTGAATTACGATCCGCAGACGCTTCTCGAAGTTATTACAAATCGCACGCACCTCTTCGTCCGGCATTTCATCCCAAATTTTTACCAAACGGTTTTTTTAAGGTATCCAAAACAAAGTTCTTCACGTCGCCCACGTTCTCTAGCATATATTCCCATGTACAAAAGTCCCGTGGGTTCAAATCGGGAGACGAAACCAGCTATTCCGATGAGCTGATGAAGCACGGTAAATTTTACTTGCATCACTGCTCAACAACCACTGACTTATGCGTCGGTACTGAGTCCTGCTAGAAACAAAAACTTTATTTTTCAAACATTTTCTTGGCACTGGGGAATAGGTGATCTTTGATGACGTGTTGTAAAAAGTACTCTTTGTTGATTTTTATGCCCCTGTCGATGAACAACAATGGTAATTGGCCTTTTGTTGATATGGCGCCCCAAACTTTCACCGCTGCAGCACTTCGATATCGTTGAACCTCTCGTTTGTTGGCAGGAATTTCACGAAGACTTGCTTTATACACACTATCATTTTGTTTATTCAGAGACGCTTCCAAAGTAAAAAATTTTCGTCAGAAAAAAAAATGTTGTGAGCAGCGTGCGTCTTGAGCAGAACGCGAGATCTGGCAACCCTGTCGGAAATATTCTTCAGAGTCAATCCGTGAATCCTTTGTTTCTTAAAAGCCGCATATCTAAGATCCCGTTTCCCCAAGCACACTTGTTTTCAATGCAATAGCATGAATGGCAACGTAAGGCTCCCAAACTAGTGTATCATTTTCACGTTGCCACCCTATACAACACACAAACGCATGACGTAAAACGTAAAATAAAGCAGTTTCTAAATTGTACTCCACAGAACATAGTAGGGTTGCTGAAGAATCTCTAATTTAGCTGATTACTTATTGTGATTCCAAATGTTTTGGTGAGATTATTGCATGTTTTCCTGAATTTGTACGCAACGTTAATTATAATATTGTCGTTATGTTCTCCATATCTAAAAACATTATACTTTGAAAATCAGCCCAAATTTAATTTAATTGGAATGTTTTTCAACAATTTCATTTGAAGTAATTCCAGCAAAATAATTATATGAACATTCTCTAATGCATACTTAAAAAGGAATTATATGAAACTATATCCTTAAAATTCAGGAACTAATTACTGAAGGTGCTTGGATTCCTAGAGCTACTTTCGCAAATATTGATCCAACGACGCCGGGAAGGTTGAATAACAAAATCTACAGGAAAGCATATTTCGACAAATTCACAGGAAAATTTGTGTAATAATTTGGAAAAATACAGGATATTTTTTCTTAAGGAATAATTTGGTTTGATTTGAAATTCCACTACCTACTGATAATCTGATTCATATTGCATAAATACGTATGGCATAATCCAACCTCATAAAGAACATCAGACACGAATGCCACTTAAGTGGTAAAGTATCTTAAATATATCTATCTTATATATATAAAAATGAGTTTGAAGTCCCTTTGAGGCAGCAAAACTCACAAACGGATGAAGAGATCAGCATGACTCTTGCACTGTTCGATTCGTATTCACGGTGGCAGTGTTTACAAGCAGAAAAAGATACGAAAATGTACTTAAAAGAAGAACAATTTTAAAAATACTGAAATTGTTCCCATACAAAGTGGCGGCCAAAAATATTTTTTTGGGTTTTCCGCTTTTTTTTTTTTGAAAGTATTCTAGTAAGTTTAGCATAACGTTAGTCAAATTTATGTGTTTTCATGACATCTGGAAGGTGTAACTAGTATTTAACCCAGTTAAGAATCCTTATTCCTGAACAATCAACTTATTTTTTTTTTTTTTTGAGACAGTTCCAATGCAAATCAAAACTATAATAAGATTGCCATGCATAAGATAAAACAGGTGAGGTGGATGTGGAAGCACCACCCCCCCCCCCCCCCCCCTCGAGGCAAATCTGACCCCCCCCCCACCATTTTTTAATGTTATATAAGAGTATTGTTTTATCAATCAGGTATTTTGGTAAAGAATTGTTTGTCTACCAAGGTCCCCCCACCCACCAACTTATTCAATCTTATCCCCCTACTGTAATATTTATACAAACTCGTCGAAAGGATATTTTTTTAATATGCTTCTATTATTTTACTGAACACATATCAACATCATAACTGAGTTGATGATTTGTCTCAATTTTTAATACTGCAGGAATGAAAATACTGCTAAATAGAACATAATTTTAATTGATAAATTTCCATCATAAATTTTATTATTTAACTGTCTCTTGAAACTTAATCAAATTCACAGGCATATCTACTCATTTTTCAGTTCAGGTGACATCATTCCATATATTTTTTGGGAATTGTAAACATTTTAGATTCACTTTCACGATTTTTGAGAACATGGCCAATCAAACTCACCATATTTGAATCGTTATGTCTATATGCAATTTTGCTATAGTGTCCACATTACCGCTAAACATAATATCGTTTCCAAGTTCCGAATAAGTGTCGTGCCAATCGCTATTGTATTTTTCAAAGATTTTTTTGCATGAGCCTTTTGCTAAGGACTGTATCGGACATTAATTTTAAACGTTCACAATTGCCTGAAAAATAATCTGTTCGAAATAAACATAACTTTATAAAAATCTCTTAAATAAAGAATGGCAGTTCTGATTTTCAAAAAATAATCATTTAACTTGGACTTTTATCTCAAAGATTGCACATATGTTTTTAAAATTTTGAAAACCTCCTAAAAACTTAAAATTATGAAAACTTTGGGAAAATATTCAATTTTTTCTTTTGTTTTTGCGCAAATATATTCTTTTCCAGGATGCTCATGATATAGGAAAATTATTTTTATCAAGAAAAATTCCATCCGCAGTTCAGGGCAATTCATAAAAATAAAAAAATTGCCATTTTTCGATGAACTCTTTTTTTATGCGTCTTCAAAGAACGATTACGCAAATAAAAAATACAAAAAGTTGAACATTTGCATTTTTTTTTCGATTGGGTATGTATTTAAATCTATTGAAGACCTTGTTTTACCAGAGAACGGAGTTTTATAACCTCTGAAGATATTTAAAACAGAGCGTCAAAGTTCGACCAAAAAGTAGATGGTTTTTAGGATAGACCATATTCTTAATATTGGAGGTTTTTCTATCCAAAATAAGAATTTTAAAAGTCGGTTTTGAGTGATATGTTATGTGTACATAACTGCTAGCAATAATCATTATTTTCCAGATTTTTCCCCGTACATTTTTTTTTGCTACAAATGTTTGAAACGTTAAAAATTTAAAGAAAAAAAGGCAGTTTGTACAGATTGTTATTTTGTGTGGTATACTCATAGAATCATATTTTCAATAATACTAAACATTTTTCAAATTTCTGCAAGCTGTTATAAAATTAACTATATTGTGAAGATTTCGTAGAAGAACCGGAATGAAAAGACCAACCGTGCGTCGAGATAGAGCATTTTGAATGTTTATAGTTAATTTCCGATACAGTCCTTATGCATTGTAAAAATATTGTGCTACGTACTTCAACCTGAGACGAGACTCGCGAAGAGGAAAAAAAGCAACGTCAAGTGCAGCCCAACTGAGCTGTCAGTTGTAGCCCGTTTGATTACGTTACCTAAAACGAGGAAAGTATTGCTATCCGAGATAAATGCTGAAGCCAAAATTCATCCCGAGCAGCATTTTCTTCTCCTGTACTGTCAAAAATAAATTGAAAACAAAATATTCCAATGATTACTTTGCTTGGCGATTGTTGGCGATGCAAAATTTCACCTCAACATGATTTTGTGCGTGAATGGGATTCAGTCACACTGCGTGTGAGGTGATGCGGTCACGTACGTGTTTGAACCACCAGCCCAAAACATAATGTCAACACAGATAGGAAGAAGAAAAAAATAACAAAGTGGAGAAAAAGAAGACCGTCTTCGCGAGTCTCGTCTCAGACTTCAACTATTGAAGTACAATAGACGTTCGATAACTGCAACATGTTTACGTTTCACTCAACGAATGAAATTCTATAACTGTAAAAACTGGCAGATGTCATAGAACTGTCAGTTGCTGCAGATTGGAGCCAATGTGCATTTGAAAAACATCGCATTGCAGCAAAAATGCATGAGAAACACATCGCTTCGCTGTTGACATTTCATTATGACGGATAGCGGTGCGATAACTGCAAAATTGTTGCACTTAGCGGACTTGCGGTTAAAAAGCATTGCAGTTAAAGCGTTTGCACCGAGCGAACGTCTACTCCCAAGCAACATTTTGATGGTCAGTTAGTCTTGTATGGGTTTTTAGAAGCGTCATAAAGCCATATAACTTTTATTTTACTTTTATGGTGGTTTTAAAAACCTCTTTTAGTCTATTTAACTAAAAAATGTTACTTGGGCTGTAGTCGTTCTTCTTTAGTAAGGTCGTGAGTTCAAATCTCACCTGAGCTGTGGATTTTTTTCCCAATTTAACCAATAATTTACCCATCTGTACCTATGTACGTTGAGTTATTTGAAATTCATCAAAATTATGTTTTGCCTTGATATATTCAAATGCTTTTGTTGCATTGACTATTTGAGATATTTTTAGATCTAAAGTCTAACACCACAGACAAACATACGTCTCACTCTACTCAGTTCCCATCCCCGAGCAGACGAAAATATCAAAATAATAACTACAGAATCATAAAACCTGTTTTTATATCTCGGTTTGTTATTATTAACTTATTAAGTCATTACCGTTCCATAACATGTTCTGTTGGGCAATCTTATTTTGTTATGATCGTGCTCTTGGTATATTTTCTTTAAATTACATTTCAATAACATGTTTTGATGTAGCACAAGTGCAGTTATTATTGTGTCATTGAGACTAGTACAAATATTTGATCATTAATATTACAACATAACTTTGCAATCAAAACTACACCATTCGAGATTTTCGTTGTTCACAGCATTCCGTGAGGAACTGTAAGAGAAAATATTATTTTGTCATCAGTTCCTCTTCTTACTGACATTACGTTACAGTGCCAACTTATCAGCCTTTTAAGCACTTTGAAAAGTATACCTGTTTTTTTGTCCCAGTTTCAGTTAGGTATGAAACGAAAATAGAGAGTGTCATAGAGTGTTAGCAATTTTATGAAAATTTTGGATCAACTGGTGGAACTCAACGACGAACAACACATTTTCGACAAAAAATGTAAAAAAATCAGTCATCAAGAACTCCTTTGATTATTTTTAGACATTTAATTTTTATTGATTTCACTGCATCGAGCCCACTTAGATTAACTAGGATAAATGTGTCAATCAATGAGGTAATAATGTAAATTAATCTTATAAACAATGAACCACCTAATAAAGGGTTTCAAAGCGACGGTAGTTTTTCATCGTAAGTTGTTTGGGAAATAAACGAGAACTATTGTTTGTCTCTGTTTTCGATAAGAAATCGCTTGCGACAACAATAGCGTCTGAATTATGAATGAAACATTTAACAATAGATCCTATTGTTGCGCATCCCATTGAATACATATGGGACTTTGGAGGAGTTCCTATCCGCAACAGAAAAAAAGCAAATTTTGTTTTCAGATTGTTATCAATAACGTATTCATATCAAAATTTGTTATTGAAATATTTTCAAAATTCGCTGTTATTAAGTTGTTATCGAAACTAACAAAACATGTTATTAAACAGGTCTTCCAGGAACATTTTTTTTGTTATAATATTTGTTATTTTGCCGCTTATGACAGATAAGTTTATAACAGGATATGTTATGTAAATAACATGAAAATAACTCTTTCCACTCCTCAGTTATTTTTCCAAAATAACACATTTTATTATGTTGTTGCTATTCCCTTCTGCTCGGGTCGCTTCTCTTTTTAACGTAATTAGGGGCCGTCCATATACCACGTGGACAAATTAGAGGGGGGAGGGGGTCTGAGAAAAGTCCACGCTTGTCCACGGAGAGGGGGGTGGGGGTCTGTCAAATGTCCACGTGGTCAATATTGACTTAAGAAAAAAAAAAATTATCAACGATACAAATTATGTCGTATTGATGTGATTCTGTTTTATGACAGTTCCCTGTTATATGATTTTTATTAAATCACTTGTTTTTAGTTGGGGACGGCTGCTCAAAGGATAAAATCATAGCATTGCATACCAATTTTGAAATTTACTTAGCTTTTTACTAAAACTACTAAACAAAATCCTGAAATTTCAAAATGAAGCGTAGATAGTAACAGTGATGGAATTCCTATCAGGATTTTCGTTAAAATTCTGTTTGGATTTCCATAAAAATAAATAGGGGTATTAGGGGCATAATGGACACCCGGGGCGAAATGGATACCCCTGTTTTTACCGAAACCGTTGACTTTTATGTAAAACTTTTAATGCATAAGTGTAAAGGGACAAGTCATGGTTCTATTTTTCAAAAGTACCATATATTTTGCTCCAAAATAACCAAAATATCATTCAAATTAAAATGTGTTTTTCATATGGTGAAATTCTTATAATTTTGAAGCAGCATCAAATAAGGTATTACGAGTGTTGCAGTGTGTTCACCATAAAAACAAGAGAGTTGTTTCCTTATCTACATGTATACGAAGATTTAGCAAAGGATGAAGTATTTTATTTATGATCAGAATATACTTAAAATAACAATTTTAATGTTGTAGTCGATTCGGGGAGAAATGAACACTGGCAATAACGAATGGATGTAAGCGCATTGCATACTGTTAGGCGTTTTAGAAAGTTTGCAGAAAATCAATCCAACTATTTCAGCCAAAAGTTTATTTAATTAACTTAGATGTTATGTAAACTCATCTAACATGGAGTATTATATCTGTGGTATTGATCTTCGTAGGCAAAATACTTAACTGGTCGATGTAACCAAAGAATTAGCATAAAATATGCAGGGGTGTCCATTTCGCCCCGTACCTTTCCTGCCAGCCCTAAAAAACACACGGTTTACAATTCATTATTTCTTCACAATAAAGACATTCTACCTCCTGTAAATGATTGGAAGACGTAGGAAGCAAGTTAAAGTTGTAAGTCAACTGATAATATGTTAAGTTTTACTCTGTTATTCAGGCCTAACGTACTCATTTGCTTAGGGTGTCCATTATGCCCCTAATCCCCCTAAATAATAAATAATTTTTTGAAACTACTTCAATGTTATGAAATACATATATGTAGAAACTTTCAAGTCAAGAAACTTTGCAGGTAATTTCTGCTAAATAATCAAATTAAGAAATACAATCTTTGATAGTTTTCGTAATATCTAAAGCATTAAAGTCAACTGAAAATTGGGACAATCATGGGTTGGGAAATATTTAGAAAGCCATGGTAACCTATGTGGATAACTTGTAATACGAAAATATTCGTAATATATAAATTTAAGAAATATATTTAATACATTAATTATTCTTGGAAAAAAAAACTTTAAAAAAATTAAAAATCTCAATTTTTTAATAAAAAAAATATCGATTTTTTTTCTGATGTCCACGTGGACATCAGGGGAGGGGGGTAGGGGTTAGTGAAATGTCCACGCTTGTCCACGGGGAGGGGGGAGGGGGTAAAAAATCATGATTTTTCTGTCCACGTGGTATATGGATGGCCCCTTAGCATTGAGCGATTATGTTTTCGTGACGATGATTCTTATCGCATTTTGTTCCAAGTGATACGTCTGTTTGTCTGTGGTAACACGATGCTCCTATGTTCCATATTACCACAAACAATTACACGGTCCGACAAAAAATCAACTTTTGTTCTGCCCAGCTCTAAATTTCACTTTTTCTGATTGGTCCCGACTAAAAACTCATAAATCTGAAGTTTTGACCCTCCCCCTCCTGGGAGAGGGGAGGGGCGTTTATTTGAAATTTTGAAAAATCGAAAAATTTCGAGGTTTTTCGATCGCCATTTCGGCTAAACGCACGATATCAAAAAAGGAAAAGGTTGACCACGGAGCTTTAGGGGTTGTGCAACTACCAACAAAATTTCACGAAGATCCGTCAAGCCATTCTCGAAAAACGGTGTTTTTACGAAATGATGTTTTAAAGATTTCTTATATTGCACGCAAAGAATCCAACTACTATATGGCACAATTGCTGATTTAACCATGCCGTTTAGCATCATGGTGTCTTGGAGGATGTTTTTCACTACATCAATGTGCTTCTTTTAACCTGTTGGTAAAAATGGTCAATTCCCCTAAAAGTGAGATAGAAAATATACTTTTTGAATCTTTCAGGATACAAGGTTGATGTCTTCACAAGAGTTGTAGAAAATGCTGTTCTGAATAACTTTGTCGAAGACGCCAAATTCTTAACTCCGTTAGTTTTCAAGATACATTACTTTTTTATTACGGGCGGCCCCTTGAAAGTGTTTTTTTAAATAACTTTTTTCACTTTTGATTCCGCAATCCTATTCTCACAGTCTCCAATAGGTCATCATTTTGACTTTCTAAATAAGACAATTAATTGCACTTTCACATTTGTATGAGGTTATTTGCTTACAATTGCCTATAAAGTAGTGCGGGGCAAAAGTTCGCACCCAAAAGTCTGCACAAAATAACTATTAAGCGGAAAAACAATAATTTCGTTTTTCATTTAGTACACAACAAAGGCAATTGAGTTAGCATTAGCATTAGCATTAAGCAAGTCGCACAAATTCGTAGGTGGTACAGTCCTGGATCGTTGTTATGAGGGTTGCATCCTTCCTGTCCGTTACCAAAGCACAAAGATTTGGGACTAATCTCTGACTCTTAGACAAGATTTACGCAATCCTCCAACGATCGAGGGCTGTCCTGGCCACGTCCTTGCGACAGCTGAAGGATGGGAAAGGAATATTAGTTGGAAACCTATGAAAGTACATAGAGACCTCTACATTCTTTCAGGCCTAGGCATTACGGGAATTTGGGTGTACGTGGAAGGGTAAAGTTCAAAAGAAACGTTTGGTCAACGTTCAGGTGCACAAAATAATTTTGATTGGTGCCTGGTTCCTTTCCCATCTTAATCCTTATTGGGTGTCAATTTCTTGATTTTGCTTTGGCTGACCAAGCCATGTGGGAAATTACACTGTTGAAAATGCTTTGACATCCATGTGCACAACAGAACACGTGCTCGATGAACAAATTGAGATTTGAAATTATGAAAAGAAATCCACGTACTCCGGTGAGACTCGAACTCACGACTCCCAATTCGCTAGACGGGCGCTTCTATTCCTTCAAGCTACGGAGTCACTCGACTATCTCCGTCGCCAGCAGGCCTAGAACTGAACTCGATTCCACAATCGCACATGGTTATCTTCTTTTCACAATCCAAACCCCCTTCGGATGGGATTAGATGAACATCTAACACATTGTCTGTTGTGCACATGTATGTCAAAGCGAGAGAGGAAGTTATTTTTAATTGTCGAGAGCTTCGGGCACTGCCTCCCAATCACTTATTGGTATGGCAATTAGTGTGCAGTCGGACTCTTGACGGGTCGGTCAAGCAAAATCAAGAAATTGACATTTGTAAGGTGCTACGGTCACCTTTACCGTATTCGGTCGGCCGAGGACCGATATTTTTTTGTATAGAGCAATAAATGTTCCACAAATCTCTGAATACCTTTTATACTTGTATACAGTTTATACTTGTGAGTAAGACTAAAATCTCGTATCCTTTTTATGTTTTCGTAATTATGGTCATTTTATATGAACAATACCATATTCTCAAAATTTACTTAATCGCCTCAAACAAAAAAAAAACATTGCTCTAATTTCTTCGTCATTAAAAGGTGAAAATAAGATCTTTTGAAGAATACTAAAAAATTGAAAATTCACTTGAACCATAAGATAAGAAGTGCCAAAAATAAACCATTTTTAGAAGAAACCCAAGGATAACTTTTATTAATTGGCTTATTAAAAACTCCCTAATTTTGCACAATATTGACAACATAGCTTAATCTAATAGTTTAGGTGTAAAACTTTTATTTAAGCTATAGATACGGCACTGGATCATTGTGCAGTGGTTCATTGTTCCATGGTGAAAAAAGAATTCAATCGATTAACTTTTGTGAGGAGCCGTGTTATCTAGGTGGCCATGAAAACAAATTCATTCTGTGTAAACATCGTACCGGCCAAACGCCAAATAAGTGAACTTGTGAAAAGTTGATTTTTTTTTTGAATTCATCCATTCTACAGGAAACCAATATAGTGGAAGTTATATTTGAAAAATATTAGATTTTATTTTATTGTTATGTTGACATTACAGTTATTAATTTTAACCCTCTAATACCAAACCCCGACTAAGGGCGCGGTATAGTTTGAAAATTTTTGTATTTTATATCTGATAGCTAGGATTGTTAAGCACATCTAAAAATTATTTTCTAATGTATTCTGAAGCGTATTTCCTTTTTTATCATCTTAAAATTTATGTTTTGCTGACCTCTCAGATGTCATTATTTCTTTTGTATTAAATAGCGACAATTTACATATTTCAAAATTTTCCCCAACCATTCTATCATCGTAAAATAGTTTTGCGAAATTGAACACTAGCATTATTTTTCCAAAAGTAACACGAAAAAGGAAATTTTTCTAAAGAATATTTAAAAATCAAAACATTTCAACATCTCTAAATATTTTTGACTCAAACAATGAGAACTTAAATTTGCTTTAAGGAAAAAGATAACAGTGTAGGGAATTTAAAAAAAAAATAGAGAAAAAAGAAATTTATAAAATTATGAATAAAAAAGCATCTTCAACCAAATCAAGTTTAAATCGATTTAAGATGACGAATAGTGATGTTGAGATCCAAATAAAAAACACATTTCGTTGCTATAGTGAAAGGATAAACATGAATTAACTTGAAATAAATGGAATTTGTACCATTCAACTATCTTTTATCATGTGCGAACTTTTCCCCAAGTATGGGGCAAATGTTCACATTGAAGTACTTGCATTAAAAGCTCTATTACTAGAGCTACAAATACACGAGCAGGAATGAATAACTCCCGCATAACTGAAGCCGCCGGTAATAAAAACGTAATGTATCTTGAAAACTAAAGGAGTTACGAATTCGGCGTCTTCGACAAAGTTATTCAGAACAGCATTTTCTACAACTCTTGTGAAGACTTACTTACCTTACCGGTCAGGCTAAGGCCGGGGTGGCCTCTGCTGTACATAGTAGCCGCCTCCATTCCACTCGGTCCATGGCTGTTTGTCTCCAGTTCCGCACTCTGCGTAGGGTCCGCAGATCGTCCTCCACTTGGTCGACCCACCTAGCTCGCTGCGCTCCACGTCTTCTTGTACCGGTCGGATGACTCTCGAGAACCATTTTAGTCGGGTTGCTATCGGACATCCTAATGACGTGACCCGCCCACCGTAGCCTCCCGATTTTCGCGGTATGGACGATGGTTGGTTCTCCCAGCAGCTGATGCAGCTCGTGGTTCATTCGCCTTCTCCAAGTCCCGTCTTCCATCTGCACTCCGCCGTAGATGGTACGCAACACCTTCCGTTCGAAAACTCCAAGGGCGCGTTGGTCCTCTGCACGTAGGGTCCATGTTTCGTGCCCATAGAGGACGACCGGTCTAATCAACGTTTTGTAGATGGTTAACTTCGTGTTACGGCGAACTTTATTCGATCGTAGAGTTCTGCGGAGTCCAAAGTAGGCACGATTTCCTGCCACAATACGCCTCTGAATTTCTCTGCTGGTGCCGTTGTCGTCGGTCACCAGTGAGCCCAAGTACACAAATTCTTCAACCGCCTCGATTTCATCACCGTCGATATGAATTCGGGGTGGCGGGCGCGGTGATTCCTCCCTGGAGCCCTTTGCCATCATGTACTTTGTCTTCGACACATTAATGACTAATCCGATTCGCCTGGCTTCCCTCTTTAGTCGGATGTACGTGTCCGCCATCGTCTCAAATTTACGAGCAATAATATCAATATCATCGGCGAAACCAAGCAGCTGAACGGACTTCGTGAAAATCGTCCCACTCGTGTTTATCCCCGCTCTTCTTATTACACCCTCCAAAGCAATGTTGAACAGCCAGCACGAAAGACCATCACCTTGCCGTAACCCTCTGCGAGATTCGAAGGGACTCGAGAGTGTCCCTGATACTCGAACTACGCACATCACTCGATCCAACGTCGCCTTGATCAACCTTATCAGTTTATCCGGGAATCCGTATTCGTGCATAATCTGTCATAGCTGTTCTCGATCGATTGTATTATACGCCGATTTGAAATCGATGAACAAGTGATCGGCGTTAAGTCAGAGGGAACCATGTGTCTTTTACTAAATTTCTAGAAAAATGACTTTAAAGTTTGCAACTCTATAAGTTTTGAGTATTTCAACAAATGTTCTTGATTTTTTACCATAAATCTTAATAACTATTCATCATATCATTGCTTTGTATTGATCGCGTAAAAACGTAAAATCAAGCTTAAAACCGAGAAATTGCTAAGTAATTAATTGTACTTAGTCCACTCTGACTGAACGGTTTTTGGAAAATCTTCAACTAACTACAGTTTACAATCAAGTTCTTACATATTTGATGAAGAAATAATGCACAAGTAGGACAACAGGTAATAGGAGTGGTGTATAATGTGAGCAGGAAGTTTGAAATTTGATATTTCTGTTATTACACTGTTGATTACTATTTTCAATTTTTACGTTCAGTCAGAGTGGACCAACTACAACAGTTCAATATCACATGAAGGGTAGTCAATTAATGAGCTATTTAAGAATTCTTAACTTGAACACTTAAAAGCTAACAACTTTTGAATGTATTTTCATATTTCGGAACGTTTTTGAAATATTGTAGTTACACAGTTCATAATAATTTATTCAGAGGACTGGCATTTTTCAAAAATTCGTTCAGACAGTGTGAACCAAGTACACAATCCTTAAATAAACGGTAAAATCAATTTCTTCATGAAACGGGTGTTGGTATATTTCAATGTGATGCCCAAAAGCTACTAAACAAACATATTTTAATTTGGAAAGGATTACAAAGATTAAGGTAATTTCAACTATTTGTCTTAGAGACACATGGTCCACTCTGTCTGCACGCGAAATGCCACAATATGCTTCAACACAATGATCTGTAAAATACGATATTGACTATAATAAAAATGAATTTTTACGTGCTTTCTTGACCAATAATCATCAGAAAATGCGATAGGGAGTCATACGATTTGGAAACGTATCACATTTTGATGATCAACTGTTTTATTAATTTGATTTGAACCAATAAATATTTTTTCAACTCTCTTGACATCAAGCATATGGTCCACTCTGACTGCACACTATTATCGATTTTTGTAGTTCAATCAAAAGGAAATTGTGCTTTAACTCTCGTTAATTGTAACATTAAGAAAATTGGGTGAATGTTCCAAGTAGCTTAAGTAATTCTTAATCAAATGCCCTAAAAATCTAATTTTCGTCAATTTTGTTACTTGGTCCCCTCTGACTTAACGCCGACCAAGTGATGTGTGGGCACGTTGTATTCGCGACATTTCTGCAACACCTGGCGGATGGCGAACATCTGGTCCGTTGTAGCGCGTTCACCCATGAATCCAGCCTGATATTGCCCCACGAACTCTCTTGCAATCGGTGATAGACGGCGGCATACAATTTGGGAGAGTATCTTGTAGGCAGCGCTCAGTAGTGTGATCGCGCGGTAGTTTCCGCAATCCAACTTGTCACCCTTTTTGTAGATGGGACACACGATACCTTCCATCCATTCCTCCGGTAATACTTCCTCCTCCCAAATCTTGGTAATGACCCAGTGTAGTGCTCTCACCAGTGCTTCTCCACCGTATTTTAGAAGCTCGCTTGGTAGTTGATCTGCTCCAGCGGCTTTGTTGTTTTTCAACCGGACAACCTCCTCCTCAATCTCTTGAAGGTCAGGGGCCGGAAGTCTTTCGTCCTGTGCACATACTCCTATATCTGTTACCACGCCACCTTCGGTACTTGCAACGTCGCCATTGAGGTGCTCATCGTAATGCTGCTGCCACCTCTCGACCACCTCACGCTCGCTCGTGAGAATATTCCCGTGATTATCTCGGCACATGTCGGCTTGTGGCACAAAGCCTCTGCGCGAGCGGTTCAGCTTCTCGTAGAACTTTCGTGTGTCCTTAGCGCGGTACAGCTCTTCCATCGCTTCGCGATCTCGTTCTTCCTGCTGGCGCTTCTTCATCCGGAAAACTGAGTTCTGCCTGTTCCGCGCCTGTTTGTAACGTGCCTCATTCGCTCTCGTACGGTGTTGCAGCATTCTCGCCCATGCTGCATTCTTCTCGTTTTTCAACTGTTCACATTGGCCGTCGTACCAGTCGTTTCTGTGATTGATGTGATGTGATCTTGTGAAGACATCAACCTTGTATCTTGAAAGATTCAAAAAGTATATTTTCTATCTCACTTTTTGGGGGATTGACCATTTTTACCAACAGGTTAAAAGAAGCACATTGATGTAGTGAAAAACATCCTCCAAGACACCATGATGCTAAACGGCATGGTTAAATCAGCAATTGTGCCATATAGTAGTTGGATTCTTTGCGTGCAATATAAGAAATCTTTAAAACATCATTTCGTAAAAACACCATTTCTCGAGAATGGCTTGACGGATCTTCGTGAAATTTTGTTGGTAATTGCACAACCCCTAAAGCTCCGTGGTCAACCTTTTCCTTTTTTGATATCGTGCGTTTAGCCGAAATGGCGATCGAAAAACCTCGAAATTTTTCGATTTTTCAAAATTTGAAATCAAAACCCCTCCCCTCTCCCAGGAGGGGGAGGGTCAAAACTTCAGATTTATGAGTTTCTAGTCGGGAGCAATCAGAAAAAGTGAAATTTGAAGCTGAGCAAAAAAATTGTCGGACCGTGTTATTTTCAGATTTGTGTTCGTTGAATTAACTACTGTGCGATATTCACGATGCTAGCGTTTAAGTTGAAAACAAACTTATGAACTGAGAATATTGTCCTCGACTTTTTAATACAAATAGGTAGTTTTTAGTAAAATTAATATATAAGATGTGGTGTTTCCCTGTTGGTAAATATGTATTGAAAATATAAACAAGATTTTCGTGAACAAAAGAAGCATTTCAGTCCAGATGCGTTGATACAGTTTATGTAAGGAACGATAATTTTTGATCCGTTTTTACCTATTTTTAACATAAAAATAATTAAGTGTGTAACATTTTTAACGCTGAAAAACCTCCAATGCTTCTTGAAATGCCTCCAAAATCCCCCTTAAACCCTCTCGAACCGAATGTAATGCCCCTGAAACATCCTGAAACCCCCCAAATCGCTTCTGAGACCTCCCTGAAACGCCCTGTAACCCATTGTAACGCCCCAGAAACGCCTCTAGAAGCTCCCCTGTGACATCTTAAAACCCCCTGAAATCCCTGAAATTTTCACATGTATACCGGACATGACTTTTCACGACGTTTTTTTATATAACGCGCATTGTTTTACGACGATTTTTTTTAATAACGCGGTTTTTACGACGTTTTTTTAAAGAACGCGTTTTTTTCACGCGGACAGCGTAAAAAAATTCAGCGAAATTTAGTAACTCTCGTTGAGACCGGCCCACTATTTATACAAGGTGATGATTTTTTTAAGGACCTTGCCAAAAAGTAATGAGGAAATTGATTATAAGTTATGTAGAATTGATGCTCAAATTGATGGATTGATCTCGATTTCGGTCATTAGAAAATTTCATTAAAAACCACCTCAAACGAAGTGTTGTTGAAAAGTAGAAAGATAGAACTACTCTTAACAGTGTTAATGTGTCCCTAGTAATTAGCAATAATTAAGATGATATATCTAAAAGCTGAGTTGGGATTTTTACTTCGGTTTTTCTGTCATATGTCACATACCTATAGTCTTTTTTATGGCAAAATTTCCTGGAAATTTTCCGGAATTTTGAATTACCTAGTACACTTTGTCAAGGAGGCCTCTGGAGTTTCAAAACAGAGCGTAGACAATAACAGTGCTGGAGTTTTTATCCGATGTTCCGATGGAATGGATTGCCTGAAGTTTCATATCAATTTCCAAAACTACTTCGAAGTTTTAGAATAACTGTAGAAATGCAGGACATCGAAGTCTAAACCCTAGCACAATAAAATGAAAGATAATGAACAACGGACAAGAGTTGGGATTTGGAATTTACATACTAACCCTTACCCAGCATGCCGTATGAAGCTTGAGATCCTAGGACCGAGCGAAGTTCGTTGGCCAAACTTTATAGAATACAAATTGACATCGGGTTAAACTCTGCTATAGTCTGACTTACGAGGTAAACACGTTCCTCATCATCGTGCAGTTGGTTTCCTGCTCAACGCTCACTCCCACGTGGATGAAGAGGATGACGTGGAAACGCGAAGGTTGTAGGTTCCGACAACTCGGACTACGCGGACGTCATGGTTTCGGAATAATGAGCGAAAACAAAGAGCTGTTTGCAGAGTTTTGAGATAACAACGATGATGTTCTGCCGACAATCATCACCCAGAGTTTTTTATCAAATCCATGTCAACATTACAGAAGATAGAAACAGCCAGTAATCCTGTCAATTTGTCTGCTCTGCTCATGATATGAACATTCAGAACACTTGTAGTTAAGTGTAGCTCTAAATCTAATCAGCTCTATAAATTTCACTCTGGATTTGGATGCATCGAGTTACAAATAAGACTGTAACCTTACTTCAATCTAGATCTAGAATCAATATTTCCATTTAGATTGAAAAATCCCCAAATATTCTGACAAGACCTTAGTAGCAACAGGTATCTATTACATGAATCAACCTCGTGTTATTAAGCTCACCCCTATGTTCACCCACACTCACAATGCGCAATGTACACATGGCTACCGGTTTGTTCAGCGCAGCAAGGGCGACCGACCATCCATCACAATAAATAAAGAAGCCACGCCGACTATCGTTCGCACAACGACTGTCTAGTGACCACCAGCTCTGTTATTATTGTTTCCAAATTACCATCCGACAAGCAGCTGCAACACCGCGTGACAACCATCACTGTTTGTCCGATGCCCCTTCTAGTTTGTGATGAATGAGTATGTGGTGGCATCAACCAACGACAAGTCTCTGGAAAACCTGGATAAATAGAGGGAATTTGTTGGAAATGTCCGATTCTCTTGTAAGTTTGTTGATGATTGAAAAGATTCACAGACCAGAAAAATTCCCTATAGATGAAAGCCTTTAATTAAAAACTGAAAATTTCTAGCTGAACAGGTAGACTGATCATCGGGATGCATTTTACTTCACTGTTCCCTTCAAAAGAAATGTAGGTATATTGTGCACTAACATGTATTACTTCCCTAGGTGACCATCACAATACTAAATGATGATCGTTGGATAGCTAGATATCTATTCTATTTACAAACGGTTGACGACCACGACAGCTCGTATAGACAAGACAAGAATACTGAATTGTCTACATGTTTGCTGGAAGATAGCAATGTGATGACAAAGAACGCACATTTTTGTTGGAACGTGTTGTAGACATATGAGGAGTGTGAAATTTGCACTATTTGATGGATAAGGGATCTCCAGTTAGCATAGTAGTTAAGGCTATGGATCGCCAATCCGAAGACGGAGGGTTCGATTCCCGTTCCGGTCGAGAAAAATTTCTCGACTCCCTGGGCATAGTGTATCATTGCGCTTCCCAGACAACCAGTAATCGTTTAAGATGTTGCATAAGATGATAAAGTGGAGGCCATATGCGTGCATGTCTCCATTTAGGCGCATGTAAAATGTACGCATATCGCCTCCTCCACTTCAACATCTTATTCAACATCTTATACGATCACTGGTTGACTGGGTTGCCTCACAGTATATAAATTGATGCAATGACAGGCAAAGAAAGCTTTTCAATTAGTATCTGTGGAAGTGCTCAAAGAACATTAAGTTGAAGAGAGGCAGGCCAAGTTTCAGTGGGAACGTAGAGCCATATAGAAGAAGAAGAAGAAGAAGAAGACAAAGAAGAAAAAAATGGATAAGGGATACAGAAAGAGATTGAAGTGAGTGCTTTATACTTCGCACCCACGTGTTTGTATCGGGTATCATGCTGCAGCATGACCACAATCACATTACCGCTTATTATTAACTTATATTTTGAGAAAATTGTTAATATTTTTGCTGCAAATTGGCAAATAAAACTTAAACGTGCGTCGTAGACAAAATCACAATCACAGAGTTTACAATCACTGAGAGTAATTCACTAAACGGTAAAATATTACTTGAGAAATTTTGTTTGAAAATCCAAAGGTTTGGTTAGTGTTCTACTCTCAGTTTCATCCCTGTTTTCGACCATTCCCACGTAAACACGAAACAAATTCCACAAACACAACATTCAAACGTCCATAACTCACGACTTTCGGCTTATGGCGTTTTCCACGTTCCACCGAATGCATCCGTTCTCATTTCCATGACCGTCGTCCGTCTATGACTGGACAAACTCCGCACAAACACGAAGGAGGCGCACAGTACATGGTACGATGCGCGCAGAACCGACACCACCGTCCGTCGTCTCGATCGCACACCATCGTCGTCATTCGCTACGCAAAAGCGCGAGATTTGCGTTGAGGTTGGATTAACTAAACAAACAGTCGGCGAGGCGTCACTCGCTAGCCGACCGTCGATCAGAATGGTCCCAAATTGTGACCGAAAAGTGATAGGCCTACGAAGAAGTTTACAAACAGCTGACGAACACGTGAATGGAACTGGCCCAGTGCTAGGCACCGCCAAGTGAAACGTGACTAAGTGTACCGACAAACTGACCATTGTTTGAAGCATCTACACTGGATACAGTAGCAGCTAATTCAATTTAAATTGCATTTCCGCTGCCCATGATATTTTATAATCCCTAAATCCAGTAGTGAAGTGAAATCTACGGTTAGCAGTTGAAGCAATGGTGACATAGCCGGTTCGGTGAAGAATGTTCAGTATGAAAACAAGTTGCCTATAATTAAGTGGTGATATATGCTAATCTCCCAGTGAATCATGAAACTACTGCTGAAAATACACAACAAGGAGCGAAACCATGTCAATCTGCAGCGGAAACGTAAATACTACCGTCGAGTATCCAAGTCATCATCCTCCTCAGCCGGCAAGAACTCATCCTGTGCAGTGTCATCAGAAGCCAGTTATAATGCTAGAAGTATGTGTCTCACATGTCAAGGATGCTTGATTTCCCCATTACGCTACTAGAAGTGACTTTGATATTCAACAGTCAGTTCGCGTTCATTCCATCTTTCAAAGGGGGATAAACTTCACTGGAGAAACCCCCCATCCAGGAGAGCGATGTTCAGTTTTGCACAGTTGTATTTTTAGCCCATGTTTACTTGTTTCATTCTCCATCCAAATCTCAGTTTGGAGGTATTGTTTGGGAAAATGCAGTGAAGCGTAATGAAAACGGAAGAAATATTGGTGCTCAAGTTTTGATATCTACACCGCAATACGCTTTCCATATGTAGGTATCTATATCACGTAGATGCATTTCCAGCTATTTTTTTTAACAATTAGCAAACAAATTACTCGTACAAAGTAGACAATCGATTAGGCAATCGGCTCTTAGTAACGGTACGCAAGCCAAATCGTATACTCACTTCAAAGTTTCATACACTGTAGTTCTTTATTAAACTCAAATAATTTGTAACTACATCAAACTATGATAGAACTGTATCAACAATTTGCTGTCATAATACTCAATTTACTGCTACAAGTCCCACAAAGCTTGTTTCACGACATTCTTGCAACACGTCATGCTCACTGTACCCTTCCAACTTTAGCCGCTTGCAAAATGCTGGGTCGTAGATTATTGCGAACTCGTGGTTTAACTTTCTACACAGAGTTCCCCTGCGCATCGCCTGCGAACGACCTTTGTTCTCAAAACATTCGTCGCTTGAATACTTCAAGTGCTTGAAGATCCCTTTCCTGAGCACAGTCCAGGATTCATTACCCTAGATGACCTTTGGTCTTGTGTATGTCACAAAGCAAACAAATTGACCGGATTTCTAGAAAATCGTACACCTGCTGTAGAGCTTGGATCGACGTTTAACACCATTTCTTTATGTTTTTAAAGATCTGGCTTGACAGCCCGAATAACATTTTAGGTTTTGTTTTGCTCTATACGAGGTTTTTATGGCCGATTTTATAAAACTTCCAATAAACCAAAATTGTTCAACTTAATTAATCTCTTGATAGCCTTTTTGAAAGCTTTTCTTGGATAATTTGACCACTCTGGAAGGAGTTCTGATTACTATCGAGCACGTGTTTCTGTTCCGGGTATGAAAGCTTTGAACATTAACCCTCGAGCAGTCGCGCCTTCGGCCACCCGCAGCGACAACACGCTTACGCTGTGTACCAAAAGTGTGCATTTTTCATGGTGTGTGTACTCAGTACACGACGCGACCGCTCAGCTCACGGGTTAAATTCCACAAGGCTTAATACGCCTTACCAAGGGCGGAGCCAGCTTATCGATCAGGGGGAAGCACCCTAGCAACTTAGCAAATTTATACCTTCTACCTATAACCTACCTATAACTAAACAACTAGAAATGTAATATAATAACATTATATTTTAAGATCATCATTTAACCATTCAACAGTCACGTTGTTGTATTTTGTAGCTAACTGGTTCTACACAATTCAGCGTGGTGCTGGTAGCGGTAGCCAATTAACTATAGTAAGAAATTACAGCTGAACTCTTTCGGAAAATAAGATCTCTTTTTAGGACTAAACCAGGATTTTCATCATGATTACCTTCAACATAATGAAAACTCGTCCGAAGATTTTTTGAAAATGTCTTCAAAACATCTTCCATGGCTATTTGGACTTCTTTCAATAATTAATCATCTAGTTTGTCTATGTTTATTAGCTATCTTAGGATGTCCAGAATCTGTATTCCTCTAAAAATAAACCTTCAGTGGTATTGCTTCGATTGCATCCTTACCAAAATTTACCTAAAGATAAATTTATATACTCAATACTCATATGTATACTGCATAGGCTCATCTCAAAGAAAAATCCTATAGAAATGACAATTGACATTTTCCCGGTAGGATCTTTGGAAGAATTATTGAAAGTATTTTTGTACAAGCACCGAAAATATCTTTGGAGGAAACCTTCGTGGTATCCCTGTAAGAATTCCTGAAGAAAATCCAGAGATCTCTCAAATATTGAAATCCCTAGAAAAAAAAAGTAATGTCGAGAGGAATTTAAGAAGCAATTCCTAGAGGAATTCCAGGGTGCATTCCCAAACGAAATTCCGGGAGGAATCCCTGGGAGGATTTCCTTGAGAAATATCTGCAAAATTCTTGTAATAATCTCTGATGGAATCCCTGAGTAAACTCCAGAAGAAACTGCTCGAGATATTCCCAAAAGAATCCCTGCAAAATTTTTGAGCATTCTTTTTGGAGAAATACAAAAAGAAGTTTCAGGAGAAATCCCTACACAAATTTCGGAAGAAATACCAGAATAAATCCTCAAACAATCGTTGGAGGAAAACCTTGAGGCATTCTAGGGGGAATTTTTGAAGGAGTCCTTTAACAATTTTTTGGAAGAATCCCTGAAGGGCTTTCGAAAGAAACACGTTCAAAACATCCCTAAAAAAACGCCTAGAGGAGTCCCTGGAAGAGTTTCTGAAAAAAATTCATGGATTTCTTGGAGAAAAAAAATAATCAAAGGATATATTCATGAAAGCATTGCAGGACGAGTTTCTGAAGGAATTCTTTTGCAGGAGTTCACAGATCTCAAGTAACATTTTCAGTTTTATAAAACACTAGAAGATTATTGTAAACCTACTTCAATAAAACTCTATTACAATCTATTACAAAAACAGAACAAAGGCAGTCGGGTGCCTGAAACTTTTGCCAGTCTTGGTAAGGTGGTATGAACTACCAACCAAGCCGATCTGTTTAAAAGCACAGGTCGCACGGCAGAAGTTTCACGCATTCGATGTATTCGTTCAATACATGGCCTACTTGTCTAATTTCACCTTCTATAAAAAAAAATCAAACTTGTTCGCTACCTAGCGAATTCTATCATATCCATCATTTCATTATCCACTTTGATCTCTACTCCCTTATACTATGAGTAGAAAGAGACCGATATAGCCACAAAATCATCAAGTTTTTAAATAATTTCTGTAGACAACGTGGCATGTTCGCTGCTATAATAAAACCTTTATAAAAAACACGAAAGCTGAAAGGTTGTAAATTTGTTACTTGGGATGAATTTCTGAACAAATCCGTGAATGAACTCCTAAAAGATTTATTAGAGATAATTGTGAAAGAATTCCTGAATGACTTCTTGGAGAACTTCCTGGCTCCTGTATACATCCCTCTAAAATTATCTTCAGGCATTCCCGGAGAAATTCTTGGCTACATCCCTAGGAAAGACGAACGTGCGCCAGAGACACGTTCTCCTCCATTTGGGTAAAAACGACGATGGAAGGATTTCAGAAATTTCTGAACGAATCCCTGAATATTTTTTTGTAAAGATCCCGAGATGAATTTGTGAAGGAATCACTAGAGGAATTTCTAGCGCAATCCCTAAACGATTTCCCGGAGCAATCCCTGAAGGAATTCCTGGAAAAAAAACCCGGAAAGAGTTCCTGGAGAAATACATGGAGGAATTCCTGGAGGAATTTCTGAAGGAATTCCTGGAGGAATTTCTGAAGGAATTTCTAGAGAAATCCCCGGACGAGTTCCTGAAAAAATCCCTGCAGGATTGCTTGAAGAAATGCCTGGAGGAATTTCTCGACAAAATCCTGGCGAAATCTCTGCCAAAATCCTTGGAAAATTTTCAGAGGAATTCCTGTAGAAACCCCTTCAGGAATCCCTGGAAAAAATTCTAGAAAAACTCCTAGAGGAATCCCTAGAGGATTTTTTGGAGGAATCCCTGGAGGAATTTCTGAAGGAATATCTGGAGAAATTCCTGGAGGAATCCCTAGTGAAATACCTGGAAGAATTCCTAGAGCAATCCCTGGAAGAATTTCTAGAGGAATCTTTAATTGAAACCCCGGAGGAATCCCTGCAGGAGTAAAGGAATCCTTAAAGGAGTTCGTTGAGGAATTCCTGGATAAATTCTTGGAGACATTGCTGGAGGAATTACTGTAGAAAATCCTGGAGGAATCCCTGAAGAAATTTCTGGAGGAATCTCTGGGAAAATTCCTGGAGAAATACCTGGAGGAATTTCTGGAGCAATTCCTTGGAAGAATCCCTGAAGAAAACTGTGAAGGAATGCCTGGAGGAATTCGTGAAGGAATGCCCTGCGGAACTCCTACAGGAATGCTTGGAGGATTGCCTGAAGGAATTCCTGCAGAAGTTCCTGAAGCAAATCCTTGAGGAATGCCTGGAGGAATTCCTGGAGGATTTCCCTAAAGTAATTCCTGGAGGAATCTGTGGAGGTATCTCAGGAGGAATCCCTGGAGGAATCCTTGGAGGGATTCCTGGATTAATAGACATGGAGAAACTCCTGGAGGAATGCCTGGTACAACGCCTGAAAAAAAATCCGAAGCAACTCCTAGGAAACCCTAAAGAAACCCATTGAGAAATTTCTGAAGGAATTCCTGGAGGAAAACCTGGAGATATTTCTGGAGAAATCTCAGGAGGAATCTCCGGAAAAAAAATCCCCAAGAAGAATCCTTTGAGGAACCCCTGAAGGAAAAATCATGAAAAGAATGCCTGAAAGAATCCCTGGTTAAATTTTTAGATAAATTCCTGGCGAAAAGCCTGAAGGAATCTCTGGAGTAATGGTTGGAAAAATACCTGGACGAATGCCTGAAGGATTTCCTGAAGGAATTCCTGGAGAAATCACTGAAGAAATGCTTATAGAGGAATCGTTGGAGCAATTCCTGGAGGAATACCTGGAGAAGTTCCGGGAAGAATTCCTGAAGATATGCCAATAGGAATTCCTGGAGGCATATCTAGAGGAACTTCTGGAGGTATCTCTGGAGGAATTCCTGGTAGAATGTTCAGAGGAATTCCTAAAAGAATATCTAGAGGAATTCCTGTAGGAATCCCTGCAGGAATTCTCAGAGCAATCCCTGCAAGAATTTCCGGAGGAATCTGTTGTGAAGAACAACAGAATCCTTGCTAGAATGTTGGGAGGAATCATTGCAAGAATTTCCGGAGGAATCCCTGAATAAATGAAATGACCGGAAGAATTCCTACAGGAGTTCCCGGAGCAATCCCTGCAAGAATTTCCGGTGGAATCCTTGCAGAAAGTTTCGGAAGAATCCCTGAATGAACTCTTGGAGGAATTTATGGAGGAATTCCTGGAAGAATCCCTCAAGCGATTCCTGGAGGATTTTCGAAAGGTATCCGGGGTGGAATCCTAGGAGGATACCTAGGAGGAATTCCTAAAGAAATCCCAGGAGAAATCGTAAGAGGATATAATCTTGAAGGAATCCTAGTTTGTGGGGGAACTCCTGGAGGAATCCATGTAGTAGTTCCTTAAGGAATCCCCGAAGGAATTCCTGAAGAAACTCCAGGATGAATACCGGATGCAATCTCAAGAGGAATCCTGAGGGAATCCTATAACAGTTCCTACATAATTTCCTGGGGGAATTTCAGAAAGAACTCCAGGAGGAATTCCTGCAGAAATCCCAAGAAGAGTTCCTGGAAGAATCCTTGCAGGATTTTTTAAATAATCTCTGGAGTTCTTGTAGGAACCCCTGGAATACCTGGGGATTTTCCTAAAGAAACCCCAGGAGGAATTCGGAAGCAACTCCATGAGGAATTTCTTAAGAAACCCCCAGGAGAGCTTTCTTAACGATTTCCTGGAAGAATTTCTGTAGAAATCTCGTGAAAAAAAAATCTGAAGGAATCCATGTCCGCAGTAATTTCTAGGGAAAATTCCTGGAGGAGTTCTTTGATGCATCGTTTTAGAAGTATCGTGAAAAAAATCTGAAAGGAAACGTGGGAGCACTTCTTGAAACAAGCCCTGAAACATTCACTATCGGAACCCCGCAAGTCCGCAAGAGAAATTTTTGAAGAAGTCTTTTGATGTACCCAGTAGAACCTCTTCCTGGTTCAATGCGCCTCTTCAAGTTAAATCAGTTAAGAGAAAAATGCAGCTTGATATCTTCACAATCACGATTTAAATCTAGCGTACATACGTGACTTCACTCTATGAATGCTAACCCACGCAACCTCTCTGGTACATTATTGCAGCCGGACGAAACAACCAAAGCCGAGGCCTTCCATCGCCGGAACATTCGTCAGTGCTGAGACAGGAACGATACTTCCTTTATGGAGCGCTCATCCTTTTTACCATAATTGCCTTTTCGACAGCGCTGTATTTCGTCATAAACCAATCACAAAGCAATTCTAGCCCTAGTCAGCCGGAGATCCTCTTCGGCAATAATTACGTATCGGGAACTAGTGAGTAGTGATTTGAAAAATACAAGCCTTACGTAGAATCTCATATCTCATAATAACATCAGATTGACTTGCAGTTCCCAACCTTGGCAACGGCCATCTAGTCATCGATCGTCAAAACTGGGGTGCCCAAAGCGAAGCCCGCGGTCCATACCCGCTACAACATCCTACACCATACGTCTTGATCACCCATATTGGGGTTCAGTCAACGCCCTGTGTGGATATGTACCGATGCTCAATCAAAATGCGAACAATTCAAGACGCGGCCGTAGCTGAGCAGAGTCTACCGGACATTTCCAACAACTTCTACGTAAGTTTGCACAACGAACACAAATTATGTGAACACTTATTCAATTGAAATTCTGATCCCGTAGCTCGGTGGCGATGGCTTTATCTACGTCGGTCGAGGATGGGATACAGCGAATGCGTACGCAAATCACACGCTCTCGGTATGCTTCATGGGAGACTACGTTCGGTATGAGCCGAATGACAAACAGTTCTCTGCCCTTGACCACCTGCTTGCCCACGGAGTCGCAAAAGACTATTTGACAAAGGATTATAAACTCGTGGCTCATAATCAGGTACTTGATTGAAGTGTGGTGGATATCATAGCGAAAATAAATCTCATCATGTGCCTTTTTCTGCCTTTCCAGACCAGAACAACCAGAAGCCCTGGGCCGTACATCTACGAAAGGATATCCAAATTGCCACGATGGTCCCCTTGTGGAAGTCCCGGTTACAGCGCATGCGGTGCCGAAATTGGACTGCCAACCGTTTGGGCTCAGGACTATCCGAAGAAAACCGTTACCAGTAATCATCCACCAACAGTAAATCAAGCGGACGTATGAACAACATCAGTCGGTGCAAAATAAATCGTTTTAGTGCGTGTATTTCGCTTGTGTTTATCAGTATGAAAACGAGCAAACACACCTACTTATCGTATGCAGCAAAAGCAACAACACCAGGAATGACAAACGGAAACGGGCACTTAAGAAGAAGATTATCGTTATAGTTCGTAAGGTTGCATTAGTTATACGCAAGCACTGTTTGACGATTGTGGGCATTGGCTCCGCACATGGAAATCATGTGAATTAAAATTGGGAATCTCCGTAAGATGATCTAGATGTGATTGAGACTAAAATTCTTTATTAGAGGAAACGTAACTATCAGGTAATTTACAACTAATGTAAACTAATATGCTCATATGAATGCAACATATTGTATGCAAATCGATGTATTGTTAAATATTTATTTAAGCTTGGATTTTACGCATGTTGCTTTCACGGCAATATGCTCAAAATAATGTACAGGTTGGAAAATACGATCATTACAATAAATCATAATGTGAATGCAAAACAGCGTTGGAAAACCAAAGATTTAGTTTATCACAATCCTGGAAGCGATTTTGCATCTCAGTATTAAAACTTCATACGTGGAGAAACAAAAGTACCAACAAGAGTTACATTGAACTTATGGCACACTTGTAGTATTCGTACCATGAGACAGGTAGCATGAAATAAGTTCAATACCGATTATTATTATCATCTAAAAGCCTTGTTTTTTAACCGCCACGTTTTGTATTATGCTATTGATACCATTATATACTGTCTAAGTTTGGTCTCTGTTGCAATTTAAAAAGAGTAGGGCCATTTTACCCAACCAAAGAGTAAAGACGCATACTCGACGAATGGCTTGTACCCATTGTATGAATCTATTTTATCTGAAAATCAGTAAAAGGCGAGGGGGTACACCAGTTTTCCCGAACCTAAATATTGCAAAACATTCGAAAAAACGCTAAAACTTTGTCGTTTTTACAGTGGATATGCCGGAAAATATTTTTTTTAAGATATTCTAGACAGATAGATAGATAGATAAATAGAATTGTGAAAACTTGTGCCGTCCCCCGTGGTAACAGGTAATAGGTTATCTGTCATATTCGTTTTTTTAGGAAGTTTTATAATTGTGAGGATCTATTTTTAGTAGAAAAATTTACAACTCATGTTTATAAAAAAAATAATTTAAACAGCGCATTTATTAATCTATACGGTAGTTTAAATGCTAATACGTAGTAAACTGTTCTGAATAAAATGTATCATATCATCAGGATGGTCAGTCTGTTCGCCTTTCAAAAATGTTTTCTGATTCTCAAGCCCCCGTCAAACTCTGTCTAACATGCTATCAGAATTCGAATGAGTGTAATCAGTTTCGTACCTTTTAATTCCGCTCTTTGTTGCTTATCCTTTGACAGATACACGTATTTCGACTACCACTTGTAATCTTCCTCCATGTCAGTTATCCACTGTGGTGATCACGATATCTCAAAAACTTTAGGACCGATTTGTGTACTTTTTTTTTAATTTATCATATTTTAAATCTCGATGTACTGAATGGTTCATGAATTGGTTGAAGTAGCTAGCGGGATTCTTGGAGAGATTCGTAAAGGTGTTCTTGGAGGAATATTTGAAAAGTGAAAAAAAATCACTTAGAACTTAACATAAGAGGTGAGTGTTTACTAGAGTATTTAACTCATAATAATATCGATTATTGTAATCAAGGTGAAAATTTTACATTCATAAACTCTATAAGACAAGAAGTCCTGGACATAACTATTTGTAGTAACACAATCTCGGAGAAATTACATAATTGGCATGTTTCCGATGAAATCTGGCTATCGGATCTTGGACAGATAATTTTCGAAAAAAAAAAGTAAATTAAATTTTTAAAGAAACTTTCAGAGATTCCAGGAAAACAACCTGGGAACTCTTCAACACGAATCTCGAAGCTGGAGGTAGCTTCCTTAAAAACGCTATCACTGCATGTGAGGATCTTGAGAAAACTTCTAATCAGGTAACAAATACAGTGTATCAAACAATTGTCCGTACAGCAATTTTTTGGTCAACATAACTTTTCATTTAAATGTTTATAACTTTTTTATACGTCAATCGAAAACGCCCAAAACCAATTACGACCCATATATTAAAGCTCCATTGGTAAAATTTTGAGCGAGATCTAATAAGTTTTCAGAAAGTTATAGAACTTTTAGTAAAACTTATATGATTTTTTAACACATTTTTAAAACATTATATCTCAATATGTACTTGATGGAACTTTTTCAATTTTTTTTTTGATACAGCTTATACCTAAGGCTTTGATGTGCAGTCTCGTTTTAGATTTTATATCCACTACAAAAAAATATGAAAAATATGTATATGTTCAGAGTGTCTTTTGGAATTTTACCATATTTTCATCAATAAAGGTGCCAAGTGTTTTCAACTTTTTTAAACTCTCTTAATGTAATATTTTTGTACAGGACCTACTAAACTACATATGAAGAGTAGGTCCTATGCATTTATCGTTTACTTAATGCAGTTTTATTGGTGGAAAACGTTTGGCAGATTATATGTGCAAAATGTAATAAATTTTTAAACATCGTCAGTTACATAAGCACATTTTTCATATTTTTTTGTAGTGAATATAAAACCCCAAACATAGCTGCATATGCAAGCCTTACGTATAAGATGTAACACCAACAAAATTGAAAAAAAATATCGAGTACATATTGAAATATAATGTTTTAAAAATGTGTTCAAAAATCTTATAAGTTTTACTAAAAGTTCTATAACTTTCAGAAAACTTATTCTATCCCACCCAAAACTTTACCAATGAAGCTTTAATGTATCATTCATGATTGGTCAAATTTTCAGCGTTTTTGATTGACGCATTAAAATGTTTATAAATATTTGAATGAAAAGTTATTTGACAAAAAATTTGCTGTACGGACAATTGTTTGATACACTGTAGAATCATTCATGCTTTCAATAGCAGCTGTCCAATAAAGGAACGATCAACGGACAAGGATGCCCCTTGGTGGAATACAAGACTATAACATTTAAGAAAACAAGCTCGAAAGATGTTCAACCGAGATAAGCATATTTTACAGTGGCATAAATATAGAAAAGCACAAACTTTGTATAATTCAGAGATAAGATAATCCAAACGCAAAAACGGGAGGCACACATGTGAAAATATAGAAAGCACTCCGGTGGCTGCTAGATTACAAAAGGGTTTATCGAAAGATCACTGTAATGGGCTTGGTACTCTTAGGAACAAAAACGGATGTTTTACTGCTAACGCTGATGATGGATCTTCCCAGGATCTCTGCCGGCCTCAAGTGAAGAAGCGACTTCTCGGTACACTAAAACCTCATTTTATGCATGTTATTTTTATGCACTCTCAATTTATGCACATTTTCCATGCCCTGCATAAAAAGAGGGAAAGCTACTTAGAGCCAATATTGAGCATAAGAATATTTCATAATGACGGGAACTATTGCAACGGTGGCCAGGGGTGTTTATAGGGGAGAGCAAATGAGGGTTACAGGGGCGTTTCAGGGGGTCCCGAAAAGTTACAGCGGGGCACCAAGAGATCTCAGGGTAAGTAAGAGGTTTTTGAAAGCCTTATTGCAGAGATTTTTACAGGATTTTCGACGGGTTTTGTAGGCCTTACAGGTACGTTTTCGAAGTACGGGTAGGCTTCCGAAGGTCTCACGTGCATTACATGGAGTCCGAGTGGGTCTTAAAGGGGGTTGGGAGGCATTTCACGAAGTTTCAAAGCATTTCCGACGGGATTCAGCGGCGTTACGGAGGAGTTTTCGGAGGTTTCGGAGCGTCTCATGTGCGTTACATGGGGTTCCAGGGGGTTTAAGGGGGATTTTGAGGCATTTCAGGAAGATTCAGAGCATTTTCGGCGAGATTCAAAGGCATTACGGAAGCGTTACGGAGGATTTTTCGGGGGTTTCGGAGCCTCTCAGGTGAGTTTTATGGGGTTCGAAGGGGTTTAAGGAGGATTTAAGAAGCATTTCAAGAAGTTTCAGAGAATTTTTAGAGACCTCATCATAATATCTTTTGAAACGCCCCTGAAATACCATTCGATTTAACCCTCCGTAACTCGCGCGGTTGGCCACCACCGTCAGCACCACGCTAATGTTGAGTACAAAAAGTGAGATTTTTTTCAACGTGTTGTACAAAATACAACAGCGCGATCGCTCGAGGTTTAAAAGTGTCCGTGAAACCTCTGATACGACCCTAATCTAAAATATGTACCTCAAAACGCCCCTAAAACCTCTGTAATCCCATTGAAACGTCCTTGAAATGGTCATATAATTTGAACTGCTTCTGAAACCCCTTGTGACGCCTTTAACCCCCTGAAACACACCTGAAAACACCTTGAAACGCCCCTGAAACCTCCTTAATACTATTGAAATGTCCCTGAATTTTCCGTAATCGCATTAAAATGCTAACAAACCTTGATAGAACGCAAATGAAAAGCTCCTCAAATCCCCTGAACCTCCTTTTTTGTGCTCTCTCTTTGAGCCCCACCTAAAATGCCCAGGAGCAAGACCTGCTCTGCCGAACTAGATACCCAAGTAACCACAAGCATTATATCATTGCACGAATCAGACTGAATATCAACCTTTGCAATGCAAAATGCAGTAATTCCACACTTGTCATGCAATAATCCTTTAGATTGGCATTATCAATGTAATGATGCACTATATTTTTCTTTACATTAGGGTGCATTAAAGGGTGATATACGATAACTCAATAGTTCAACACTGCAAAAACAGAATAAACGCAATGTACAAACTAGAAAATGTTGCTCTAACAATACAATTATAAAAGCTTGACTCTAATGGTAAACAAACGAAATCAAGAAGAGTGTACAACTTTACGGTCAACTCTAGCAGTTTTCAACACTTCTGGTTCGACTCCCGACCAACTTAATCCCCGTTTGAATCACCGATCGACGACTTCTTAAGCGAAACCGTTTTAGAGATGACCTTTTTTTCTGTGGGCTGCTATCCAATAATGATGGTAACCACAATTCGCATAATGAGCAGTGTGCGAAGGGTGTTTTAGTTTTCTTATATTGACATGACATAGTCGTTTTGCCCTCTACTGCAATGATTGAGACAGAAGAACAGTTTCCTTTTAGTTAATGAAATATCTGTTGTTATCACTGCAGCAGAAATAGTCCAAGGCACCAGCGCGTCCGGAACTCATCTAGCGGTTTTCAGCACTTCTGGTTCAACTCCAGACCCGGCAACAAAAAATAATGGTTACAACATTCATGTGTGGGGGCATTAGTACCGTCGATAGCAAAACGGTGCTAAAAATAGATTTTTGTTTTGGTTTTTCGTGTTGCACGTATTAAGCATGTGCAATTGCAAATGTAGGGCACATGCATTTATGTTACTTTAGCAATGGCTGTCAACGTGCTGCAATATGTGGCACTAATTTGATTTTAGTGGGGCCCTTTTCGACTTTAATATTGCTTCAATGAGGTGTTTAAAGTAATGCAGCATTATATTCACAATTTTATATATCACTATATAGCAAAATTGATGCACTTATATACGGCTTCGTGGTTACTTGGGTACCCTCATTAAAACCCAAACTTAATTTATGCATAAATTTCCCTCTTTTTATGCCTTTTATAATTTATGCACATTTTTTATTTTATGCAGTTCCAGCCATTTGCATAAAAAGATTGCAAAGCAAACAATATTGATTCCCTGTTCAACTGAAATGTTTAAAGCCAGTTTGAGGTTGAAATATCTTCCCAAAATCTGGTTACAAATTCGTGTTGTATTTATTCCTAAAGCCAATAAAAAAAGATAAAAGGAATACAAAATCTTTCAGGTCAATTAGTCTTTTGTCATTTATGCTGAAAGTGATGGAAAAAAAACTTAGATTACTACATAAAATCTAAATACATATTTAGTAACGATTCCATTGAGTAAAAATCAATTTGCGTATCATCAGCATGGAAATTCGACAATAACAGTACTACATACACTGGTAACAACAAAAGTTGAGTAAATTTTTGAGACTAAGGAGATCTTATTAGCTGTTTAGAAGGAGCCTTTGACAATGCTTCTCACAATTCAATGACAAATGCGATGATCAAGCATAACTTTAATAAGTGTATAGTGAATTGGATTTTAAGAATGTTGCAAAAACGAGAAACAATTTGTAATTATGGTAATTCAACAACTGTGGTTAGGACTGTGAAAGGTTGTCCACAAGGAGGTGTTCTGTCACCTCTATTGTGGTCGTTAGTAGTTGACGAACTAATATACAATCTTAAAGCATAATAATCGGATTTGAAGATGATACAGTAATCATAGTACGTGATAAATTTGAACAAGTGATTAGAGACAGACTGCAGTATGCTTTAGCATTAACTTTAGCGTGGTGTAAAAATGAGGGGTCATCAGTAAACCCTCATAAAACTGCTATTATTCTGTTTACACGAAGGAGGAAGTATAAAATACTAGATATTTACTTGGATTCATCAAAAATTCTGCTCTGTCTAAAAGTTAAATATTTGGGAGTAATTCTTGACAACAAGAATTGGAACTTGCACATTGATCAAATACTGAATAATGCCAAGAACGCCTTATGGGTAAGCAAGAAAACTTTTGGTAATAAATGGCCCATTCAACATCATATAAGATTTTGTGTTTGCCGGGGGGGGGGGGACTTTAGTCAAAAATGATCCATTGGATCTATAGGCTAATGTAGGGCCCAGAATAATATATACAACTTTGATTTGGTGGCCGAAAACTAAAGTTAGGAACATCATAAAATAAAAGTTGAAAAACTACAAAGACTTGCTACAACTTCTATCACAGGAGCTATTCGTAATACGCCCACCAAAGCATTGTATACAATGCTACATATTCTACCGCTACATTTGTTTATGACACATTCTACCGTGACGTTACAACGTTTTGACGCATTCGTAGTCAGATTTTCCACTATAACTCATGAAAACGAGGGTAAACCTTAAAATATTTTTTCATATTCGGATTCCTTGTAAAATTTCTGATATATTTGGCCTATTGAACATTAAGTTTTCATTAGAAAAACGTGTTCAAAATGCGTATTTGTAGCGTGACGTTACAACGCGCTAGAATCCGACCCTCTCTAACGCGCTACCAACATCTTAAAAAATCTGCTCGGATTTTTATGATATTCTTATTTTTTTTCCACCATTGAAATTTATTGGTTTGTTCTTCAATTCAATGGAATAAAACATTTAAATTTCGGATTTGTTCTTGGATAATTGACTTTTACGTTTCGTGACGTTACAACGCCCGTTCAGTTTCAAACAGGGTTCTGCTCGCGTTGTAACGTCACGAAAATGCGCATCATTTTAGAATCAGAATAATCAGCCAATTATTCTGATTCTAAAATGATGCGCATTTTCGTGACGTTAAGAGGGCCCATATAGCCGAGGCGGTTATTGATCCAAAGACATACCTGAGGATCTGCATACCACTTAGGGGCATCAATTCCTGTGATTCCAGAGAAAATAGACCTAATTCTGACGAAAAAAAAACCATCCTATACATGTCAGAGTCATAATTACTTGGAGAGTTAGTGTCTTTGACAAAATTGTTTGATAAGTGAAAAACTTACAGCTGATTTACTATTGGATGTGGGATTCTGACACACTGGGCGACACTAATTAAAAGTTTACAATAGTTTACAAACGATTAGAATTTCTCAAAAACGTTTTCAACAAATTTTGACTAATTGAGAAACTATTTTTTGGCAAAATTTTTGGGCACTTTATAAAAAGTTACAACATGTTGAATATTTTTTGAATAGGCTGAGTGTACCAGTTATTGCCAGTTAGTGGTTGCCTATTTGGCTGTAGTGGTATTCATTTCTGCCACACAGTGGTGGTAGTTGCAAATTTTCAAAAGCATGCCAATTTTACTAATTACTCAAAACACATTCAACAAGCCGTAACTTTTTATATATCAAAAATTAGCAAATTTTGACTAATAGTTCCTCATCTTGTTATCTGTAATTTCTACAAATTTGGACTTGATTGGTTAGCTCAACACAAATATGGAGCGCTTAAAGCAGAATCATATTTTTGACTGTTGTTCTATCTTTTAACTCTTATATCTTAGGAATAATGAATCAAATCAAATTAAATTTTGAAAGTTAAGAATTAAATATTGATCTTTGATTACTATTTGATTTGAATACAATGTGTCCAAAGTGAAAAAAGTTGCAGCTTGTAGAATACTTTTCAAGAAATTCTAATCCCTTTACTGCTTTTGCAAAATGGAAACTAACGTCTTCTAGTGGCAATATCTTGCATCTATTGGTAAATCAACCACAAGTCCTTTACTTACCAAACAACTTTGCCGAAGAAATCGTATTTCTATGTAATAGGGATACTGAGATGTATGAAATTTAAAATTTGTAAGTTCTCTAGCGCCGCCTGTTGGTGGAACTTTAAATCCAACTATCCATCAACTGTAAGTCTTTGACCAACTTAATAACTTCGTAATTTCGTCAGGGTTTCGTCTGTTTTCTACTGATATCACATAAATTTTCGGTTTGAGTGGTATTTGATTACGAATAAAAAATTGTACAATATCACAGTACAATTACATTGTAGATTTTGGCCAAACACTATCTCCCCCGTCCTACAAAAGTCTACGTAGTTTATGAACGGGCAATGGTACGCAATTTATGAACGATATCTTGAAAAAGAGCTCATACACAATGAGAACGAAACTGTTTTGAATATAGAACAACGTTTGTCCAATTCAGAAGCCGTCCAAGCCACAAAGATTTGGTCTTTTCCACAGAACTTTTTTTCGTGACGTTACAACGCAAACTTCAACCAGGTGAAACTCAGGCTCCCGTGAACCGATTTTCTTTCTTTTAGTCTCATTTGAAAGATCTTTTCGAGTACAAAGAGCATACAAAATTTCAAATTTGTAACGTTTCCCGTTTTAGAATAAAATTTAAAAATGTTGATTTTTCGTGACGTTACAACGCAATAAAAACCCATACTATGATCAGCCATATTTCAGAGTTGTAAAGGCTTCCGATTAAAATTCTTTTTATGCTAAAAAATCTACATACATTTACCTATAAGTGATGGAAGACTTTTAAAAAATCAGTATGTTGGTGTTTCAAATATGTACGACAGTTTTTATGAAAAGTGTGCCTAAATGACTTAAAATCACGATTTTAATGTTAATCTTAATCGTCGTTCAATTTATATTTATTGTCATACTAATATCATGTCGAATACAGTTTTGGATGGCAAAAGTAATGTAGAATGTGATAAAAATGTCAAATATGCCATAACTAAACTTTGAAAAATTGGTATTGATGATACGGGGCCCGTAGAATGTGTCTTATACAGCTTAAAGTTGAGAAAAAATCACTAAGATTGAAAAGAACACAAGATTTGTATACTGTTGTAGATCTTAGGGGTCATCATATTCATTTATTTATTTATTTATTTTTAACTTTTAATTTTGTAAGAGGGAAAAGCCCCTTTAAATGATTTCCAAATTTACATGTTGAAGCCGATAGGGGTCTTCTTACTATTTTGAAAGATCTTAACATCAATACTTTAGTTGCACATGAAAACCGAATAGAGAGGCAGTATAACTTTGAACGACTATTCGTTGTTATTTTTCCGAATCGTATTGAATGGGAATCAGGGGGGCCTAATATTCGTTCAGGTTTAGTATACTACATATGTTATAATGTTCTTTACAGATTGCTCCACAATGGGTGACAGTGATGGAGCTGGTGTCAGTGGCCCTGGAATCAGCTTATCAATTGCTATGGGCAGATGGGCAATGTTTATCAGGTTAAATTCGTTCCTTCTAAAATGCTTAAAACGCGTTGTCGATTATCACATCCGTGATGTTCGTCTGGATATTCATGTGAACTCCTACGCCTAAATTTGGAATGTCCACAGTGACTCTTTTACACAAATTTGTATACGTTATTCTTAACCTTAGGTATATTGAAGCAGGGTGATGCGCTAGAAATTTGGAGTTCAATATGGTTCCCGAATGAGCCACTAGAAGAGCTGGCGTGCAGAGGAACGATATCGTCGTCACACGGTCGCACGTGCTACCGGGTTTTACACACGACATCGATATCATCGGAAATGACCGTCCAGCCGTTAAAGAGGCATTCATATGCCTTTTGAAATGGGGGCAGCAAGAATTGATCTCGCAATCAACATCAGCCAGACGAATTACATAATCGCTGATAGACACCATGGGTCCCATGGTGATGTTGGTAGAGAAGTGGTGGAAAATTGCAAATAGTGGGAGAATGTGAGTACCTAGCTCCAGTGTCTTTCAACTGCGAATAGGACTTTCGACTTCCTATGGCTTCCGAATATAAAGTTCGCGTAATATGAGATACTTATGCTAATGGTTGTTCAATACGGTCAAAATACTTGCACGTTTAAGAAAGTCGTCCGGAGAGCATTTGGTGTTTTTGGACGTAAGCAGCTGCGAACAATACTCGGCAGTCAAGAGGAAAACGGCATCTGGTGACGTCACATGAATCACAGACGCTACTAAATGTATAAACTAAATGCTACTGTCAAGGTAATATAATACGGCAGGCTGAGTTGGGCTGGTCATGTGCCAATGATGCTGGAAGAAAATATTATGTTGATGAGAAAAACAGGGAGAGGCTAGTATTTCCGTGGCAAGCCGCGCGAAGATGAGCCCAAAGAGGACTCACTCAACGTTTAGGGGGACTGGAAGTGATTAGCCCAGGACCGAGTCCAGTGCAGATAGATGTTTCTATCGGCGTACATTCTACGAAACGAATTGTAACCCATCAAGTATCCAAGTAAGTTTCATAAACATTTTCAATAAGTTGAATTTACGAACTTATCAATTGCAATAAACTTCGCTAACTGAAAAAAGGTGATGCGTATTGCCTTAAACTGAACTAAAAGAACAAATCAAGTCCTCATATGGACGAAAAATCGACCAGCCCCTTTCGTAAACTAAATATGCTTAATATTTACTGATAAAGTTCTTATGTAATGAAGGATCTAACAAAGAATTGATTCAGGCTACCAATCCAGTTAATATCAGTGACGCACGCAGCAAAGTAAATCCACGCAATCAATCGCAGCGCAAAAGTTCCGTACATTCATCACCTCGCGAAAAATCCAGCCCTTTACCACAGTCGTCGTACTTCCAACGAAACCATTTATTTGAACTGCACCAACTCAAAACCCGTCTCGTATTTACTTTCCAAACGACGACACCAACGAGTTGGTAGGTTGATACATCATCGTTGTTGGTGTCAGACACTGACTGGTGTTCTGTGCAACCAACCAGCATTCAAATCTATTCGCATCCAAGCTCTTGGTCGTTGCTATCGCGCGAAACCGGAATGAAAGCATGCGGGAATCATTGTACCTACACTCTCACAGGCGGAGATCGAACCTGATGAGCGTTCTGAATCCCTCCTCGGTCGCGCGCGTCGAGTGTATACTACTATCACCGTTCACAACATTCGCAGGCTACACCCAAGAAAAGAATAATGGATTCCAATATTGTGGGAAAATTTAAGTTTTAGACTGAACACTGTTGATCAACTCTAGTTTGCTACTAACTACGAGCAACATTTTCTTCCTTTTCCCGTGTCGAACAATGCACTCGCGACTGTAGATCATTAAGATTTTAGAAGCCGTCATTTATATCATCGTTCTCATTGGAATTTCAAAAGCAGTTTTTTTTGTTGAAAACACTGTTCTCTGTGTAAAAATCTTTTCATTACAAAAACATATGTTTTGAACGAGAAAACTGCTTTCGAAATTTAAATGATTACTTCTTCAATTTTAACTTTTTTTCTCACTCACTGTTGACTTTCCACGCCGAACAATGCTTTTCCAGCAAAGAATCTTTCAAAACTAGCAACGCACTTCTGGCAAAAATTTAAAATATTTAATATTCTCCAAAACCATCCACGCACAAGCCCATTGTTAAACATCCACGTCGAACAAGAAACTCCCGGCAAAGATCCTTCGTAATCAGTCACATGCACGCTCGCTATACGCGCACTGCGCCAAATCTTCCACTCCAGGCAAAGTATCATCGAAACTAGTTTTTGTACAAAATTGTATAAGCGCCTAGCAGTTCAGATTTGGGTGTAACAACCAGTGTTAGTAGGTCGTATTACTACACCCTCTCAGCACGTCTCCACGAAGCATTCGTGTTAGTCGCCGGCGGATCGCGAAACCGATTGGATCGTTCAAGCGCGCAATCAAGTAGTGGTGTTTAGGATCATTATCGCAAATCCGCGAACGGACAGGACACAAAGAGAAGCTGCAGTGCTAGTGCCGATAGATCGAGCGCGACATCGCTGTTCAACGCTGGAGAACCAGTTGGAAGCAGTTTTCGCGAAGAGTGTTTTATGAGCTAATTGCGTGCAAGGGTGAGCGCATACGATAAGCATCATGTTTGCCATTCGGGACGTTTGATAGTGGCCACACAGTAATTGAAGACTTGATTGAAATGGTTTTTATCTATAAACATATTAACACGCAAAACAACGCTTGTAACCGGAAAGCCACGAAGAGATACAAACAGGTCTGTCCACCCCTTCCTGTGCTCTCTCCGCGCGCGCTATCACAAATTTGTTTTGTGTTTTGCAACAAACCCCGAAAACATACGAAAAGCTGAACGAATACCTGTCTGCTGAATGATCACGCCAGCAGCCATTCAATATTCGCTGATCGCTGTGATGGAGATCGTCGTCAAAACAGTTTCACTGGCGAACACAACACAATGATCACTGATCACCCATTGTACGTATTGGTAGACAGCACTATGATCAGACATGGGAGAAGTCAAACTGATAATCTTTTTCTTTGGCAAATAGAGACGATTATGTGAGCTCAATGTTAATGAATATGTGAAATTAGTAGGTATGGCTATTCCAGAGAACAACAACGGCGTGAAAAATGTTTGACAAAGTGACTTGCAACTCATGATTCATATAGTGGACATGCAATTTCTACTTCGTATAGCATTTCCGTGTAAACAGATGCACCAACGAAACTTCTTTGAAGAAGTACAAGACTGTTTTCATACATACACCCGATTCTTTTTTTGCTATAACTCAGTCAACTTTGAACCAATTAACTTAATTTTTTGTACACGGATAGTACTAATCGTGCCGACATGTGAACAAAATTTCATGAGAATTGGTTAAAGATTGACTCAGTTGTAGCAAAAACTAGCTCGTGCATAAAAGAATCGGGCGAATTCATGCGTGAGGAAGGACCAGCCTGAGGCTGAAAACTTCTCTAATAAAGAAATAACATCTGTGATAAAATTTGTAGAACTTTGATTAAAAGATGCACTCTTTCTTCATACAATGAGAAAAAGAAACCTTAGACAAAAATATGTAAACGCGCATTATGATCAAAACTGCTACGTCATTTACATTACGGTAAAATCTTCATTTGATTATAAAGATGGCTTTTTGATGGCAAAAATCCACATGATGATACGTTAATAATGGTATACTTCCAAAGTGCTTACTTTGCTTTGATGAGTCCAAATTCATACCGTGCTTTAAGGTGCTGGTGTCAATTCCCGGTACACTTCAGAATCTTTTCGTCTTGGAAATTCCTTCAACTACCCTCCTAGACATATAGCCGAAGCGGTAAACGAACGTGTAATCAGCAAGGCCATGCTGAGAACACCTGGGTTCGATTTTATAGGTCAAGCATATTTTTCTATTGGAAATATCCTTGACTTTTTAGGTATAGAAAATCTAGTACCAGCACACGATATACGAATGCGAAAATGATTCATTGGTAAAAATGATCTTAACCTTCCGTCACTCGCGCGATTGACCACCACCGTCAGCACCACGCTAACGCTGAGTACAAACAGCGATATTCTTTCAACGTGTTGTACAAAATACAACAGCGTGATCACTCGAGGGATAATTAACAATTGTGCCAGTGTTCCTATAATAATAAGCTAAGAAGCAGGCTTTATCCCAGTGTGGACCTTACGCCAAAAAGAAGAAAAGTGAATACAAGTAGATGTTCGATATACCTAATCAACATGTGAGATCAGCTACTTTGTGAACAACTACAGTGTCGGACAAAACAATAAGACCACCAGCCATTTTTCATACAAAATGGTCAAGTTTGACGATGTGATGTTTGGTTTATAGTGAACCGATATAGCTGAAATTTTGACAGTCGCCATGGAGTTACGTGAATTTTGATTTGTATTTAATTGAGTGAGTTCTGCTCATTACATCAAAAGTTACAGATATACGAAACGACAATATAATAGGACCACTTTCAGATTGCCATTATCAAATGATATATGAGAGTATCTGATACTAGATGATTGATAAACAAGTACTAAGATTAAGGATGCCATTTAAACTTGGGGACATTTTTATTAAATTGACCACAAATATTCAACATAAAAATTTGGTGTCAGAATTTTGTCGCATCGGATATCTGTAACTTTGGAAGTAGTGAACAGAACTCAATCAATTTAATAAAAATCAAAATTCTAGTAAATCCATGTCGGCTGTCAAAATTTCAGCCAAATCGGTTTACTAGAAACCGAATACCATATCGTCAAAGCTGATCATTTTGTATGAAATAGGACCAGTGGTCTTATTGTTTTGTCCGACACTGTAGGTTAACAATACATGTATTCTTCGATATAACGTACCCTCGATATAGCAAATTCGATATAACATATAATATAACATACTAGCTGTCCCGGCAAACGCTGTCTTGCCAATCTTGTGGGGGTTTGACAGCTTTGAGGCTCATTTAAGCACCTCACTCTAGATTGGTTTGATTTCAATCATGTTGATTTTCTTCCCAGCTCATAAAAATCAGTACTTTATCAATTTTGCAAATTTTTGAGTTGATTTTCGTAACTTTTTATACATATAAACACAGCTACCACGAATACGAATCGAAACGTGCAAGGGTCATGCTGATCAGTTCAGCCGTTTGTGAGTTTTGTTGCCTCAAAGCAAATTCAAACTCATTTTTATATATATAGATATATATATATATATATATATATATATATATATATATATATATATATATATATATATATATATATATATATATATATATATATATATATATATATATATATATATATATATATATATATATATATATAGATAACATATAACGTACATTTTGCTTCGATATAACGTACAACATTGAAAATTTCAATTTTTCCCAGGAATAACTCTCAGATAATTTGCGAAACCACTCAAATCAATGTTTTCTTGCAGTATTAACCTTGTTACCTAGAATTAGCGCAAATTGGGGAGAATATTAGTGTACGTTATATCGAAGCAAAATGTACGTTACAAACAGAAGCGGAAACAGCAGACCCGCCTCTTTCGGGAGAAAAAGCGCCGCCTGGAAGAAGCGGAGTGTGAAGAAATGGAACTGCTGTGCCGTTCCCAAGAAACACGGAAGTTCTATCAGAAGCTCAACGCATCCCGCAACGGCTTCGTGCCGCGAGCCGAAATATGCAGGGATAAAGACGGAGGCCTCTTGACGGACGGACGTGAGGTGATCGAAAGGTGGAAGCAGCACTTCGATCAGCACCTGAACGGCGTGGAGAACGTAGGCACAGGAGCCCACGGCAACGGAAGGAACGACGACGCCAGTGCAGCGGAGGACGGAAATGAACCAACTCCCACGCTGAGGGAAGTTAAGGATGCCATTCACCAGCTCAAAACCAACAAAGCAGCTGGTAAGGATGGTATCGCAGCTGAACTCATCAAGATGGGCCCAGAAAAGTTGGCCACCTGTCTGCATCGGCTGATAGTCAGGATCTGGGAAACCGAACAGCTACCGGAGGAGTGGAAGGAAGGGGTAATCTGCCCCATTCACAAGAAAGGCGACCATTTGGAATGTGAGAACTTCAGGGCGATCACTATTTTGAATGCTGCCTACAAAGTGCTATCCCAGATCATCTTCCGTCGTCTGTCACCTAAAACAAATGAGTTCGTGGGAAGTTATCAAGCCGGCTTCATCGACGGCCGGTCGACAACGGACCAGATCTTTACCGTACGGCAAATCCTCCAGAAATGCCGTGAATACCAGGTCCCAACGCACCACCTGTTCATCGACTTCAAAGCGGCATACGATAGTATCGACCGCGCAGAGCTATGGAGAATCATGGACGAAAACGGCTTTCCTGGGAAGCTGACTAGACTGATTAAAGCAACGATGGACGGTGTGCAAAACTGCGTAAAGGTTTCGGGTGAACTATCCAGTTCATTCGTATCTCGCCGGGGACTGCGACAAGGTGACGGACTCTCATGTCTACTCTTCAACATCGCGCTAGAAGGTGTGATGCGACGAGCCGGGCTCAACAGCCGGGGAACGATTTTCACAAAATCCGGTCAATTTGTGTGCTTTGCGGACGACATGGACATTATCGCTAGAACATTTGGAACGGTGGCAGAGCTGTACACCCGCCTGAAACGCGAAGCAGCAAAGGTCGGACTGGTGGTGAATGCCTCAAAAACAAAGTACATGCTGGTAGGCGGAACCGAAAACGACCGGATCCGTCTGGGTAGTAATGTTACGATAGACGGGGATACTTTCGAGGTGGTGGAGGAATTCGTCTACCTCGGATCCTTACTGACGGCTGACAACAACGTGAGCCGAGAAATTCGGAGGCGCATCATCAGCGGAAGTCGGGCCTACTACGGGCTCCAGAAGAAACTGCGGTCGAAAAAGATTCACCCACGCACCAAATGCACCATGTACAAAACGCTAATAAGACCGGTGATCCTCTACGGGCACGAGACATGGACCATGCTCGAGGAGGACCTACAAGCACTCGGAGTTTTCGAGCGACGCGTGCTAAGAACGATCTTCGGCGGTGTGCAGGAGAACGGTGTGTGGCGGAGAAGGATGAACCACGAGCTCGCTGCACTTTACGGCGAACCCAGCATCCAGAAGGTGGCCAAAGCCGGAAGGATACGTTGGGCAGGGCATGTTGCAAGAATGCCGGACAACAACCCTGCAAAGCTGGTGTTTGCAACGGATCCGGTTGGCACAAGAAGGCGTGGAGCGCAGAGAGCACGATGGGCGGACCAGGTGGAGCGTGACTTGGCGAGCATTGGGCGCGACCGAGGATGGAGAGCGGCAGCCACAAACCGAGTATTGTGGCGTACTATTGTTGATTATGTCTTGTCTTAATGATGTTGAACAAATAAATGTATGTATGTATGTATGTATGTGTCGAAGACAAAGTACATGATGGCAAAGGGTTCCAGGGAGGAATCAGCGCGCCCGCCACCCCGAAATTATATCGACGGTGATGAAATCGAGGCGGTTGAAGAATTCGTGTACTTGGGCTCACTGGTGACCACCGACATCGACACCAGCAGAGAAACTCAGAGGCGCATTGTGGCAGGAAATCGTGCTTACTTTGGACTCCGCAGAACTCTACGATCGAATAAAGTTCGCCGTAACACGAAGTTAATCATCTACAAAACGATGATTAGACCGGTCGTCCTCTATGGGCACGACATGAACCATCGTCCACACCGCGAAAATCGGGAGGCTACGGGGGGTGGGTCACGTCATGAGGATGTCGATGTCGGATAGCAACAAGACTAAAATGGTTCTCGAGAGTCATCCGACCGGTACAAGAAGACGTGGAGCGCAGCGAGCTAGGTGGGTCGACCAAGTGGAGGACGATCTGCTGACCCTACGCAGAGTGCGGAACTGGAGACAAACAGCCATGGATCGAGTGGAATGGAGACGGCTACTATGTGCAGCAGAGGCCACCCCGGCCTTAGCCTGATCGGTGAGGTAATTAAGCAATGATTCCCAATTTCCCGCTAAAATTTACTTCTACCGATAGACAGCTTTTGATCTGTCTCAAAAGCAACCTTATGTGTCTCTGACAGATTTTGGGTCGCTGAATTCGAATCCGGGCTCAGATTTGCTCCAGCACGTCACTCTTTTGAGCTATACATCAATTTTTAGGGAAAAATAGGCGGTTTTGGAATTTTTTGACTGCAAGCCATTAAGCATGGATTTCAAAATCTGTCAGAGACACATAAGTTTGCTTTTGAGACATACCAAAAGCTGTCTATCGGTAGAAGTAAATTTTAGCGGGAAATTTGGGAATCATTGCTTGGGGCCTACTATTGGTTAAGGGTCCACTATTGGCTAAAATACCCTACTTAAGCAAATCATCAGTCTCATTGAAGTACTGGACGAGGCATTTTCGTATACCTGGCGGAGTTGTCATTTTTACAACTTTTTGCAACGCAGTTGTCTGTATTCAACTCTATAGTGAAATATGTGCTACTATAGGCCAGTGAAACCTGCTGTGTACCAGTGGAGATCCATCGATGGTTGCAAGTGATTGCCAGCAGATGCCTGGCGGTGTATAATTATGTTTGTCAAGTGGAACTCCCAATACGGAGGAGATCCAGTAAACATCCGCAATTACTGACTAACTACAATTTCATGCGTATTGGATTCTTAGAATCTTTTAAGGACAAACGTCTTGAAATCCCGCTTCAACAGTGCATCAGAACTTCAGACGCACAAATCTCAAGAAGCAATCTTCAAACAACAATGCATTTTATTATTCGGTTCTTCTCTCTCTCTTCTTGGCGTAACGTTCGGTTCTTGTTCACTTGTAATAAGCTTAATATAAGAAGATCAGGTGCGCTAGTTTTGTTAACGAAAAGATTTGTGCCCTCGAAATCGCGAGTAGGTGCCAAAATCGGCCATTGTGGGGGCCGTTTTGGGATTCTAACAAGTCTGTCCTTAAAACAATTAGCGATCTTACCACGTTCCAAGCAGGGCCATTATCTGCCCACAAGAGCACATTGATTTGGCTTATCTTTGCAGTTTAATAAATCTTGCGGTACTTGATCAGTGAGTTCACCAAGTAGGTACCAGTCTTAATTTAGCTCACTGTGGATGCGATAGTTATTAAATATACGCTGCATATTCGCTGCTACTTTCAATTTGTGGTGTTGGTGATCCGAACTGAAGCTTCTTATTGTACATACCGATACCTACTGATAACGGGACACGATGACTGCCGGCGAGTGTCGCAAATAAGTACAAATGTTTGTTCTGTAAGTTTTCATTAGAGGGTAGAAAGTTGTATGGAGCAAGCCGATACAGCACAAAATCTATAATGACCACTAATGATTTTTTGTTTTTAGGTGTGAAATGTGTGAACTATTAGCAAAGCACTGTAGTTCGAAATGCCGTCTGAGGCAATTCAGTACTACATTGCAGAGATGTAGCCACCACAAATATTATGAGTATGGTCCAGTTATTTATACAGGTACTCTTCGATATAACTTACAAAAATATTTTCTCTTTGTACGTTATATCGAAGTGTACGTTATATCGAAGCAGACAAAAATTTATTATTTTTTATGATTGTGTTTATGAATTCGACGTGAAATTAACCCCAAACAATGATTTCGGTGAAATTCACAAAATCACGTCGAATTCATAAACACAATCATAAAAAATAATAAATTTTTGTCTGCTTCGATATAACGTACAAAGAGAAAATATTTTTGTAAGTTATATCGAAGAGTACCTGTATAAATAACTGGACCATACTCATAATATTTGTGGTGGCTACATCTCTGCAATGTAGTACTGAATTGCCTCAGACGGCATTTCGAACTACAGTGCTTTGCTAATAGTTCACACATTTCACACCTAAAAACAAAAAAATCATTAGTGGTCATTATAGATTTTGTGCTGTATCGGCTTGCTCCATACAACTTTCTACCCTCTAATGAAAACTTACAGAACAAACATTTGTACTTATTTGCGACACTCGCCGGCAGTCATCGTGTCCCGTTATCAGTAGGTATCGGTATGTACAATAAGAAGCTTCAGTTCGGATCACCAACACCACAAATTGAAAGTAGCAGCGAATATGCAGCGTATATTTAATAACTATCGCATCCACAGTGAGCTAAATTAAGACTGGTACCTACTTGGTGAACTCACTGATCAAGTACCGCAAGATTTATTAAACTGCAAAGATAAGCCAAATCAATGTGCTCTTGTGGGCAGATAATGGCCCTGCTTGGAACGTGGTAAGATCGCTAATTGTTTTAAGGACAGACTTGTTAGAATCCCAAAACGGCCCCCACAATGGCCGATTTTGGCACCTACTCGCGATTTCGAGGGCACAAATCTTTTCGTTAACAAAACTAGCGCACCTGATCTTCTTATATTAAGCTTATTACAAGTGAACAAGAACCGAACGTTACGCCAAGAAGAGAGAGAGAAGAACCGAATAATAAAATGCATTGTTGTTTGAAGATTGCTTCTTGAGATTTGTGCGTCTGAAGTTCTGATGCACTGTTGAAGCGGGATTTCAAGACGTTTGTCCTTAAAAGATTCTAAGAATCCAATACGCATGAAATTGTAGTTAGTCAGTAATTGCGGATGTTTACTGGATCTCCTCCGTATTGGGAGTTCCACTTGACAAACATAATTATACACCGCCAGGCATCTGCTGGCAATCACTTGCAACCATCGATGGATCTCCACTGGTACACAGCAGGTTTCACTGGCCTATAGTAGCACATATTTCACTATAGAGTTGAATACAGACAACTGCGTTGCAAAAAGTTGTAAAAATGACAACTCCGCCAGGTATACGAAAATGCCTCGTCCAGTACTTCAATGAGACTGATGATTTGCTTAAGTAGGGTATTTTAGCCAATAGTGGACCCTTAACCAATAGTAGGCCCCAAGCAATGATTCCCAAATTTCCCGCTAAAATTTACTTCTACCGATAGACAGCTTTTGGTATGTCTCAAAAGCAAACTTATGTGTCTCTGACAGATTTTGAAATCCATGCTTAATGGCTTGCAGTCAAAAAATTCCAAAACCGCCTATTTTTCCCTAAAAATTGATGTATAGCTCAAAAGAGTGACGTGCTGGAGCAAATCTGAGCCCGGATTCGAATTCAGCGACCCAAAATCTGTCAGAGACACATAAGGTTGCTTTTGAGACAGATCAAAAGCTGTCTATCGGTAGAAGTAAATTTTAGCGGGAAATTGGGAATCATTGCTTAATTACCTCACCGATCAGGCTAAGGCCGGGGTGGCCTCTGCTGCACATAGTAGCCGTCTCCATTCCACTCGATCCATGGCTGTTTGTCTCCAGTTCCGCACTCTGCGTAGGGTCAGCAGATCGTCCTCCACTTGGTCGACCCACCTAGCTCGCTGCGCTCCACGTCTTCTTGTACCGGTCGGATGACTCTCGAGAACCATTTTAGTCTTGTTGCTATCCGACATCGACATCCTCATGACGTGACCCACCCCCCGTAGCCTCCCGATTTTCGCGGTGTGGACGATGGTTCATGTCGTGCCCATAGAGGACGACCGGTCTAATCATCGTTTTGTAGATGATTAACTTCGTGTTACGGCGAACTTTATTCGATCGTAGAGTTCTGCGGAGTCCAAAGTAAGCACGATTTCCTGCCACAATGCGCCTCTGAGTTTCTCTGCTGGTGTCGATGTCGGTGGTCACCAGTGAGCCCAAGTACACGAATTCTTCAACCGCCTCGATTTCATCACCGTCGATATAATTTCGGGGTGGCGGGCGCGCTGATTCCTCCCTGGAACCCTTTGCCATCATGTACTTTGTCTTCGACACATACATACATACATACATACATTTATTTGTTCAACATCATTAAGACAAGACATAATCAACAATAGTACGCCACAATACTCGGTTTGTGGCTGCCGCTCTCCATCCTCGGTCGCGCCCAATGCTCGCCAAGTCACGCTCCACCTGGTCCGCCCATCGTGCTCTCTGCGCTCCACGCCTTCTTGTGCCAACCGGATCCGTTGCAAACACCAGCTTTGCAGGGTTGTTGTCCGGCATTCTTGCAACATGCCCTGCCCAACGTATCCTTCCGGCTTTGGCCACCTTCTGGATGCTGGGTTCGCCGTAAAGTGCAGCGAGCTCGTGGTTCATCCTTCTCCGCCACACACCGTTCTCCTGCACACCGCCGAAGATCGTTCTTAGCACGCGTCGCTCGAAAACTCCGAGTGCTTGTAGGTCCTCCTCGAGCATGGTCCATGTCTCGTGCCCGTAGAGGATCACCGGTCTTATTAGCGTTTTGTACATGGTGCATTTGGTGCGTGGGTGAATCTTTTTCGACCGCAGTTTCTTCTGGAGCCCGTAGTAGGCCCGACTTCCGCTGATGATGCGCCTCCGAATTTCTCGGCTCACGTTGTTGTCAGCCGTCAGTAAGGATCCGAGGTAGACGAATTCCTCCACCACCTCGAAAGTATCCCCGTCTATCGTAACATTACTACCCAGACGGATCCGGTCGTTTTCGGTTCCGCCTACCAGCATGTACTTTGTTTTTGAGGCATTCACCACCAGTCCGACCTTTGCTGCTTCGCGTTTCAGGCGGGTGTACAGCTCTGCCACCGTTCCAAATGTTCTAGCGATAATGTCCATGTCGTCCGCAAAGCACACAAATTGACCGGATTTTGTGAAAATCGTTCCCCGGCTGTTGAGCCCGGCTCGTCGCATCACACCTTCTAGCGCGATGTTGAAGAGTAGACATGAGAGTCCGTCACCTTGTCGCAGTCCCCGGCGAGATACGAATGAACTGGATAGTTCACCCGAAACCTTTACGCAGTTTTGCACACCGTCCATCGTTGCTTTAATCAGTCTAGTCAGCTTCCCAGGAAAGCCGTTTTCGTCCATGATTCTCCATAGCTCTGCGCGGTCGATACTATCGTATGCCGCTTTGAAGTCGATGAACAGGTGGTGCGATGGGACCTGGTATTCACGGCATTTCTGGAGGATTTGCCGTACGGTAAAGATCTGGTCCGTTGTCGACCGGCCGTCGATGAAGCCGGCTTGATAACTTCCCACGAACTCATTTGTTTTAGGTGACAGACGACGGAAGATGATCTGGGATAGCACTTTGTAGGCAGCATTCAAAATAGTGATCGCCCTGAAGTTCTCACATTCCAAATGGTCGCCTTTCTTGTGAATGGGGCAGATTACCCCTTCCTTCCACTCCTCCGGTAGCTGTTCGGTTTCCCAGATCCTGACTATCAGCCGATGCAGACAGGTGGCCAACTTTTCTGGGCCCATCTTGATGAGTTCAGCTGCGATACCATCCTTACCAGCTGCTTTGTTGGTTTTGAGCTGGTGAATGGCATCCTTAACTTCCCTCAGCGTGGGAGTTGGTTCATTTCCGTCCTCCGCTGCACTGGCGTCGTCGTTCCTTCCGTTGCCGTGGGCTCCTGTGCCTACGTTCTCCACGCCGTTCAGGTGCTGATCGAAGTGCTGCTTCCACCTTTCGATCACCTCACGTCCGTCCGTCAAGAGGCCTCCGTCTTTATCCCTGCATATTTCGGCTCGCGGCACGAAGCCGTTGCGGGATGCGTTGAGCTTCTGATAGAACTTCCGTGTTTCTTGGGAACGGCACAGCAGTTCCATTTCTTCACACTCCGCTTCTTCCAGGCGGCGCTTTTTCTCCCGAAAGAGGCGGGTCTGCTGTTTCCGCTTCTGTTTGTAACGTTCCACGTTCTGTCGAGTCCCTTGCTGCAGCATTACCGCCCTCGCTGCGTTCTTCTCCTCCAAAACCGTTCTGCACTCTTCGTCGAACCATTCGTTCCGTCGATTCCGTTCCACGTACCCGATGGTGCTCTCGGCTGCGTCGTTGATGGCTGCTTTCACTGTACTCCAGCAGTCCTCTAGAGGGGCCTCATCGAGCTCGCCCTCGTCTGGCAACGCGGCTTCGAGGTTCTGCGCGTATGCTGAGGCGACATCCGGTTGCTTCAGTCGCTCTAGGTTGTACCGTGGCGGTCGCCGGTACCGTACATTGTTGATGACGGAGAGTTTTGGGCGCAGTTTGACCATCACCAGATAGTGGTCGGAGTCGATGTTGGCGCCACGATAGGTCCTGACGTCGATAATGTCGGAGAAGTGCCGTCCGTCAATCAGAACGTGGTCGATTTGAGATTCCGTCTGCTGTGGTGATCTCCAGGTGTAACGATAAGGGAGGCTGTGTTGGAAAAAGGTGCTACGTATGGCCATATTTTTGGAGGCGGCGAAATCAATGAGTCGTAGGCCGTTTTCGTTCGTTTGCTGGTGGGCGCTGAACTTACCAATCGTCGGTCTGAATTCCTCCTCCTGGCCTACCTGAGCGTTCAAATCTCCTATGATGATCTTGACGTCGTGGCTTGGGCAGCGATCGTACTCGCGTTCGAGCTGCGCGTAAAATGCGTCCTTGTCATCATCAGTACTTCCGGAGTGTGGGCTGTGCACGTTTATTATGCTGAAGTTGAAGAATCGGCCCTTGATCCTCAACCTGCACATTCTTTCGTCGATCGGCCACCAACCGATCACGCGCCTCTGCATATCACCCATCACGATGAAAGCTGTTCCCAGCTCGCGTGTGTTGCCGCAGCTCTGGTAGATGGTATGATTACCTCTAAACGTTCGCACCATGGATCCTGTCCAACACACCTCCTGCAGCGCTACGATGCCGAACCCGCGGTCCTTCAGTAGATCGGCGAGTATGCGGGTGCTCCCAATGAAGTTGAGAGATCGGCAGTTCCACGTACCGAGTTTCCAATCGCAAGTCCTTTTTGTTCGCTGGGGTCGTTGCCGTTGGTCTCGGTTCGTATTATTCTGTTGCTGATTTTCCGTTACAATGGTTTTTTACGGCTGGCTCGTAGGCCCTGACACCAACCCCCTACTTTCCGGAGGACCATAGTGCACAGTTGAGCTTAGAGTCCTTCCCTGGCACTCGGACGTAGATCAGCCGCCCCTAACATGGGGATCAGACGCTGTTGTGAGCCGCTCCTCCTGGAGAACAGACGCTCAGGTTTGCCGAAGCAAACCCCCCCTTCCCTGTCAGCCTACGACCAAAGGTCCCACCGGGGTTGGTTACCCGATCTTCCCTAAGGTTGCTCATAGTTTCCGGCCGGTACCGCGTGGAGGTAGGGATAGGAGTTACTGGGCAGAGGCTAGTGGATCACAATGGGATCTGAATTGCGCAGCATACCCAGCCTTTACCGTGCCCTTGTCTTCGACACATTAATGACTAATCCGATTCGTCTGGCTTCACTCTTTAGTCGGGTGTACGTTTCCGCCATCGTCTCAAATTTACGAACAATAATATCAATATCATCAGCGAAACCAAGCAGCTGAACGGACTTCGTGAAAATCGTTCCACTCGTGTTTATCCCCGCTCTCCTAATTACACCCTCTAAAGCAATGTTGAACAGCAAGCACGAAAGAACATCACCTTGCCGTAACCCTCTGCGAGATTCGAAGGGACTCGAGAGTGTCCATGATACTCGAACTACGCACATCACTCGATCCATCGTCGCCTTGATCAACCGTATCAGTTTATCCGGAAATCCGTATTCGTGCATAATCTGCCATAGCTGTTCTCGATCGATTGAAATCGATGAACAAGTGATGTGTGGGCACGTTGTATTCGCGACATTTCTGCAACACCTGGCGGATGGCGAACATCTGGTCCGTTGTAGTGCGTTCACCCATAAATCCAGCCTGATATTGCCCCATGAACTCTCTTGCAATCGGTGATTTTTTTTTTCTTGTTGGGTACATTTCCACTGCGACCAATTGTTGATCTATTGCAATCGGTGATAGTCGGCGGCATAAAATTTGAGAGAGTATCTTGTAGGCAGCGCTCAGTAGTGTGATCGCGCGGTAGTTCCCGCAATCCATCTTGTCGCCCTTTTTGTAGATGGGACACACGATACCTTCCATCCATTGTGCACTAGCCCCTCTCTGAAGCAATACCTTCTTGGTGGTTCCGGAGAGACGTAGGGTTTGGCGACCATAGGAATGGTTTAGTGAGTACGAGGAGAGAGTAGTCCTGGATTTTACTTTTGTTGTAGAAGACGGTCTGTCAGACCTACACTACCCTAACCTTCTGTTAGGGTGTCTGTTGAGCAGATTATCCCCCTATGGTTTAGAAGAAAAAAAAAATCTAGCTGAAGTCAGAAGGACAACAGTGCCCAGGCTGCACTACCACTCTTAGCTGGCGGTCTCTGTCATCGCTTGACCCGTGGAAGCATGGGGTAGGAACTTGTGAGGACCAGAGTTATGTTGGACGCTCTCCTTATCGACTCACCGTTTTGCAGCCGATCCTCATGACTTCGAACCTGGCTTGATTATTACTTGGGTAACTGTAACTAGTAACACAATGTGGGCTTCGTGTCCGTGCGGTTAGCGGCGTCAGTCGCCTAGGCGTTTCGTGGGCCTTGGAGTGTGGGTGTGCGATTCCCGCTCCAGTCGGTGAAATTGGAAAATTCTCCACTGGACCACTGGGTGTTTCGTGTGTTATCCGTTGTCTCATGTTTGTAATCGTTCAGTCTGTGCAACCTCTGGTTGACGACGGTGTAGTGTATTGTTTTTTAATATCAAGTAAACATTTTTAATTAATTTAAATGAACTCGTTAAGGACTGGTTATTTGGGCAAGTACATTATGAGTCTAATTACCAAAAATAACGTTTGAGGACTTTGTCTACTCTCTGATGAGAACAAACTAAAATTGGCAGGTTTGTTCATTATTTCCTCTACGTAGACTTGAAAGAAATAATTGAGACATAATCCCTGTAGCATGAAAGATAGAGAGAAAGTTTTGAATTTAAAAACTGTGATTGTGTTTCAATCAAACAGCCCAAAATCCAAATCAAGTAGCTTCACCATTCATCTGTTATCACGAGTTTCCAACTTTACGATCACGTTGAGTTTGCGTTTGTGTGGAAATAACACACATGCGGAATCTACACATAATCCGCTGCTGTTTCGCGTTCGAGTATTACAATTCGCACTCAGATCATGGAGTATACTTTACTCGCACATTTGAATGTAGGTGTCACACTATCATACAGTGCTCGAGTACTCAGAAGCAGTAGATGCGCGATCCCAGAATTTAATGCCGTCATCGCACGGTGCGGTGGTGCATGACACGCCGGTCACATCATCAACAAAGCCAGAGGTTTTTCCCAGCACGAGCTTTTTGCTCTTGTAGTTTCGATGGATAATGATGTCTGTTCCAAAACATTTAATTAACAGAGTGGTTGATTAATGCTCGAAATTTCATTGGTGTCCATGATCATAGCGCATTTTTGCTAACTGTGTAAGAATATTGTCAAGCAACTTTTAATAGCCCTAGCGTAGCGAATGGTTTTATGGCTAATGGGTAAAATTTTGAATAACAGTTATGCTTTCAATATTTGGCTGTTATCAAACGTTGTAGTGCGAACTACGCTTACAAGGCTGACGATTTTTAATTATTTTTGTTTGTCACTTTCACCATCACTACAGCACAGTAAACAGATAAGTGCCTATCTACAAGCTCGCATCAGAGCCATTCTAGGGCTATGGAATGAGCGAGTTAATATACGTGCCGACAGCACGCCAGAGATTCCGCAACTTATTACAATACAACAGTAATGGCCAAGGCTAGAAGTCAACAAAACACACCCTCCACCGATGCCGCCCCTTCCAGCCCCTTGCCATCCACTAGTGCTCTAACGAGTCCAGACAACTGCGCCGGTCCTAGTAATAGTAATAATGCAGTGCAACCGAGCCAAAGTACAACGATAGATAAGGCCGACACTACCAGCAGCCATAATATATCGATATCCTCAATCAACGAAGATGACAACAACGACTCAAGTGCCTTCGAGACCAGTGACAGCGAGTGCGACGATGAGCAGATTAAGAAGGCCATCGAACGCATTCCGAACTCTCTCCAACCGGGCAGTCAGTTAGTACAGAACGGAATGCTAGTCGTTAAGGATGATAACAACAGTTCTCCAGTGTCTGCCCGGGGGCCCAATATTGGCAGTATAGCAGTACAAAACTCGTCAGACATCACGTTTGGCAACAAGACCTACATCAAGGGGCAAGTTGTGATAAAGAACATCTACCACGATAAACAGAATGGTGCCGTCAACGAAGGCTATCACGAAACCGATGGTGAGCTCAACAAACAAAAGTCGAATAAAGGTTCGTATATTTTCTATAACTAAGTGATCATTTTCAAAAGCAATGTTCCAATTTTATTTCCAGATTCTTCAAATGCCAACAAAGATCAATCGTGGCAATCTAGTCTAAAAGTAATCATCAGGGATAAGCCTATGCTAAGCGTAGTTGTGTTAATAGCTGTAATGGTCATCATAACAACGATCGTGATCGTAGCATTCGTCTCAGCATCAGGTAAACCTAAATATAAACGATACTACGGCGACGGTGACGATGATCGGGCGAACGTCCCTCCGGATACTGGAATAGGTATTTCAGAATCCATTCAGAGCAAGTAGAGCACACAGACTTCCAAACTTATTCAACACTAACATCAACGCAACACTCCTAGTCTGATAACAGCAAGATTCAGCAGCATGCACTCAATTACATCGATACCTTTTCAGATAAGGACTTCCTACCGGACGCCAAGCCACTGCGGATAGTGACCCGAAACGAGTGGTTAGCACAACCGCCAAAAGAAAACCTAACCAGACTGAAGTTGCCAGTGAACCGCGTGATAATAGCCCACACCGCAACGGAAAATTGCCAAACGCAGGTGAGTGGAACGCTTTTTTGTGTGTAAGCCATCACATTCACAGACGAAATTTGTTGTATAAAATGTTCCACTTCCACATAAATGTGTTCAGTCGGATTGATCTGTAGTGAAATTGTTACAAATCATTTGGGGAAAAAAAGTCACACACATTCGACATTAGGCGCCGTCCACAAATTACGTAACGCTCTAGGGGGGGGGGGGGGGGAGTATGGCCGAGCGTTACGCTCCATACAAAAAATTTAGGATTTTCATACAAAAAAGCGTTACGGAGAGAGGAGGGGGGGGTCTAAAAATGTTTATTTTAGCGTTACGTAATAAATGGATACTGCCTTATGAACCATAATGCAACTCACTCGAATAGTGAGGAAAAGTAGGCTGTTAAGATACCAAAACGGCAATTATAATAGTTATTTATGTAACGAGTTGCAAAATGATGATTTTTAGAGCACGAGTTGTACATTTATCCAACGAGGCTTGCCGAGCTGGATAAATATGACGAGTGCTGTAAAAATCGAGATTTGCAACGAGTTGCATACAACATTCTTTGCAATAAGAAATATAATCACTGTAGTAAGATCATTTCCATCAGTATCATCATGCTTCTCGGTGGTTGAACGGGATCACCCACGTGTTCCATCAAGCTAGACGCAAAACTTGAATCAAACAAGCTGTGCTATAACCATCACAGGTTTTCAAGCTCTTGACGTGGAAACTCAGGTTGCTGCCCAAACAATTGCATTATGATTCGTAATGCAACTGCTTTCTAAAGTGAGGTAAAGCAGGCCGCAGTGACACTAAAACGGCAAGTATAAAATGCAATATTACAGTGGCAAGTTGCAAAAAATGGATTTTATTGTGCCGAGTTGCAAAAAATGTTGTATTGAACTAGTTGAAACATTAGATTTTTCAGCAATCTTCATATTTATCCAACTCGGCAAGCCTACGACTCGTGCTAAACTCGTGCTAAACTCGTGCTCGGCAAGTACGACTCGTGCTAAAAAAGTCAACTTTTTGCCATTCGTTGCATAAATAACTGTTTCATGATGGACGTAATGTTTGTATGTTATCATAAAGTGGCATCTTACCCCATGGCAGATGGTCTTTTTACACCACTTCCGTTTTACGAACCAGTTTTTATTATCGCTAAAAATAGATGGAAGAAACATTACTTTTGTGAATATCAAGCAAGGTATCAAGCCCATATTGTTTAGCTGCTGTTATTATGGCGCCAGCACCAAACCGAATAGCGACGTTTTGACTAGCGACACTTTTCGACTAGCGACACTTTTTTTCAGTACCGGATGTAGTGCGCTGTGTGCGTTCAATGATGCACTATCATATACGTCACTTCCGACGTATGTTGTAAACAACCCAAAATAAGCAAAAATATTTTTCTTATAAAAAGTTTTTTGATTTCCAACCGAAATCATAATACCACTTTGAAAGCCTAACAAATGAGGCTTTTTTACCATTGAAAACGATGAAAGTTTGAAAAATGGTATCTTACTCCCACATTACCCTATTCACAGAATAAGAGTGCCAGTATCACCTAGTCATACAATACGATCAGCCTTCAACAGTCGTAAATTCTAGGCTTTATTTTAGCAACCTGAATTCAGTAGCAAAGCATACAGATATGCGAAACCCCCAAAAGATAACAAATGATTTGTGAATTGTAAATAAATAAGTTGTCATGATAAAAAAAAACTGTTCACTTCCGAATGTATTTTCAGACGTTATTTTTTTTTTGTTTTTGCATGTACTCACTAAAACTGATACAGTGTGGTGTGGTTTCCATCGCTAACTGCCAGACTGCCAACCAAAGGAATTCAAAACTATCGTTAAACACGTGGTCGACGAAAATTGTACCTGTGTTACGTCTGTTTGTCTGTGGTACCAAGATACACCCATTCTTCCACTATTTCAAATTTTTCATCTTCTTTTCAAGCAACATTATTATTAGGCCCACGCAGTCTATTACCGATAATGTACTTCGTCTTGGCATTAATTCTTGATTCTTGACGTTTAGCTTTGAGAAGGCACGTATGACTCTTCCGCGGCACGCGGTTAGTTCCGATAATATCGACATCTTGTGCAAAACCTGTGAGCATGTGTGATCATGTGACGATTCCACGCCTGCTCTTCTGAAGGGTCCTTCGAAAGCAATACTAAACAAAGTTCAGCAACGAATCATACTGCTACAATCGTCTAAGGATAATGAATTCAATTCCAGACACTTTCACTTCGAACTATCAAGCGTTGCACGAACCAACCTAATCAGTTTCGTCAGAAAACCGTGGATCATCCATTATCTGTCTTCTACTATAATTTATTTCTTTTCACTGAATCGTACACAACTTTGAATTCAATAAACAAATGGTGGTCCTGCAAGTTGTAGGGTTTCGATCTACTTGGGCAGCCGCGTCAATTTCCGGCACCTCACAGCAAAACAAATCGAAATATCACTTGCCGCATATTTTCCAAATGCCCTTCCGTAGGTAATCGTCTCCCGCAACCTTTTCGCAACAGGATCCACAATCAATGAGCTACACTTTCACTCTAAAGCCGCACAAGTGCTCAAAACAAATATTACTCGTACACGGATGCACTTCGGCAACACAAAGATGAGTGCCGAAGTGATTTCCCATGTGATTTTGCTGGAAGTTCGGCACTGGTGCCGAGAATTGGTGCTGGACTAGGTGCAGTAAACTCGTTCAAAATCAACTTTCCGCAGAAAATCATCACAACAATCACTGTTAACAACAAGTTTACTCAATAAGGTATCTGATTCAGACGAAAGAAGTGGACGAAAACAGTAGTTTCGTTGTGAATTTGGGTAATACATAATTTTGTTTACATGTTGTGCCGGGAATAGGGTAAAAAACCCTACTCCCGGTATTTACCTACATAGAAATTGTTGCAGAATAAACATTTGATCTGTTGTTGAACGACTCTCACAAAAACCAGGTATTTGCCGACGACGGACTTCTCCAACGGTCTCAATCTGTTGAACAGAATACGTGATATAATTTTGTACGCCGAGTTGAGCAATATTACTTATTTCTCTGTAATTTTCATACTCAAGTCTTTGTCCTCTTTGGTAAATACTCAGGTAACCAATAAGCATTTGAATAAGCCGTATTTCTGTTTCATATCTGAATTCGGCCTGCTTAGTGCCGCATCATAGCAGTTCGACTGCCAATCTGCCCTATATTAACAATTCAAATGCTACTTAAAATCTGACTGCAGTTTCATAGCATTTCAAATGCACGGTATGTTTTGTCAACAGGCATCATAACTGCTACCTTATTGCTATGAAAATGCTAAGAGAGATGAGTGATGCTAAAACCACAACGGCTCCACCCCACTACCCTGAACGCCACTACCCCGAAAGCCATTATCCCGAATGGGTCATTACCCCGAAAGCCATTACTCCGAAAGCCACAGCCCCGAATAGGCCACTACCCCCAATCATCCAGGAGATCACCAAAAAAGTTATGGCCGATTAGAAGTTGATGGTTATAAGTTAGAAAACGGTAATCAGTAACTAGTGTATGAATACTCTTCTCCACCCTTCCCTATAGTGGTCAAACTGAACTTATTCAAATGTTTGCCTTCATTAAAAAATAGGCTGTTCTTTTGAGTTTGCAGTGTCCAACCGTGTACTGTTGCAGAGTTGTTTGGAATTTTCGTGCTCCAGTTTTTTTTCTATCAACTTTGAAACTCCAAACTGAAGCTGAAAATGTATTTCATACATTTAATGTATAAATGTAGATTGCCCTTCTAGAATTTCTAGTTGTCGAGAGTTTTTTGTTCATTTCAATGCAATGAACACATTGCTGAGAGTTGCAAGAGAGTTCGTGGGGCAATATCAGGCTGCATTTATGGGTGAACGCGCTACAATGGACCAGATGTTCGCCATCCGCCAGGTGTTGCAGAAATGCCGCGAATACAACGTGCCCACACATCACTTGTTCATCGATTTCAAATCGGCGTATGATACAATCGATCGATAACAGCTATAGCAGATTATGCACGAATACGGATTCCCGGATAAACTGATACGATTGATCAAGGCGACGATGGATCGAGTGATGTGCGTAGTTCGAGTATCAGGGACACTCTCGAGTCCCTTCGAATCTCTCAGAGGGTTACGTCAAGGTGATGGTCTTTCGTGCTTGCTGTTTAACATTGCTTTGGAGGGTGTAATAAGGAGAGCGGGGATAAACACGAGTGGGACGATTTTCACGAAGTCCGTTCAGCTGCTTGGTTTCGCCGATGATATTGATATTATTGCTCGTAAATTTGAGACGATGGCGGAAACGTATATCCGACTAAAGAGTGAAGCCAGGCGAATCGGATTAGTCATTAATGTGTCGAAGACAAAGTATATGATGGCAAGGGGCTCCAGGGAGGAATCACCGCGCCCGCCACCCCGAATTTATATCGACGGTGATGAAATCGAGGCGGTTGAAGAATTCGTGTACTTGGGCTCACTGGTGACCGCCGACAACGACACCAGCAGAGAAATTCAGAGGCGCATTGTGGCACGAAATCGTGCTTACTTTGGGCTCCGCAGAACTCTACGATCGAATAAAGTTCGCCGTAACACGAAGTTAACTATCTACAAAACGCTGATTAGACCGGTCGTTCTCTATGGGCACGAAACATGGACCCTATGTGCAGAGGACCAACGCGCCCTTGGAGTTTTCGAACGGAAGGTGTTGCGTACCATCTACGGCGGAGTGCAGATGGAAAACGGGACTTGGAGAAGGCGAATGAACCACGAGCTGCATCAGCTGCTAAGAGAAGCAACCATCGTCCATACCGCGAAAATCGGGAGGCTACGGTCGGCGGAACACGTCATCGGGTTGTCGGATAGCTACCCGACTAAAATGGTTCTCGAGAGTCATTCGACCGGTACAAGAAGATGTGGAGCGCAGCGAGCGGAACTGGAGACAAACAGCCATGGAGGCGGCTACTATGTACAGCAGAAGCCACCCCGGCCTTAGCCTGATCGGCCTCGGCCACATTGCTGAGGATATTAAAAAGCTGAGTGGATCCATAGCAGCCTGACTGCAGAAGATCAACGAATCGGACAACGATTTGGAGAAGATTACGGGCTGGAAGACGAAGCTGCAAGCAGTAACAGAAATTATCGAAGACCTGAGCAAATAATCAAACGGAACGGAGAATTGCGGCGCTTTATTGTAGAACGAACTGTCCAGCATGACGAAAGCCATCGAGTAAGCAGCATCGCAGATCGATTTGACTGCAATTGATCAACCATCATCTAGACGATTGCAAGGCCTGCGCACGATCGTCCGACGAGACGGATATTGGTGAGGCCTTTCCGATTAGTTATTTGTCTATTATACCGCATTTAGTTCACTACTGGACTGCGAATTGCGACTTTATAAGTGCGAAAACGTAAATAAAAGTGCGCGATTGCATAAAATCAGGTTGATGTCTTCGGCGCACTATTTCTTCAATCTATGGAGAACAAGTTCTCTGAAGACACCGAGTTGATTTGATGCAATCGCGCACTTTTATTAGCATTTTCGCACTCGTGAAAACTAGTGCGATAGTGAACTAAATGCGCTATATATTGTTAAATTGATGTCAATACATCTTTCGACTATTTGCTATTTTCACCATCCTGTCATCTATTGGAAGCCGCTTGAGTTCTGGACGCTTTCTAAGTTGATGATAAGATTTATGAAAAATGCTTGCAAGGACTTGCACCGATGTGTGGAGATGAGTGGGTCTATGTTATTGTCTATAGTAGCGAAATCTGCATTAGCAATGGATATACTCATCTTTGCAACTTCATCCATAATTTGTGCAAAAATACTGGCTATCTCGTTTACTGCATCAGAAAACATTTTCTGCCGTTGATTTATTGACTAATTGAAGAAGGTAATCGTCAAGCGTATACTCCGAAATAAAATAATTTTCATTGATTGAAGGAATCTACAATGTAATTTTTGATATTTAGACATTTTGGTGGAAATTTGTTGGAAATGATTGATATGATTGTTGATTATCTTTACTTATGGGACAAAGGTTAATATTTGTTGTTTTTTGACGGTTGTATCAGGTATATTTGGCTTCACACTATTCACTACCCTACCTACTTTTTCTGGCTTAAATCTCGCCAAACTGTTCTTTTCGATGCTTTTACACCAGGGACGTTCCGCATGTCTGCCAAGGTCTCTGCATAATTGTTGGTTTCTCGCCTATACTGAGAAAGTCCAGATCGTTGTTTTGATCTGGATCCTTGAAAACATTTGAATAACTCGATCGCTTCGCCGAGTCCGCGCAAAGTTTCTCAAATTCCAACAAAATCATCACGGAAAGTAAACATTTTTCCCATTTTTTCGTCGGTAACCGAATTTGTTCGTGTGACATTCCTGCTGTCATTCAAATCTAACACTGCGGAACTAAATAAAAACAAAATACTTGTTCACATCAGTAACATTTGTCACAGCTCCTATGACGTACGCTTAAGTACAAGAAACTTTAATGTTAATATGCCTATCAATAATGACTATCAAAGTCAAACAAACTACAATGCAAGGCATTCCTCAAATCATCAGGGTTTGTATTATTTCAATATCTGCACAGATGGCGTTATAAACGCACTAAACAAAAAAGTTTAGTTTCCAATTTCTTTGACAACATGGACCACCCTAATGTTCATGCACATTGAAAAAAAGGCCTTATTATAAGGAACAACTTTGTAGAAGACCATATTTTTCTAAAAAAACATTTGAAGGCGTTAAATGCATTTTTCTTCGTGAATCTGGTTCGTGGAACACATTGGTTTTGGCTTTGGTTTCAGAAGAAGCAAATTGATGTTTTAATCTAGCGATAATTTATCGTACAAAGATTAGATGATTTAGCCATAATTTAAACACACATTAAAACAAACATGCATACAGTTCATACATACATACATACATACATACAAAAATGTACACTTATATACATATATACATACATACATACATACATACATACATACATACGTACATATATACATACATATATACATACATACCTTAGTATTCGATTTTTCATCACATTATTCGTTTAATTCTTAACCGTTTAGAATGAGCAAATCTCTTCCATTTGTCTAAAATATGTATATGTGTATAATTGCTGGGGCATTCGATTTATGAACACTCTTCGACATAAAGTACGCTCAGCTACAAAACATACTTTCTAAAACACTTGGATAAATAACATGTATGATGTATGAATCTTAAAAAGCTTGAACAGGCCTAGTTTATGCATAAAATTTTTGAATGAGAAGCTGATTCGAAGGTACTCGTACGATGTTGTTATAATCGTACAGGAAGCGAACAAAGCAAGACATTCTTATACAGATTAGACCTATGAAAATGTGTTCAGCACATTGGCATAAGGTGAACGTTTTGGAGCAAAAACTTCATTAATCAACCCTACACATACGCACAAAAACATTCAACACATATCATATTCATACATATAATAACATGAATCATACAATAACATAAACTAGACTGGTATATCGCTGTACATGAAAAAATCCATACTTCAGCATTCCAGCGTACTATTCCTAGAATAGTATGCAAGAGAATAGCAAGAACAATCATAACATGTAAACAAATCAATCGTGAGAATGATAAGGTACGAACGCTTAATGAGCTTAAAATTTAATTGAAAACCATACCAATTGCATGCAGCGCTTAGCTACTCTAGACTGCTACACTTTTGCTACTTGGAATCTATATGCATTATTTATTGTATGAAGAATGCTACTCAGCATACTCATCAATATGAGGTCCACCGCTTGAGATTAAATTTTAACGTATAGCCATCTCCTTGGAATAGGATACAAGTTTCATGTTTAAAAAATACTCTTCCAGAGCTCATGCGTGTACCGAATGCGACTTATACAAGACCAGCACATGGACATCAATGACTTTGGTGATATTGGATACAATTATGTTATCGGAGGCGATGGCAATGTGTATGAAGGACGTGGCTGGCTGTATGTTGGAGCCTTTCTCAGAGGTATAGTTTCAAAATAAAAAAATGAAAGTTCCGGGCACGTGAATGACAGCCATCTCTATCTCCATTTATTCCACAAAGGTCAAAACTCCAAAAGTGAAGGTATTGCCTTCATCGGTGACTATAACTATATACAACCAACGGAACAGCAGATGGCTGTGTTGGACGCACTGCTGGAAAATGGCACCAGAAGTGGTTATCTCACCGAAGATTTCAAGCTGTATGGGGCGCGGCAATGGCAGGCAACGGAAAGCCCTGGGATTAAACTGTACGAACGGCTGAAGAAACATAAACGTTGGAGTGATGATCTTAATTATAGAATCTAAACAGATAAGCCTGAATAAACTTATTGGAACTCGATAAGGTGTGCATTGAATTTAATTGAAGAACTATATCATTGGGCTCCACTTCTATTCCACTTCCAGGGGTTGGACTTTAAGAGACAAAATTAATTTAAAACATTATTTAATTATGATTAAAGCATTTGTGAACAAAAACCTACCCGTCTGGCTTATCATTAGCTGACCCTTAGCATATCGTTTTCCAAACTTCACTAATAAAATGTCAAAATTACCGAGATCTCGGCAAAATAGTCGTTTGTTGATTACTTGGCCGTGTGGATTTACACAAAAAAGTTTGATAAACTGCTGTTATCCCGGCAACTTGTAAGGAGATGTTACTTAGGACCGATTTCTTCACCCTGGCTCAAGCATTAAACCAGGTTTAACTATATGGGTAAGCAAGCCTGGCTTACCGGTTAAGCCGAGGTGAAGAAATCGGCCTTTAGTCATATTTGCTCGTGGGTAGGTGTGGTTGTTAATTACCCAGAGGATGGATACGGGTGTATTAATTAAGAATTTACGTTGCAAGAAAGCATATCTACAGAGTTACGAATACGTTTGATGTTCCCATTCATCTGCCGGGAATCTAATCCAACAACTTTGTCAGGTGGGACAATCCCAAAAGCTTCCTAGCATTCATTAGTATATAAATCCTCCAGTCGTTCAGCATTTTCGCCAGAAATTCTACAAGAATATTAATTTATTCATTTTAACAATTCTAATGTTCAAGATAGGAAAACTGTTAAGGTCTAGGTTAAGGTTGAAATTTTACTCAAACAAATCATTGTGACATTTGTGCTCAAAAGCTTTTAGGTGCACCACAACTAAACAACAAATTTCCACGAAGAGACATGCTTTGAAATAGTATAATAGCTTGATGTTCAAAAAATACCCTTCCAGAGCTCATGCGTGTACCGAATGCGATTTTTACAAGAGCAGCACATTGGTATTCTAAACCTTGGTGATATTGGCTACAATTTTGCTATCGGAGGCGATGGCAATCTGTATGAAGGACGTGGCTGGCTAAAAGCTGGAGCCTTCCTGCCAGGTAAATCCCTAGAATAAATGGTTAATGCAAATGCATCTAATTCGAATATATTTATTCCAAAGGTCAAAACTCAAAAAGTGAGGGCATCGCCTTCATCGGCCACTATAACCGTGAACAGCCAACTGAAGAGCAGATGGATTTACTAGACGCACTGCTGGAAAACGGAACCAGAAGTGGCTATCTCACCGAAGATTTCAAGCTCTATGGAGAGCGGCAGTGGCATAAAACGGACAGCCCCGGGCATCTTTTATACGACCGATTGAAGAAACACAAACATTGGAGTGAGGAGCTAGAAGATTAAATCAAGTAATTGAACAGACTGATAGAATTGGCACGAATACATTTATTTTAACTTGATCTGTAGTATGATTCATTTCCGTGAAGAACTATCCTTAGGCGTGACTTTTCTTGTGTTTCTGGGTCTGAGTGTGGGCCCATAATCAGAAAAGAGACTTTAATGAATGAAACAATTTTATTACTTCAATTTTCAGGCACAATGCACCTTTATGACTCAACGCATCCAGGAGTTCCACATGGCGGAAGATTCTAAAAATTATTCAGATATCGCATACAACTTCCTGATTGGTGGAGACGGAAACGCATATGTTGGTCGCGATTGGGATAAGCAAGGTGCTCACACTAAAGGTACTCAAACCAAGGGACAAAACACAATATCAAAACAATAACTAACACAATTCGCAGGTTTCAACGTCGACAGTATTGGCATAGCGTTCATCGGTACGTTCACCGACGTGGAACCATCGTTGGTGCAGCTCAGCGCAGCCGAGCAACTCATCGCTATGGGATTCGAGCAGAACAAGTTGTCCAAAACCTATCGTTTGTACGGTCACAGACAGCTGGCACCGTTTGAAAGTCCCGGACGAATGCTGTTCAAAATCATCCAGAAGTGGCCCCATTGGTCCAGTGAGTTGGGATCGAACCATTGGCAGGAATGAGATGAATCGCCTATATAGGACGGCGCAGAAAGCCAAACAATTTGCAACCACCACCGAAGAATGCAATCACCGAGGGGGTTGTATTATGTATTCATGTCGAATAATGAGCTCAAATATGTTTGTGTACATAATTAGGTAGATTTTAAAATCGTTATAATTTTTTAGATATATCTGGCAAAGATCTGTGATTTTGGTCGAATAAAATTTCAACGTAATTCAGTCAATGATTATGTAGGTTATCTTTTATTCAAAGACGTCATTTTATGGGTAGGGTAGGTAATAGGTATTCAAGTCATCACAATTAGGACCAACATAACCAACAAAAGCCCGCCACAATACTCGGTTTGTTGCTACTGCTCTCCATCATCGGTCCAGTCCAATGTTCGGCAGATCACTCTCTATCGTGCACTCTTCACTCCACGCCTTCTTGTGGTGTGACATTCCTCCCGGAGTTCCTTGAGAATTTCTCAAGGAGCTCCTCAGGAGCACATAAACAAATTTATCGGCAAATCTTCCCGGAGTTGCTCATGAAACTCCGCGAGTTCCTCGGGAATTCAACCAAGAGTTCTCCGGGAAATCCTCCAGGACTTCCTCAAGAATTCCTCCCGGATTTTTTCGGGAATTCTTCCAAGATTTTCTCTGGAATTCTTCTAGCAGCTCTGGATTTTTTCCAGGAGTTTTTCGAGTATTTCTCCAGGAAATCCTCCTCCAGGAGTTCCTCGTGAATTCCTCCAGAAGTTTCTTGGGAATTCATCCAGGAGTTCCTTGCGAAATCTTCCAGAAGTTCCTTGGAAATTCCTTCAGGAGTATCTCGGTAATCCTCCAGGAGTTCAACGAGAATTCCTCCATAAGTTCTTCGTAAATTCCTCCAGGAGTTCCACCTTGAGACTTTCCTGGGGTACTCTTGGAGGAATTCCCGTGGAACTGCTGGAGGAATTCCCGAAGAACTCCTTGAAGAATACAAAAGGAATTCCTGGAGGAATTCACGAGGAACTTCTGAGAAATTCCTGAGGAACTTCTGAAGGAATTGCCGGGAAGCACCTGGGAGAATTTCCGATGAACACCCATAGAAAATCTTGAGGAACTCGTGGAGGTATTCCCGAGGAATCCCCGGAAGAATTCGCAGGAAACTCCTGGGGGAATCTCAGAAGAACTCCTGGACGAATTTTCGAGGAGTTCCTGAAGAAATTCCCCAGGAACTCCCGGAGGAATTTTTGAAGAACTACAAGAGAAAATCTCGATGAACTCATGGAGGACTTTCAGATAAACTCCTGGAGATTATCTAAGAACTCCTGGAGGAAATTCCTGAGTATCTCCTAAAGCAATTCCTGGAGGAGTTTTCGAGAAATTCTTGGAAAAATTCTTTAAAACTCCTGGAGGAATTCCCGAGGAAATACTGGAAGGATTCTTGAGAAAATACTTGAAGGATTCTTGAGAAAATACTTGAAGGATGCTTGAGAAAATCCTGGAAGAATTTCCGAGGATTTCCAGGAGGAATTCCCGGGGTACACCCGGAGAATTTCATGAAAAACTCGTTTATGTACTCCTGAGGATCATCTGAAGAAATTCCCAAGAAACTCTTGGAGGAATGTCTCATGAAGTCCTCGAGGAATTTTCGAAAAACTCCTGGAGGAATTCCCGAAGAAGTACTAGACAAATTTTTAAGGAAATCCTGGAAGAATTCTCGAGGAACTTCTAGAATAATTTTTGAGGAAGTCTCGAGAATATCTTGGAGTAATTCCCAAAAGACTACTGGAGGTATTTCCGGGGAACTTCTGGTTGACTTCCTGAGAAACTCCTGGAGGAACTCTCTAGGAACTCTGCAGGAATTCTTGAGGAATTTTTGGACGAATCTTTGAGGAACTGGAGAACTGGGGGGATTCCCGAGGACCTAGGTCTGGAAGAATTCCTCCTTCTGGAAGAATTCCTGAGACCTTCTGAACAAATTCGTAAGGAGCTGTTGGGGAGTTCCTTGAAATTTTTTGAGGAACTTCTGAGTGGATTTTTGAGCATTTTTCGAGGAACTCTTTGAAGAGTTTTCGTTATTAACACCTAGTGAAATTCCCGTGGAACCCCTTGAGGAATTTCTGAGCAACTCGTGAGGAATTGCCGAAAATTTTTGGATGAATTTGTGTGGATTCTTGATAAAGCCCTGGTAGAATTTCCGAGAAACTCTTGGAGGTATTCTCGGGGAGCTTCTGGATGAATTTCTGAGGAAAACCAAGAAGAATTCCCGAGAAATTCCTGGAGGAATTTCAAAGCTCCTAACTCCTAAAAGAATTTCTAAAGAACTCCTGGAGAAATCTCCGAGGAACTCCTGGAGGGATTCTTGAAGTTTTCCTTAAGGGAATCTCGAGAATTTTCTGGAGGCATTGCCGAGGAACTCCTGGGAGAGTTCCCGTGGAATTCCTGGAGAAATTTTCGAAGAACTTCTGGACGAAATCTTGAGGAACTTATTGAGAGATTTCCAAGGAACACTTAAAGGAATTTCCCAGGGACTTTTTGATGAATTCGTAATGAACATCTTTAAAATCGAGGAGAATTCATGGAGGAATCCCCGAAAGAATTCTCTGAAAAGTCCTAGGAGAAATCCTTAAAAATCGTCAACAGCCCATTTCTCAGCAGAATTTGACCAAATTTTGAATACAAACTCGCACAACACTCTAGTTTTGAAAATATACGGGATCAAAATTTTCTTGGACTTCTGGACGGAGTAAGGCCGGTGGCTACATTTACGGTTGTTGTTTTCAAATGACATTAAACACGAGATACAGGGGATGGCCAAAATGTTTGGGATAGGTAACTTTTTTTTTCTCTCACAAAAAAGTTCAACAAGCTATAACTTTTCATAGAGCGCATCAAAAAATCTCAAATTTTGACTGCTTGTCAACCTATTATGTGTGCATCATTGGTACAAATTTGGGCTCGATTGATTAATATTTCGCAAAGTTAGAACCGTTCGCGTAAAACACTATTTTTCAGACAACTCATTTTTGAGGTGTCATATCTCGGAAACCAGCGAACCGAATTGAATGAAATTTTGAACGTACACTAACAATATGTAAATGCTTCACAAACTATTAAAACATAGGTACTTTTTAAACGTTGAAAAAAGTTATCATGGATTGACACTTTTTGGATTTTCCTCGAAAAAATGTATTTTTTTTACGTCAATGTCAATATATTTTAGTGTTGATATCCAAAGATTTTCCATTTCTGTTCTCAAGTTATCTCTAATCAGATATATTAGAGCCTATTAAGATTGAAGGAAGAACACATTTAGTAATTTTTGGGTGGTATTGTAAATTTGACTTATTTTCCTCTATATGGGTAAAAATTTCAATCCGGTATAACTTAATTCGCCGTGAGAAAATATAACATTTCATAACGTCGTATTGAGTTTCAATATATTGTTGATAAACGTTAGAAAAATCATTCAATTCGGTTCACTGGTTTCCGAAATATGACAGTTCAAAAATTAGTTGTCTAAATAATAGTGTTTTACCCGAACGGTTCTAACTTCGCGAAAAAATAATCAATCGAGCCCAAATTTGTACCAATGATGCAAATATAATAGGTTGACAAACAGTCAAAATTTGAGAATTTTTGATGCACTCTATGAAAAGTTACAGCATGTTGAATTTTTTTGTGGGAGAAAAAAAGTTGCCTATCCCAAACATTCTGGCCATCCCCTGTATGATTCCCTTATTGACCCCATAGGACACACGAAAGTTTTACGAGAAGCTGAACCGCTCGCGCAGAGGCTTTGTGACACAAGCCGACATGTGCCGAGATAATCACGGAAATATTCTCACGAGCGAGCGTGAGGTGGTCGAGAGGTGGCGGCAGCATTACGATGAGCACCTCAATGGCGACGTTGCAAGTACCGAAGGTGGCGTGGTAACAGATCTAGGAGTATGTGCACAGGACGAAAGACTTCCGGCCCCTGACCTCCAAGAGATTGAGGAGGAGGTTGGCCGGTTGAAAACAACAAAGCCGCTGGAGCAGATCAAATACCAAGCGAGCTTCTAAAATACGGTGGAGAAGCACTGGTGAGAGCACTACACTGGGTCATTACCAAGATTTGGGAGGAGGAATGGATGGAAGGTATCATGTGTCCCATCTACAAAAAGGGCGACAAGTTGGATTGCGGGAACTACCGCGCGAGCACACTACTGAGCGCTGCCTACAAGCTCTCTCAAATTTTATGCCGCCGTCTATCACCGATTGCAAGAGAGTTCGTGGGGCAATATCAGGCTGGATTTATGGGGTGAACGCGCTACAACGGACCAGATGTTGACCATCCGCCAGGTGTTGCAGAAATGCCGCGAATACAACGTGCCCACGCATCACTTGTTCATCGATTTCAAATCGGCGTATGATACAATCGATCGAGAACAGCTATGGTAGATTATGCACGAATACGGATTCCCGGATAAACTGATACGATTGATCAAGGCGACGATGGATCGAGTGATGTGCGTAGTTCGAGTATCAGGGACACTCTCGAGTCCCTTCGAATCTCGCAGAAGGTTACGTCAAGGTGATGGTCTTTCGTGCTTGCAGTTCAACATTGCGTTAGAGGGTGTAATAAGGAGAGCGGGGATAAACACGAGTGGAACGATTTTCACGAAGTCCGTTCAGCTGCTTGGTTTCGCTGATGATATTGATATTATTGCTCGTAGATTTGAGACGATGACGGAAACGTACATCCGATTTTCTATCGACGGTGATGAAATCGATGCGGTTGAAGAATTCGTGTACTTGGGCTCACTGGTGACCGCCGACAACGACACCAGCAGAGAAATTCAGAGGCGCATTGTGGCACGAAATCGTGCTTACTTTGGGCTCCGCAGAACTCTACGATCGAATAAAGTTCGCCGTAACACGAAGTTAACTATCTACAAAATGCTGATTAGACCGGTCGTCCTCTATGGGCACGAAACAAGGACCCTACGTGCAGAGGACCAACGCGCCCTTGGAATTTTCGAACGGAATGTGTTGCGTACCATCTACGGCGGAGTGCAGATGGAAGACGGGACTTGGAGAAGGTAAATGAACCACGAGCTGCATCAGCTGCTGAGAGAACCAATCATCGTCCATACCGCGAAAATCGGGAATTTACGATGAGCGGGTCACGTCATCAGGATGTCAGATAGCAACCCGACTAAAATGGTTCTCGAGAGTCATCCGACCGGTACAAGAAGACGTGGTACGCAGCGAGCTAGGAGGGTCGACCAAGTGGAGGACGATCTGCTGACCCTACGCAGAGTGCGGAACTGGAGACAAACAGCCATGGACCGAGTGGAATGGAGACGGCTGCTATGTACAGCAGAGGCCACCCCGGCCTTAGCCTGATCGATGGGATGATGATGGGCGAAATGTCAACGTACTGCAGACAGTTTGGAAGATCTTATTGAAGTTATGCCTTGACATTATAGAACCATAGATTGATTACAATTAGAGCTATTTGCACGCGGAAAACAATGGTTAGCTCCAGATACAAAAACTTCACCGAACACCTGCTCGGGATGGCCTGGTTGAAGTCAGGGCTTGAGTTCATTGAGCTGTAGATGACCTGTACTGTCACATTTACTAACTGTTCGATGTAGTATTGGTTTCTGGAGCTAACCGTTGTTTTCCGCGTGAAAATAGCTCTAATAGACCATTCCCGTCAAAAATTTTTATGTGCTCTACGGCTTTCCGACAAATTATTGAGCAAACTTTCCCAAAGAACCCATATGTTTTGAAGCCTCTAACTATTGAAAAACAACGAAAAACCTGCGAAGTAGCGCTTTAGCCCTACCGTCTCCTATTTATTATTTCACCCCAAGTTCCGCCAAACCCCTTTCTCCTCTATGGTTCGACCGCAGCGATGTGGTGAGTTTCTGATCTGCGAACTGTCAGTGGTTTCTTGTTTGTTTTGTTTTGCTTGCCAAGTAAATCGTAAAGTAAAGTGCAAATCGTGCAAAATATTGGTTCGGATGAGGGTTCGGTTAATTTTTAATCCCAGCAGTGCTAACGAATCGGTAGCTAACACGTCCTGCACCAGGATCCTAATTCCGCCGATTCCTCAACGCGACACAATCAGCCATTAACGATGACAACGAACTTCTGGGCGATAAAAGTGTGCTGCAGCTGCTGTCTCGTAGCTGGTGGATGGAATGTTGAATCTAAAAGCCGGAACCAGCCTCGGTACACCGACTGTGTACATCACCGCAAGGATTGATTAGGGTAAGTTTAGTGTCCATTCTAGTAATGCAACTGTGAATGCATCACATCAGGCTAGCCGCGACAAGGTCGGTGAAGTGTTGCAATGTTGCTGCACCGACATTGTGATCGACCAAGGTCAAGTGCTATTATTTTGGTTTGACTTGTTTTTTTATTATTATTATTTTAGATGCAGGCGCAGCTAATTTGGGAGGTGACGCGATTCCCAATGAAATGTCACGTCGTTGGGTTAGTTTCTGTAGTGCTTGGAACCATGCGATCACTGGTTAGACGGTCACCGTCAGACGGTGTTCAATTCGCCGTATCCTAGTGCTAGTAAGCAGTATAGTGTCTAAAGTAAGCAAGAAAACAGAAAAGGCTGGGTATGCCAATGGTTGTCATTCTTCTCTTTTGTCCGACTTATCAAGAATATTTTCAAATGTACTACACGCTAAAACCGCTCAGCACCTAAAATGTGTAAGACCTACTCATAAGTGCATAATTTCCAGACTATATAAAAAATGTGTAACAGTTACACATTCCTAAAAACAGCTCGTACACTCTTAGATGCGAAATATCGATATTTTTTGTTTATTAAGGTCACTAGTAAACCTAGCTAGATTGCCGTACAATTTTTTTGCGAATTTCACGATTTTGTGGACGCAGGAGTTGTTTTTGTGAATGTGCAAGTGTTACACATTGTTGGTGTAGTCTGGAAATTATGCACTTTAGTGCTGAGCGGTCTTAGCGTGTACGGAACTACCTTCCATCTTTCTCCCTTATGATGATGAATAAGCCTGCCCGTAGGATATAATTCAAAATCACAATCTCATTCTTAGTCCCCATATATTCTCAATTACTGCGGATTAGTAAGATGAAAAAAATTAATGTGCGATGAAATGCCAAAGCCCAGATTTTGTACTATTATTTTTACTGTCCTACTTCTATAGTTTTATCCAAAAATTACTTCACAAATGTCAATAGATTTCAAATAAGCTATGCATGTTTCCGGGATTTCCTCTCCAAGAGCTCTTGAAAGCCGTTAGTCATTAGGGTATTGGTTCTCTCAATAAGCATGTGACTTCCATGTTCATCCTTATTTTTGTATTTTTTGCTAGAAGTAGTGCAGGCATGAAAACAAAAAGAACGGAATTGGCGAGATGAATCTACATAGGGTGCGGGCACCGGTTTTGGCCAGTCTAAGAGAAATCATTTTTATAAAAATAACCAATAATCCTATGAAAACAACCAATATGTCAAATGAAAGGTTTCAATCTATATTTTGAAGGAAAAATGCAGAAATCGAGCCAATACTTGATTTTTGTATTAAAAGTGGCATTGGCCAAAATAGAAGCACTGCCGCAGTTTTGGCCATATTCTTATGTTTGGTTTCTATTTTGGCCAATCACGTGTATTTCTTATGGGAGTGGCCAAATTAGAAGCACACTGGCCAAAATAGATATATGGGAGCTGATTTTTTAAGGAAATATATTTTTTTCTTCCAGTTTTTAATCGAAAGGTGTGGTTTTCACAGCTATAATCATCATATTGTATTAGTATCTATTAGTAAAAAATAAATGTACGCCGATTCAGATTGCAATAGCCTGAATACCGCACTATGGCCAAAACTCCGGGCTGGCCAAAACTGGTCTTAGCCGAGTCGAAAGACATCAGCAAAGAAAAAAAAGAAAAAAAAAAAGGAACGGAATCAATCGGTGCCGTAATCGTTAATTTACGAATAGGATGAATTTGGGAACGTGAGATTACTTTTACTTACTTTTACTCAAATTTTGATATAATGAGGTTCCCAAATCTAACATTACAGCTGATTGGAATTGAGGAAATCCTTTAATGAAGCCTTCAACTAAGAAAAGGTTTCAGGAACTATTTAGAGTATACAAGTGTTAAGTCTTCTGATTAGGTAGCTTTTCAACAGCTAAAATATTATAGGTTAAAATGTTATTGTTTATAATTCTGGAGCTCGATTTGAATAGGTCGTATGTGATTTTGTCGATTAAAAATTCGATCAGTTGGATTCGCTTATTATAGCGAAAACCGTTGAAATTGAGCAAAGTTTATACATACAGCAGAATCCTCACAAAACAGGCTTTCTGTTCCATCATTAAAAGTTTGCAAAATATCTGCCATATTGCTACAATGACTAAAATAAACTGATCGAATTTTATATCGACAAAAGCACATACGACCTATTCAAATCGAGCTCCAGAATTAAACAAATAAGTTGAACATCCGATTTTTTATCATTTTACAGACACTCCCATCGATCATGGCCATCCTACAAATATTCGATATTAAAATTTCATCACTGCAGTTATCACGGAAACTTATACACATATGAACCAATATTTCCTGTTCCACAACAAAAGTGCTACCGGACCAGCTTGATTATCATGAACAGGATCAAAATTCGCCAGTGTCTTGGTAGTATTGTTAAATTTAGTGTTTTCGTGTTAAGAGCTAATAATAAAAATATCGAGGGTGGGGTGTTTCTGTGGGTGCTGTGATTTATCCGAAAAACACACTCAAGACTGGAAATTAAGCGCATAAAAATTGGATAAGGTTTGGGTTGTTAACATAATGTATTGAAGTCTCTATTTTATTCAAATTATTCTAGAGGGTTATTCCTGTTATATTATTAGCTTCCTAGAATATCAAAATAATATTTCAATAAGCCCTTACTTAACCAAACTAAACTAAAACTGAACTAAAAGGCCTCAACAAGTTATCTTGAGTTGAGAGGCGACGCATAAAAAAAATTGTTTTTCTTGCTCACTTATTCGTAGAATAGCTGGATGGAATGGAATAATGTCCATAGACTAATCTGCCAATGATCGCATATCAGTCCCATATTTGCTGGGTTTCCTATTCATATGGGACAGTTATGCGATCATATGCAGTAATCCTTTACTTAATAAGTTTTATATATATTGTAACATGATTTACTGTGTTAAATAAGCTCATCATGTCCCCTCAAGAAGCGAGCTGAAAGTATATTCGAACTATTATTATTAACTACTCCACATTAAGACTTCCATAACTACCCATGAACTCATTTTAAGGGGTTTTGTTGTTGCTGAATAGGTTCACCATGTCCTCCTAAATAACGAGGTGACGCAAACTATTGATAAGAATTACCTACTGCTCATTTAAACTTCTATAACTGCTCCAGAGATCCATAAGTGATACTTCTTTTAAAGAGATTCTGCTTTGACTGAGCAGGTTCACCATGTCCTCTCAAATAGCAAGGTGACGCAAACTTTGTTCGCTATTGATGATGGCCACTTCTAATTAAGGCTTCCTTTCACTACCCCAGAAATCCATGAGTCTTCTTTCAAAGAAATTTTGCTGTTGCAGAATTGTTTCACCATGTCTTCCCACGAAGCGAAGTGACGCAAACTATTGATATTGACAACTACTCATTAAGACTTCCTTAACAACTTCAAAGATTCATGTGTGATTCTTCATTTAAATAGATTTTGCTATTGTTGAATAGGTTCACTGCATATTCCCAAGAAGCGTGGTGACGCGAACATTATTCAAGCTAATGATATTTAGCCACTCACTCATTAGGATTTCCTTCGCTACTTCAGAGATCCTTGAGTAATTCTTCTTTTAAAGAGAATTTGCTGTTGCGGTATAGGTTCACCTTATCCTCCCAAATAGCGAGGTGGCGCGAAATTTGTTCAAACTATTGATAATGGACACTTCTAATTAAGGCTTCCTTAACAACTTCAAAGATCCATGATTCATTTAAATAGATTTTGTTATTACTGAATAGGTTCACAATGTCTTCCCTCGAAGCGAGGGATTCAAAGTGGCTATCAATAGCGAATAGCCACTTCTTATTAAGACTTCCTTAGCTATTCTAGAGATCCATGATTTTTTTAGATTTTTTTTAGAATATCTCTGCTGTTACTGCATAATGACCTAATGAGGTTACAATCATAGTATGAAAACGATCGAGTACTTATTCAATTCCGTTTTGTCTAGACTTCGTTGAATACCCAGGCTTATTCTGCGCGGCGTGTAAATCAAATGGGGCGATTTGACTTTTGTCACCTCATTCGACTCGTCTCACCTCACACGCCGCGCAGAATAAGCCTGACCGACAGTACTCAAGAGAGGCTTCAAATTTATTAATTTTATTTTATTCGTTTCCCTTTAATAATTTAGTAAAATAGGTTAACCATGTCTTCCCAGAACTGTAAGGTGATGCTATGCAGGTCTTCTTTAATAATTTAGTAAAATGGGTTCACCATGTCCTCCCAGAACTGCAAGGTGATGCTATGAAGGTCTTCTTTAATAATTTGTAAAATAGGTTCACCATGTCTTCCCAGGGCTGCAATGTGATGCTATGCAGGTCTTATCTAATAATTAAGTCAAATTCGTCGTTAAATGGGTTCACCATGTCCTCCCAGGGCTGCAAGGTGATGCTATGCAGGTCTTCTCTAATAGTTTAGTCAAATTCGTCGTTAAATGGGTTCACCATGTCTTCCCACAACCGCAAGGTGATGCTATGCAGGTCTTACCTAATAATTAAGTCAAATTCGTCGTTAAATGGGTTCACCATGTCCTCCCAGAACTGCAAGGTGATGCTCTACAGGTCTTCTCTAATAGTTTAGTCAAAATCGTAGTAAAATAGGTTCACCATGTCCTCCCAGAACTGCAAGGTGATGCTATGAAGGTCTTCTTTAATAATTTAGTGAAATAGGTTCACCATGTCTTCCCACAACCGGAAGGTGATGCTATGCAGGTCTTATCTAATAATTAAGTAAAATTCGTCGTTAAATGGGTTCACCATGTCCTCCCAGAACTGCAAGGTGATGCTATGCAGGTCTTCTCTAATAGTTTAGTCAAATTCGTCGTTAAATGGGTTCACCATGTCTTCCCACAGCCGCAAGGTGATGCTATGCAGGTCTTACCTAATAATTAAGTCAAATTCGTCGTTAAATGGGTTCACCATGTCCACCCAGGGCTGCAAGGTGATGCTCTACAGGTCCTCCCACAACTGCAAGGTGATACTTATGCAGGTCTTATCTAATAATTAAGAAAAAATCGTCTTAAAATGGGTTCACCATGTCCTCCCAGAACTGCAAGGCGATGCTATGAAGGTCTTCTTTAATAATTTAGTAAAATAGGTTCACCATGTCTTCCCACAACCGCAAGGTGATGCTATGCAGGTCTTATCTAATAATTAAGTCAAATTCGTCGTTAAATGGGTTCACCATGTCCTCCCAGAACTGCAAGGTGATGCTCTACAGGTCTTCTCTAATAGTGTAGTCAAAATCGTAGTAAAATAGGTTCACCATGTCCTCCCACAACTGCAAGGTGGTGCGCTACAGGTCTTCTGTAATAGTTTAGTCAAATTCGTAGTAAAATAGGGATCCCAGTCTCGGCCTAATCCCATCCCCAAGTCCCATCACAATAGACACGCTCCACATACAGAAAAACATATTAATCGCAAACGCTTGTGTAAATCCGCCAGTACGGCAAAACGTTTTGGGGTTTTCGGCGCAGCATTTCAAGACACCAGAACGATTAAAGGTACGAGCAGAGTTAGCGATGTTGTACCATTACATTACCGCTCTCTTTTTTCTTGAACGGTTAATACTAAACAACAGACAAAACACAGAACATCCTGTACCCAATGAATAATTATTCGTTTAATTGAGACGAGAATCGATTCCACAGCCTAAACAAAGAACATCCATACGGTTGTGATTTGGACTCGGAAGCAGTAGCAACCCTGGATCCATACTTGTGGAGGTTTCCGTCCGAATATGAAGTTTCCAGGCACGTAAGCCGCAGTTGGTCCATCACGTTGCAGCAACGGTTCCGGAATGGCTAGAGCTTTTCTAAACGAGCTGCAGTATAAATACGAAAGGCATTCGCTGGTGGTATTTACGGGAGGAGAAAAGTTGGAAACGGTATTTAACTTCCAGCACATCTAGAGTTCGGTCCGGGCACATTGACAATTCCAGCAGCTGCGAGTTTTGATTCGTGCTACCTAGAGGTAGCCATTCATTCGTATGAGCGTCGTGATCTTTTGCCTTGTCCACGACCACCAATTCCATACTGAACACCCGTGAAGTCTAGACCAACATGTGAAAAGGGCGGATATCCAAAATGTTAGAATCGAGAAAAACGCTTGCAAAGTTTCACAATCTAGAACTAATTCCTATTTAACACTTTGTGCGTGTGCACTCAATCTTTTTCGTTGTTTTAGAAGAAAATACTATCCTCTTGGTGATTTTATGTCAAAAAGTACAAACAAGCGTTTTTCCTTGAAGAAAATGAATGAAATGAAAATTACGCCCAAATAAAAACTCATTGGTCATTACGCCCGACATGCTACGCCACTTGGTCGCCAGCACTGGAATTACGCCTGGTCAATATTACCTAGAATCGATCGCTTTTGTTGTTACGCCCGAAGAAATTTTGTATCGAAATTAGTGGAATGCAATAGATTTTGAACCTAGTCCACTGCAATAAATTGATTTTGAAGCTTTTTTAACTAAAAGTAATTAATTGAAGATTATCTGACATTGGACAATGGAGGAGGAAGCAAATTTTCTCTTGACGTTGCCTACGATGAGTGGTAAAAAAACAATGAGTAAAATGCAATGGCAATCAGATTTCGATTAAAATCTATATTCTAGCTCTTATCTACGAACAACAACTCTTTACAGTTTATCTAGTATCGTACAGCAAAGTAGGGAGTTGTCCCTGCCATTGTCCATAATGCGCGTTGAAAAAAAATATAGCTACAAAACCGATGGGGAAGCGTAGGCAGCATATTATGTTCCCAACAAGCCCGTGCACAACGGATGGGTTTTAGAGGTTAAACTCCTCCCGTTGCCGATACTCTATACACAAGGCCTCCTCCACCCTTTGCTAAAATTGGGTAAAACCCCTCCCTTGTCGCCTTTTCTGTGCACGGGCCTGGTTCCCAATATCACCTTTTGCTGAATCTACCTGCTGTGACCTATGCCGGTCAATAGATTTGAGACCATTAGCTAACATTTTTATCACTGAAGCTTTACCAACTGCATATCATCCAAATCTGGGTCCTTTGGAGAAAAATATATCCTGAATAGACATTGAAGCCATATTATCGCCACTTATTGCAGTCAGTCAGCGACTTTATTGAATTTTACGATGAAAAACGCACGATTTGATCTTGGGCGTAAGAACCATCCGTGCGCAACAAGAGCAATAAGTGCGCGGCGGATTTCCACTCAGACATTTTGATGGGCGCCGAAGCACGACGTAATGACGAAGGCTTTTCAATAACGGTGTAAGTAGTTAGGGGCGACTTTAATCAAAAGTGGGAGTAAAAATTTTGTGTAAATTTGATAAATATGAATGGCGAGATGCTGTTCTCGACTGTTTATTCAACAGTGTTAACAATTTTGTGCATTTTTGTGCTTTTTTCAAAGGCGCAAGATCATTGGCGGAACAACCAAATGAAATGATCAAAATCAGATGTGGTAATCCGCCTTTATTTAAATTATTGTTTTCCAGAAGTGGAAACTCATTTTTGAGCTAGCGTCAGGAAAAATCATATGTTTATGAGTTGTTTCATCAAATTATGCTGAAAAGTGATTTGTTTACATTTTGGCTCTTCCGCCCTTTTCAAATGTTGGTCTAGTCTAGACCAACATGTGAAAAGGGCGGATATCCAAAATGTTAGAATCGAGAAAAACGCTTGCAAAGTTTCACAATCTAGAACTAATTCCTATTTAACACTTTGTGCGTGTGCACTCAATCTTTTTCGTTGTTTTAGAAGAAAATACTATCCTCTTGGTGATTTTATGTCAAAAAGTACAAACAAGCGTTTTTCCTTGAAGAAAATGAATGAAATGAAAATTACGCCCAAATAAAAACTCATTGGTCATTACGCCCGACATGCTACGCCACTTGGTCGCCAGCACTGGAATTACGCCTGGTCAATATTACCTAGAATCGATCGCTTTTGTTGTTACGCCCGAAGAAATTTTGTATCGAAATTAGTGGAATGCAATAGATTTTGAACCTAGTCCACTGCAATAAATTGATTTTGAAGCTTTTTTAACTAAAAGTAATTAATTGAAGATTATCTGACATTGGACAATGGAGGAGGAAGCAAATTTTCTCTTGACGTTGCCTACGATGAGTGGTAAAAAAACAATGAGTAAAATGCAATGGCAATCAGATTTCGATTAAAATCTATATTCTAGCTCTTATCTACGAACAACAACTCTTTACAGTTTATCTAGTATCGTACAGCAAAGTAGGGAGTTGTCCCTGCCATTGTCCATAATGCGCGTTGAAAAAAAATATAGCTACAAAACCGATGGGGAAGCGTAGGCAGCATATTATGTTCCCAACAAGCCCGTGCACAACGGATGGGTTTTAGAGGTTAAACTCCTCCCGTTGCCGATACTCTATACACAAGGCCTCCTCCACCCTTTGCTAAAATTGGGTAAAACCCCTCCCTTGTCGCCTTTTCTGTGCACGGGCCTGGTTCCCAATATCACCTTTTGCTGAATCTACCTGCTGTGACCTATGCCGGTCAATAGATTTGAGACCATTAGCTAACATTTTTATCACTGAAGCTTTACCAACTGCATATCATCCAAATCTGGGTCCTTTGGAGAAAAATATATCCTGAATAGACATTGAAGCCATATTATCGCCACTTATTGCAGTCAGTCAGCGACTTTATTGAATTTTACGATGAAAAACGCACGATTTGATCTTGGGCGTAAGAACCATCCGTGCGCAACAAGAGCAATAAGTGCGCGGCGGATTTCCACTCAGACATTTTGATGGGCGCCGAAGCACGACGTAATGACGAAGGCTTTTCAATAACGGTGTAAGTAGTTAGGGGCGACTTTAATCAAAAGTGGGAGTAAAAATTTTGTGTAAATTTGATAAATATGAATGGCGAGATGCTGTTCTCGACTGTTTATTCAACAGTGTTAACAATTTTGTGCATTTTTGTGCTTTTTTCAAAGGCGCAAGATCATTGGCGGAACAACCAAATGAAATGATCAAAATCAGATGTGGTAATCCGCCTTTATTTAAATTATTGTTTTCCAGAAGTGGAAACTCATTTTTGAGCTAGCGTCAGGAAAAATCATATGTTTATGAGTTGTTTCATCAAATTATGCTGAAAAGTGATTTGTTTACATTTTGGCTCTTCCGCCCTTTTCAAATGTTGGTCTAGTCTAGACCAACATGTGAAAAGGGCGGATATCCAAAATGTTAGAATCGAGAAAAACGCTTGCAAAGTTTCACAATCTAGAACTAATTCCTATTTAACACTTTGTGCGTGTGCACTCAATCTTTTTCGTTGTTTTAGAAGAAAATACTATCCTCTTGGTGATTTTATGTCAAAAAGTACAAACAAGCGTTTTTCCTTGAAGAAAATGAATGAAATGAAAATTACGCCCAAATAAAAACTCATTGGTCATTACGCCCGACATGCTACCACAGAGAACAGACATCCAGGCTAGAACAAATTTCATTTGGAAAGTTGTGTAAGGATTTGAATCTTTACTTGAGTAAGGTTGCAAACCAATACACGATGAAGCACTAACGCCACCATACACCATATTGCCACAGTCAGTGGTGAATTGAAACATTTCAAGTGGTGAATTAAATTAGTATGGGAAATTAACCGATTGCAGCGCCACGCGATTGCCACTTGTGTTGCCGATTTCAAATGGCCGTTAAATTCCTTACACAGTTTCGGAACTGGACTTGGATGTCTGTTCTCTGTGATGCTACGCCACTTGGTCGCCAGCACTGGAATTACGCCTGGTCAATATTACCTAGAATCGATCGCTTTTGTTGTTACGCCCGAAGAAATTTTGTATCGAAATTAGTGGAATGCAATAGATTTTGAACCTAGTCCACTGCAATAAATTGATTTTGAAGCTTTTTTAACTAAAAGTAATTAATTGAAGATTATCTGACATTGGACAATGGAGGAGGAAGCAAATTTTCTCTTGACGTTGCCTACGATGAGTGGTAAAAAACAATGAGTAAAATGCAATGGCAATCAGATTTCGATTAAAATCTATATTCTAGCTCTTATCTACGAACAACAACTCTTTACAGTTTATCTAGTATCGTACAGCAAAGTAGGGAGTTGTCCCTGCCATTGTCCATAATGCGCGTTGAAAAAAAATATAGCTACAAAACCGATGGGGAAGCGTAGGCAGCATATTATGTTCCCAACAAGCCCGTGCACAACGGATGGGTTTTAGAGGTTAAACTCCTCCCGTTGCCGATACTCTATACACAAGGCCTCCTCCACCCTTTGCTAAAATTGGGTAAAACCCCTCCCTTGTCGCCTTTTCTGTGCACGGGCCTGGTTCCCAATATCACCTTTTGCTGAATCTACCTGCTGTGACCTATGCCGGTCAATAGATTTGAGACCATTAGCTAACATTTTTATCACTGAAGCTTTACCAACTGCATATCATCCAAATCTGGGTCCTTTGGAGAAAAATATATCCTGAATAGACATTGAAGCCATATTATCGCCACTTATTGCAGTCAGTCAGCGACTTTATTGAATTTTACGATGAAAAACGCACGATTTGATCTTGGGCGTAAGAACCATCCGTGCGCAACAAGAGCAATAAGTGCGCGGCGGATTTCCACTCAGACATTTTGATGGGCGCCGAAGCACGACGTAATGACGAAGGCTTTTCAATAACGGTGTAAGTAGTTAGGGGCGACTTTAATCAAAAGTGGGAGTAAAAATTTTGTGTAAATTTGATAAATATGAATGGCGAGATGCTGTTCTCGACTGTTTATTCAACAGTGTTAACAATTTTGTGCATTTTTGTGCTTTTTTCAAAGGCGCAAGATCATTGGCGGAACAACCAAATGAAATGATCAAAATCAGATGTGGTAATCCGCCTTTATTTAAATTATTGTTTTCCAGAAGTGGAAACTCATTTTTGAGCTAGCGTCAGGAAAAATCATATGTTTATGAGTTGTTTCATCAAATTATGCTGAAAAGTGATTTGTTTACATTTTGGCTCTTCCGCCCTTTTCAAATGTTGGTCTAGAAGTCCGTAAAGCTTCTTCTTCTTCTTCTTCTTCTTCTCGTTGTGACTGATCAACGTCAAGTCACTGTTTGGACTGGTAGCACCGACCATATGTCCAAGTCCGTAAAGCGAAGTCCGGTTGAAATCCGATCGATTATCCGATCCGTTGCTGCTGCTCCTGTTCCTGATGAAACTGATTGTGCCGAGAAGTGGAGAGTTTGACATTTCCGAATGTAAACAAGAAAAGGGCTCCCAGACGTTGCTCTTTTTCTGAGGTGAAAAAAAAGTTCACCATTCCAGGGTTGCCGAAAACTGCAAAAAACTACTTCGCATGGTGATTTTAATTTCAAAATGTGGTGAATTTCCCAGTTTTTAAAAATTTGTATGAAAATCAGGAGTTGATATAAAAAAAATCTAAAAACGGTAATAGTCATAACAAACACGTGGCTTTCGAAAAAAAATATGAAAAAGGGGGGTTAGGTCAGACGGGAATGGTCTATTGTATTCCATCTATGGTTCTCTGAAGTCGAGGTATGACTTCACTTAGGTCATCAAATTTTCCTAGGAGTAGTTTGTGAGAGGCCTTCTCGTTACTTACTTACCACAGAGGTACCACATACGTAAAATAGTGATTACGGTTTATCAACAGGCCATAAACAACGTAGGTGGGTTTGGGGAGGCTGGCCAAAGTCTACGGTCCATACCAATTTTGAAAATTTTGTGTGGACTAAAGTCTACGAGGAGGGAGCGGGGGGGGGGGGGGGTCTGAGATTGCCAAAATTGAGTCTACGTAGTTTATGCGCAGCGCCGGTAAGATCGTGCTACTCTTGGTGCTGCTACAACCCATCAGATCGCCTTCGGGCCCGGAGAATTTCGCCAACAGTACCACATATAGTACCACCAAGTAAGCATTTTTGGTCGGGTATCATTGGCGTCCCGACGTCGCACGTGGTTTACCATGCCAACAGGGTGCAACTCATCACATAGCGATCGCAGCGCCGATTGAAATTAAAATTCGTGAAAATTTTCCACCTGCGAGCACGTGTGGAATTGAACGCTCTGAACTTTTAAAACTGAAAATCAAATTTAATTGAAAATCCATGGATTTCACTCTGCAGAGCGAAATTAGTAAATACATCTTCAAATTAATGTTAATAGTAAAAGTAATTGTAAATCCACCCAAGGAACAATTCGAAATCATAAATAAGCATAAATGTTGAACTATTGCTGGTTTATAACATTCGCAGCTGAACAAAACCAAATGCTGAATAATAAGCTGAAATGATGCTATTTACATTGGAAATAAGCCCAAATGCAACATTGGGCACGTATGTGAACAGCAATTTAATTATAAGCTTAATAAGCGTCAGCAATTTTTGTTTGTTCGATTTGGCCTTACTAGCTTTAATATAAGTGGAAGAAGAGCTTTCTTCTACGCGTTAAAAAGCTTATGTTCCACAGTTTCCGATAGCTGATTATTGTGGTCTACATAAGTTGAACAAATGCTTTTGATGTTTAATACTTCAGCTATTGTGGAAACGTTCAAAAATGGTTTAACAGTAAGCTTTATAAACGAATTTATGATTTATTTGTTCGATTGTCACTTTTCGATTGAACAACAGATCAAAATGGTTATAATGGAGCAGTACTGGAACGTTCCTCATTATTAAATATGTTTTGATATTTGTTGCACCCCAATGCAAAATATTCGAAACACTTGCCAATTTTCGTAGCAATTTCAAAGTTGTAGTCATCTTCACAACTTTTTTTAAATAAATAATTACAACCTTCCATAAATCTGAATATTGATCTTTCACAGCTTTGTGAAGGTGTTTCACTCTTAGCGAGCAACTTACCAATTCCAGGATGGCGTAGTCGGCAAGGCATGCGACGGGTGATTGGAAGATCACGAGTTCAAATCCCAAGTTGAGAAATTTTTAGAAGAGCTGGTGTGTTATAAATGTGTTTAGATGCGACAAATAAACATGATTGGACCATAATTGCACCTCGCACTTCGATTTGTTTTTGTTTTCGCAGCAGGTTATTATAGCTGAATACAAGTTTAATATGAGGCTGATATAACACAGATTACTTCCGATTGTAAAGCCTGTATCGCGCTTGCAGAAAAGATTGCTGAATAAATTCTCCACTTTTGTTTGAACAACGCCTGATTACAAGCTGTTATGAAATAATGTTAAACTGTAGTTCAATCAAATGTGGAATAAAAATGTCATTGCAATGTTGGTTAAATGAGTGATTGTTCCTTGGGCAGAGTTAAATTAGTGAACAAATCATTGAATAAATGTTAAAACTAATGTGTTATTTTTAAATTCAACATGAGTGATTAAGTGACTTTGGCGCAATAACCAGAAGAAAAGCAGGAAATTTGGAAGGCGAGCTTTCAGGTTAGTGACCACCGTCCTGCTGTTCCACAACGAGAGGTGGCTTAAACAGTTTGAAAAACTTTAACCTTAATGGTATGATGCCTGAACCCTGAGAAGATTCTAGAATCCGTATGAATCATTCCAAAATGATTCAGAGAAGGTTCCTGGGTACGTTCCATGAAGGATTCTAGAATCACTCCAGAAGGATTCAGTTACTATCTCAGAAGTACCCATTCAGGAACCTACCAGAATTATTCAAATTCATGTTGGTGCATTTTTGTATCGTGCCGCAATAGGCGCGCTGCAGCGCCGCTCCCCATTGTACCTGGGCCTTTAAGTATGAACAGAAACTTCTATGCAAGCCCTATATAGTAGGATTACCAATATTTTTGGTGAACTTAGTCAACATGCACATGTGCATATCTTTTGAAGTTTGAAAATATTCGGAAATCACAAAATTTAATTGATTTATAATAAGATAATAATGATTATTCATCCTATGCAATACTATGCTGAAGGGTTAAGTTAATATAAGTATTAGTTTTTATTCAGTTTAGCGTTAGCCAGTAAAAAATATACTAAGACCATAGCTCGACAAATAAAAGTAACATATCCTTAGGAATGAATGCACTATATGAAAGATTTATATCAAGCTTATACAAACAACTGTCATCGTTAGCATAGTTTATTATCTCCTTTCGTTCTTCGCTCCACCCGCTTTTGCTTGTCCACTACGGCCCGTCCTTGGGGCATTCTTAGGCGATGATTTACTCTGCTCAGCTGCACCGGATCCAAACCGACCGGCCGCCGTTTGGCCAGCTTTTACGCCTCCCGCGCCTCCGCCCGTCACTTGCGGAGCTCCAGTCTCGCTAGGTGCCGGCTGTCGTCCTCCCACTTTACCTCCGGCAGGATTGCCCGTTGCTGCACCATTCCCGTGAATAGGGGCATTCCCCGCGCCCAGATTCGGATTCGGGTCGCTCATGTTGATCATTTCATTGAAGGTGAAGCAGAAATCACCCAACCGGTGGATTTCCCCATTCTTGCCCGAGTATAAGGTCAAACATTGGCGCCAAATGGCCGCGTAGCCTTTGGTCAGTCGCACGATATCGCCCGGCATCAGCAGCTTGCCCGGTTCATCCCACACGGACACGTTGATGGCGGCACTCTGGTCGGCGACTTTGAAGGTACGCACCTCCCGGTTTTCCTTCGTCAGCGTTACCGGACCGACGTCCAGTACGATGAAGATTACGTTGATGTTCTTCAGGCCGGGGTAGATGTCCTTTATGGCGATTATTTCGATTGGGTTCGGGTGGGGTGCGCTAAATGGAAGCTTATGGTTAATTCGAAGAATTTGGACTAAATGTTAAGGTAATACGAACCTGTGAGATGGCAATGCCATGGTGTAATTAGGGAAGCTAAAAAAACTGGCTTTTTTACACCAGAACAGGGAAATAAACTCTTATTTATAATGTTTTGTTATGGATTTGAAAGTTTAATGCAGTGCTGGCTTTCTGTCAAAGACGCATGCAAGAAGAACTAAACGCACCCTCAGTCCGGTTCGCGGACCCCGCGAGGCGGACCTGACGTGTGCGGTGAAGTTAGCCCAAGTCAGCTGAATGTGATTGCGAATGAAAAATCGGCGGAAGGTTTTGTTCAGAATAAAAGGATAGCTTACCACTTTTTTGCGACGAAACTGTAAGTAAATCAATGCAGCTCACTTGAATTTAGCGTAGAAACTTATCAGGGATCCACTAAAGCAGCATTTAACTTGAAAAAATCACGTTAAAATCACTGTTAGTATTCCACAAAAAAACGTAAACATTACGTATCACACCGCACCGTTTTGTCCGGTCGGACCAACACAAACACACTTTTACTACGCCTTTCGGTGGTCAACACGCCAGCAACACAAAACCAAGGAGAATACATTTTACTAAGGTGGCGCAGATAAACATTGCAAACCACTGGTTGTCTCTTTCACTCTTCTGGTGTTCTTATGCAATTAAAATAGTGACGTCACTATTTCAGTTCTATAAGAACACCAGAAGAATGGAAGAGACAACCAGTGGTTTGCAATGTTTATCTGCGCCACCTTAGTAAAATGTATTCTCCTTGCACAAACACTACCGTTATAGGGCACTGCACTGTTTTGATTTTGTATGGGATTTTGACGTTTCGTGGCCTTGTTGTTTACAAAATTTCTGTAAGAGTGAAAGAGAAGGAGATAATCACCCTCATTCTCGTTTACGGACGTATCCACTTTCGAACGTTTTTGGTTCGATCGAATCAGTAGGCCATTTGATTTTGCTGGCGTAAACGGGAATGCGAACGATTTTCGTTCGAAAGTGGATTCGATCGAAAACAAGAATGAGGGTGAATTTCATGCACTGCCCTATTCATTCGAGTTTGCACGGCTAGGACCAAAGTATATAAATATGTACCAAGGTAAGAGATTCCCGTAAATGTCAAAAATGAGACTCACCAACACATCTGCGTTAGTTATGAAAAGTTGGTGTTTTTACACTAAAATGTCATTATTTCAGCAAAGTTTGTGAAGTTTTGTTAGTTTGGATGTTTCTAAATGCTGAAAAAATATGTTTAGAATCAATTAAAAAAAATTTGTTACCGATTTTCAAATGGCGATATTTTCTGTTTTATTGCATGCAGGTCACATTTAATCCAGTCAGATGCAATTAAATAATACCCAAGTAACCACAAGCATTATATCATTGCACGAATTAGACTGAATATCAACATCTGCAATGCGAAATGCAGTTATTCCACACTTGTCATGCAATAATCCTTTAGATTGGCATTATCAATGTAATGATGCATTGCATTTTTCTTTACATTAGGGCTCATTAAAAGGTGATATAAGATAATTCAATAATTCAACACTGCAAAGACTGAATAAATGCAATGTACAAACTAGCAAAGTTTGCTCTAACAATACAATTATAAAAGCTTGACTCAACTTTGGTAAACAAATCAAATCAAGAAGATTGAACAACTTTACGGTCAACTCCATCAGTATTCAACATTTCTGGTTCGACTCCCGACCAATTTAATCCTCATTTGAGCCACCGATCGACGACAGCAAAACCTTTTTAGAGATGACCTTTTTTTTCTGTAGGCTGCTATCACAATTAGCATATGAGCAGCATGCGAAGGGTGTTTTAATCGACGTTTTAATTTTCTTATTGATTAAATATCTTCTAAAATGCATTATGTATTTATCATTAATTTATCAGAATGTGATAAATTACTGTATTCTATTCACTATGTCATTCGTTTTGGCTTCTACTGCAATGATTGAGACAGAAGATCAGTTTCCTTTTAGTTAATGAAAAATCTGTTGTTATCACTGCAGCAGAAACGGTCCAGGGCGCCAGCGCGATGGAACTCATCTAGCGGTCTTCAACACTTCTGGTTCGACTCCCGACCGGGCGACAAAAAATAATGGTTAAAACAGCATGTGTGGGGGCATCAGTACCGCCGATAACGAAACGGTGCTAAAAATAGTTTTTTGTTTTGGTTTTTCGTGTTGCACGTATTAAGCATGTGCAAATGCAAATGTACAGCACATGCATTTATGTTACTTTAGCAATGGCTGTCAGCGTGCTGCAATATGTGGCACTAACTTGATTTTAGTGGGGCCCTTTTCGACTTTAATATTGCTTTAATGAGGTGTTTAAAGTAATGCAGCATTATATACACAATTTTAAATATGAATTGATGGCAAAATTGATGCACTTATATACGGCTTCGTGGTTACTTGGGTAGCTTCTAAGATGGGAGTGCTTAATTTCTTAAGAAAGTTTGCTAAATAGTGATGTGCCCATACAAATCAGCGCAAACTTCATAACTATTTTTTGCTTTTTACCCTTCTTACACCCATAAGAAGGGTATAAATATCGCTCGAAAAACCGACTTTCGATCCGAGGCCCGGAGGGCCGAGTCTCATATACCAACGAACTCAGCTCGACGAACTGAGCAAATGTCTGTATGTGTGTGTGTGTATGTGTGTATGTGTGTATGTGTGTGTGTGTGTGTATGTGCGTTACAAAAAAAAGTCACGCACGTTTCTCAGCCGTCTGTCAACCGATTTGAGTTCTCTTGGAAGCAAATGAAAGCTACTACATCCTAGTAGAACGCTATTGAATTTTTTTTCGATTGGACGTTTGGTTACCGAGATATCTCTCGAAGAGTACTTATGAGTCATGCATCTAAACTTTTTACGATTTTTGACCAATTGTATCATAATAAATATTTCAGCCGTTTGTTAATCGATTTGGGTTCTCTTGGGACCAAATTAAAGCTACAGCATCCTAGTAGATCGCCCAGAAATTTTATTTCAATTGGACATTTGGTTACCGAGATATCTTTCGAAGAGTACTTTGAAGTAATATAGGTTAGCTTTTTGAGAGATTTTTGACATTTAGCATATTGATGAATATCTCAGCCGTCTGTCAACCGATTTGAGTTCTCTTGGCAGCAAATGAAAGCTACAACATCGTAGTAGAACGCTCTGAAATTTTATTTCGATTGGACATTTGGTTACCGAGATATCTTTCAAAGAGTACTTAGGAGTTATGCAACTAAACTTTTTGAGATTTTTAACAAAGTGTATCATACTAAATATCTCAGCCGTGTGTCAATCGATTTGGGTTCTCTTGGCGCCAAATGAAAGCTACAACATCCCAGTAGATCGCTCATAAATTTTATTAGAATTGGACATTTGGTTACAGAGAAATCTTTCGAAGAGTACTTAAGATTTATTCAACTAAACTTTTTGAGATTTTTGACCAAGTGTATCATAATAATATCTCAACCGTCTGTCAACTGATTTCGGTTCTCCTGGCATCAAATGAAAGCTATAACATCCTAGTAGAACCCTATACAATTTTATTAGGATTGGACATTTGGTTATCGAGATATCTTTCAAAGAGTACTTGGGAGTAATACAGGTTAACCTTTTGAGAGATTTTTGACCAAGTGTATCATAATAAATATCTCAGCCGTCTGTCAACCGATTTGGGTTCTCTTAGCACCAAATGAAAGCTACAGTATCATTTTAAAAGGCCCTGTAACTCAACTCGACGAATTGAGCAAATGTCTGTATGTGCGTGTGTGTATGTGTGTGTATGTGTGTGTGTATGTATGTTACAAAAAAATGTCACTCACGGTTCTCAGCCGTCTGTTGACCGATTTGAGTTCTCTTGGAAGCAAATGAAAGCTACTACATCCTAGTAGAACGCTATTGAATTTTATTTTGATTGGACGTTCGGTTACCGAGATATCTTTCAAAGAGTGCTAGGGAGTAGTACAACTTAATTATTTTAGATATTTTTGACAAAGTGTATCACCATAAATTTCTCAGCCGTCTATCAACCGATTTGGGTTCTTTAGGCCCCAAACGAAAGCTACTACATCCTAGTAGAACGCTATTGAATTTTTTTTGATTGGACGTTCGGTTACCGCGATATCTTTCAAAGAGTGCTAGGGAGTAGTACAACTTAATTATTTTAGATATTTTTGACAAAGTGTATCACCATAAATTTCTCAGCCGTCTATCAACCGAATCGGGTTCTTAAGGCTCGAAACGAAAGCTACTGCACCCTAGAAGAACGCTTTTGAATTTCATTCCGATTGGACATTTTGTAACCGAGATATCTTTCGGGGAGTACTTTGGAGTAATACAACTTAACTTTTTAAGAGGTCTTTGACAAAATGCTTCATAATAAATGAATCAGCCGTGTGTCAATCGATTTGAGTTCTCTCAGCATCAAATGAAAGCTACAGCATCCAAGTAGTATGCTATTAAATTTTATGCCGTTTGGACATTTTGTTTCCGAGATATCTTTCCACGAGTACTAAGGAGTCATGAAATTTACGCTTTTGAGAGATTTTTGATAAAATGTATCATAACACATTTCTCAGCCGTTTGTCAACAGATTTTTTATGATCATATTTGGTTACACAAGTTAGTTATACATAAAAATGCAATTGCATCAAGTACATAAAAGCTACTATCTCTTTGTTATATTTGAGCTTAGTAGCAAAAATATCACGGAATGTATGTAGGAAAAGCCTTTTTACCCTTCTTACACCCATAAGAAGGGTATAAATACCGCTTGGAAAACCGACTTTCGATCCGAGGCCCGCAGGGCCGAGTCACATATACCAATCAACTCAGCTCGACGAATTGAGCAAATGTCTGTATGTGCGTGTGTGTGTATGTGTGTGTGTATGTGTGTGTGTATGTATGTTACAAAAAAATGTCACTCACGGTTCTCAGCCGTCTGTTGACCGATTTGAGTTCTCTTGGAAGCAAATGAAAGCTACTACATCCTAGTAGAACGCTATTGAATTTTATTTTGATTGGACGTTCGGTTACCGAGATATCTTTCAAAGAGTGCTAGGGAGTAGTACAACTTAATTATTTTAGATATTTTTGACAAAGTGTATCACCATAAATTTCTCAGCCGTCTATCAACCGATTTGGGTTCTTAAGGCCCCAAACGAAAGCTACTACATCCTAGTAGAACGCTATTGAATTTTTTTTTGATTGGACGTTCGGTTACCGCGATATCTTTCAAAGAGTGCTAGGGAGTAGTACAATTTAATTATTTTAGATATTTTTGACAAAGTGTATCACCATAAATTTCTCAGCCGTCTATCAACCGAATCGGGTTCTTAAGGCTCGAAACGAAAGCTACTGCACCCTAGAAGAACGCTTTTGAATTTCATTCCGATTGGACATTTTGTAACCGAGATATCTTTCGGGGAGTACTTTGGAGTAATACAACTTAACTTTTTAAGAGGTCTTTGACAAAATGCTTCATAATAAATGAATCAGCCGTGTGTCAATCGATTTGAGTTCTCTCAGCATCAAATGAAAGCTACAGCATCCAAGTAGTATGCTATTAAATTTTATGCCGTTTGGACATTTTGTTTCCGAGATATCTTTCCACGAGTACTAAGGAGTAATGAAATTTACGCTTTTGAGAGATTTTTGATAAAATGTATCATAATACATTTCTCAGCCGTTTGTCAACAGATTTTTACCCTTCTTACACCCATAAGAAGGGTATAAATATCGCTCGAAAAACCGACTTTCGATCCGAGGCCCGGAGGGCCGAGTCTCATATACCAACGAACTCAGCTCGACGAACTGAGCAAATGTCTGTATGTGTGTGTGTGTGTGTATGTGCGTATGTGTGTATGTGTGTGTGTGTGTATGTGCGTTACAAAAAAAAGTCACGCACGTTTCTCAGCCGTCTGTCAACCGATTTGAGTTCTCTTGGAAGCAAATGAAAGCTACTACATCCTAGTAGAACGCTATTGATTTTTTTTTCGATTGGACGTTTGGTTACCGAGATATCTCTCGAAGAGTACTTATGAGTCATGCATCTAAACTTTTTACGATTTTTGACCAAGTGTATCATAATAAATATTTCAGCCGTTTGTCAATCGATTTGGGTTCTCTTGGGACCAAATGAAAGCTACAGCATCCTAGTAGATCGCCCAGAAATTTTATTTCAATTGGACATTTGGTTACCGAGATATCTTTCGAAGAGTACTTTGAAGTAATATAGGTTAGCTTTTTGAGAGATTTTTGACATTTAGCATATTGATGAATATCTCAGCCGTCTGTCAACCGATTTGAGTTCTCTTGGCAGCAAATGAAAGCTACAACATCGTAGTAGAACGCTCTGAAATTTTATTTCGGTTGGACATTTGGTTATCGAGATATCTTTCAAAGAGTACTTAGGAGTTATGCAACTAAACTTTTTGAGATTTTTAACAAAGTGTATCAGACTAAGTATCTCAGCCGTGTGACAATCGATTTGGGTTCTCTTGGCGCCAAATGAAAGCTACAACATCCCAGTAGATCGCTCATAAATTTTATTAGAATTGGACATTTGGTTACAGAGAAATCTTTCGAAGAGTACTTAAGATTTATTCAACTAAACTTTTTGAGATTTTTGACCAAGTGTATCATAATAATATCTCAACCGTCTGTCAACTGATTTCGGTTCTCCTGGCATCAAATGAAAGCTATAACATCCTAGTAGAACCCTATACAATTTTATTAGGATTGGACATTTGGTTATCGAGATATCTTTCAAAGAGTACTTGGGAGTAATACAGGTTAACCTTTTGAGAGATTTTTGACCAAGTGTATCATAATAAATATCTCAGCCGTCTGTCAACCGATTTGGGTTCTCTTAGCACCAAATGAAAGCTACAGTATCATTTTAAAAGGCCCTGTAATTTTTTTTCGATTGGACATTTGGTTACTGAGTTATCTTCCAAAGAGTATTTCAAAAAATTCCTTTTTTTATTATCATATTCGTTTGTTATCTTGCATGAGCTTTTGACCAGTCTAATGTTCAATCAATAATGCTGACCTCATATAAAATGTATGTGGTTATTGTTTTCAATAAAATTATAAATAACAAATTACAAATAAACAGGAATTCTATGAAAACTAACAATATGTTAAATGAAAGTTTTGAATTTATATATTCTGGGGAAAATGCAAGAACTGGACAGCCAAATTAACTAGCTAATTCCAAAACTGATTAGCATAGTAGATATATTATTTTTGTCCTTTTATGGTGTTAACTATAGATAGTAGAGTAAACATAGATCCGTGTTGATGAATCCGTTGTATCCAAACGAACTGTCAAAATCTGTATCCAAACGAGCATGACGTCACGATTTGGACAACATCAACGGAACGCATGACGTCATATTCAAACGTCGCACTCTTGAAAATTACTACTTACACGCTTGACACATTTTAGTCAGCGGTGTCCGCGGATCTATGTTTACTCTACTATCTATAGTGTTAACCATGAATACCAAGTACTTCAGAGCTAATTTAATCGACTGATTAAGAGATATTAGACAAACTGTATCTCGCTGATTTTCTTATCCATTTGTTAATCGATTCAAGATCTTTTGGCAGTTAACAAAAGATACAATATTCCAGAATATGTAAGCTATTTTTTAATATTCCGATACAAGTTTCTAGGAGGTGTCTGGCATTTCTGGTAGTTTAGTCCATGGTCTAATGCTATTTTGGAAACCAATCCACTAGATGCCAAATCCACAATATTTTCTAGAACTTTTGATCAATCACACAAAATAAATTTGTTAAAAACGAATAATACAACAATATTTTTAATAAGTGTAAGAAGGGTTCTGTTCACCATGGGTGGATTAAATCGGGTTTTTCCTTTTCTCACTAATCCGTGAATATTAGCGGGAATCTCTTACCTTGGTATTTAGATACTTTCCCTAATAAAAATGTATTATTCACTGCTGATAGGGTGAATGATTGTATCATTCCTTGTATGATCAAGATGATATCCCGAAAGGGTTGTTAAGCACGTTGTATCATATTTTTCTATTAGGGTTGGGCTAGGACCAGGACCGGTACTTTACAAACGAATGGGAAAGGGACAGTAAATACGGTAAATACCATTCGAAGGGCTGATAGTGAGTCACTTTTTAGTGGTTACTTACATTTTTGCCAATTTCGACTATATGAAATTGATTTTAGGTATCAAAATTAAATTTTAAAAATCTTAAAAAAGCATAGTGGCTCAGTGCTTTTTCGTATGAAAATTGAAAATCAACATTTCTTTTTTAATTTAAAAACAGCTTCGTTATCGCGATGGGCTGTGTGTGTAAACCATTGTTATAGAAATTCTGACTGTTTTTAGAAATTTATTAGATATTTCTTTAAATATTTCTGCAAAAATCTCTAGAGAACTTTTCCCTATAGATAAAAGATATCATAAAGTAAATCTTAAATCAAAATTTGACATTTAACATTAACATTAAGTAACATTTAATCACAAACTTATTTACAGACGGGACACTGGCGATTTTTCCATGGCTCACTTCTTAACGACTATTCACAGTGTACTTGTTTTGGATTCGAGGGGTTATGCGGAAAAAAATATGTACTAGATTCGATGTCAGAAATGACGTTTGATTGACGTTTCGTTTTTTCGTGTTTGGTTTATTTACTTTTAGTCCTGTTCAACGACGTAGGTTGAACTTGTTCGAAGTTGCTGCATCCCGCTCTTACCCGTTTGATGACAAATGGGTGAGAGCAGGATGCAGCAACTTCGAGCAAGTTCAACCTGCGTCGTTGAACAGGAATTTTGTTCCTCGCGAGCCTTGATCCTCGATCAGTTTTGACGGAAATTTCACCCGACGGTGTCTGTCCCACCCGCGCTTAGTCTCAATTAATTATAGCCATAAAATGATTAAGCAATAATTAATTATTAATTGCGAAAAGAAAAAAATCAATGTGTGATTCTTCTGATTAGGTATGTAAAGTTGAAGATTTAGTGTGAAGAATTTATTTTATCTTTGTTGTTACTGCAGATCCGGAGCCTACGAGGAGCAGCGGCGACGGTGCCCGTTGGGATCCGCTGATGGCCTTGATCCGCTGGACAAGTCCAAATAAGAACACTGTGACAGGTCAATCGTAGAGTGATTTGAAGCCCAGCTAGTGCTGTTATTTCGTTTTTGTCTCCACTTTCCGAAAGAGTCGTCTCGATTACGACCAATATTTCTCAGGTATGCAGATTTGTTTATTTTTAAATTTACTTTTTGTTTAAAAACTATGGCTAGCAAAAGTTGTAGTTATATTGTGCTGTCATGTTTATGTATGTATTATTTCACAGGCTATCAATCAGGAGTGGGAACACCGCCACACCAGGAGAAAGTCAGGTAGAGGAAAAAGCAAATCAGACGGCTAGGGCCGGGAGAGTCAACAACCGGAATCATCACAGCAGATATTTGAAAAGGCCCTGCTTGTACTCGTCCAAAAGGACGGCACGCGTGCTGCGAATGCAGAAACTGGACGATATGCTGTTATTTGTACTAGAACATCATAGCACGGCCAACGGAACCGATTCCTTAGTTCAACTGGCCACCACTTTCGGTAGGCATTTAGCGGAGTGTCTGAACGATTTTCAGCGATTTTCAAAAGTCAACCTGCGCGAATGCGGCGATTCGCAAGGGAAGCTAGCGACAATGCACTGATAATGAATATTTTCTTGGAGGTAAGTCCATGATACACGCAGGGCTATTACAGAACATAATTTTTGAAATTATTTTTGGATATTCTCTGAAGGAACTCCTAGAGGTTTATCCGAATGAACATATGAAAGATTCCCTGAAGGAACTCCTGGAGGATTCCCTCAAGGAACTCCAGGAGAATTCTCTGGAGCGATTCTTGGAGGATTCCCTAAAGGAACTCCTGGAGGATTCCATGAAGGAACTCCTGGATGATTACCTGAAGGAACTCCTGGAAGATTCCCTGAAGAAAACTTCTGGAGGATTTTTGTAGGAACTAATGGAAGATTCTCTGAAAGAACTCCTGGAGAATTTCCTGAAGGAACTCCTGGAGGATACCGTTAGGTATTTATGGAGGATTCGCAGAAGCAACTCCTGGAAGATTCCTTGAAAGAACTCCTGGAGAATTCCCTGAAAAAACTTATGAAGAATTCCATGAAGGAACTCCTGGCGGATTCCCTGAAGGCACTCCTGGAGGATTCCTTGAAGGAATTCCTGAAGGATTCCCTGAATTATAAATTGATAAGACGATTGGATGATTAGTCATCAGTCGACAGTGCCCGAAGTTCACGACAATTGAATAAATAATTCCTCTCCCACTTCCCACTTCGACATAGGTAGGGTGGGGTGGGGCAAGATGGGTCGCCTAAGGATGGATCATCATAATTTTGTAAATACAAATCGTATAGGTTTTTATTCGTCCTCTAACCTTTAATACCCTAGTTAGCTATGCTAAAAGTCGATAAAAAGTTCTTTAAATACAAGATATGATGTTAAACAAGCAGTTTTAAAAAGTGACCGATTTTGCGTCGTGAAAAAAGAGCGGGGCAAGATGAGTCATCTTTTAACCCTCTAATACCCAATTCCGCCTTTAGACGGGGTATAGTTTGAGCATTTTTATAATTTTTGTTTCGTGGAAAATAATTTTTTTTATATTTTTGGCTGATATTTAGGACTGTTCTGTATATCTCAAAATGGTTTTTGGTGTACTTTAAAGCGTATTTACATTTTTTTTAAATCATTGAAAAATTGATGTTTTAGTCATCTTTTAGAAGTCATTGTTTATTTTGTATTGAATAGCTACAATTAACATATTTAAATTTTTTCCCAAATCATTCTATCCTTGTTCAATAGTTTAAGGGAATCGAATACACTCTAAAATTATTTTTCTTAAATTAGCACGGAAAATAAAATTTTCTGTGAATAAAATTAAAAATAATAATATTTCAACAATAATCATAAAATCTCAAAATGTTTTCATCCCAAAAAATCCGTTCCCCAAATTGGCTTCCAGGAAAAATATAAAAGTGTGGGGATGTTCAAAAATAAAAATTAGAAAAATCAAAAACTGAAATTCACGAAATTGAGAATCAAAAAGAGATGTGTGATCTTCCAAAACATGTTCAAATCGATTATAGATGACGAAAAATGATATTTAGATCAAAATAAAAAATTTGGGTATTAGAGGGTTAAGTAATTCACATTTTCTCAACGAAAAACGGCAATGTATAATATTTATTCCGTATTCATTCCATACTGAGTAAACAAGAGTTACAAGTAAACATTTTATAAATTTACCGTGACCGGCCCTAATTCTGCGCAGTCCCTAATTCGGCGCACTTTCCCGAATGTACCACAAAATCACGGACGCTAGTTCAATATTAGCTTCAAATATATTTTTTGAATATTGCTTCAATAGTAATGAAAAAGTTTGTGAAGAAAAAAATTTCAAATCAACGATCATTATTTTGTAAAAAAATTAAATGATGTCGCAAGTACTGTAAATTGTCTGAAATCTGTGTCCGTTAGCGAAAGTGCTAAAAAGTTGCTTCATGAGCTGAAGCATTTTACGAAATAAATAATGAAGAGAATGTCTGCTTTTCCATGCGCATCCTGTACTACTGTCTTCGAGGAATCAGAATCGGCAAAAAACAATTGAGTTTTCTTCTTCTTTTTTTAATCTTCTTGTTCTTCTTAGGTGCGCAGAATTAGGAACCGGTATTAAATGGTGGTCCTAATTCTGCGCAGACATTCAACACTAAGTTTTAAACATATAATTAATAAACAAACATCATATAAATGCCACCATAGTTATAACTAGGATATTCTATGTTTCTAGCAATCCGGTGAATGTAATTACGGCTCAACAAGTTAGTTTATAAACTTTGAAGGCTAATTTACGATTTTTGAATTTTTGATCTGATATGTAGTTCGACCGGACTAACCACTTGTTTGCTATCAACCTCGGGTGAAATTATATGTATTCATGTAAGCATTCGTCAAATGCGAGATATGATGTGAGTTTACATGGAATTTTCTTAAACAGTGGAACCCTGGAGTTAGACAAGAAAGAAGTCTCAGTTTGCAAACAAAGATTGTGCCACCTTGTCATGGCGAAAAAGTTTATATTGCCTTTAGAAATGAAAGTAAATTTTACTAAAATGTGCATATGCGAATAACTAAAAAGCTTTACGTAGTAGTATTCGATAATACTACAAAATCCTTTTGTGTATTACGATTAAAATTCCCTTTGCTTAGTAATCAAAGTAGGTAATACCAATATTGAGGACATGCATAGTTCCAATATGGTCGTAATGTCGTATAAAAGTTGAAAATGAAGAATTCAATTGAATTTCATCTATGAATCATGTTCTCATTACAATATGTTATCTTTTTAGAGTTTTTCCCATTTGCGCAGAATTAGGAACATTAGTGCGCAGAATAAGGAACATTCCAAAAATGGGTGCGCAGAGTTAGGAACAGAGACACTCTTTAGAATTTTCATGATTTTACATATAAATTGAGTGTTTTGTATAAGAATTATATTTTTCCCTCATTTACAAAGCTAATAACTATGTGCAGTCAAAAATTCAGCCAAATCGGTTCGATTTGGAATTTGTTACAGCTGATTGAAATTGAAAAAGTCTTAGATGCGCAGAATTACAATTTGAGTGGTCCAAAGACGATTTAAAAATCGATGTTTTCACTAAAAAATTATCATAATTTTATGTTATAATTTTAGGCGTTTATTCCGCTTGATTGAAGAGAGGTGATGAAAAAAAAGCTTTTAAATTTGAACCATACGCTCTAAATGGAAGGCGACCCATCTTGCCCCGCGGTCGTTTATATTGAGATTATATGGAATGTATCGCATAAGAAAAATGGCTAAAACTCATTTTATTTTTTATGTACAATGAGAGTGAATATTTTTTCAATCAATACCCAAAACTTTTGTATATTCTTGGTGGTCACCTAACAAAATTTTTAACATAATCAACCATCTTGCCCCGGCCCACCCTTCATGTTTTTTTATCTGTATTAACGAGATTTTTAGCCTTAGGCTAGTTCATCTCGGGACCCACGCTCGGGACTTCCCTTCCGAAGGAAGAACTCACATTTTGTGAGTTTGGCGGAAGTGAGATCCGATCCCAAGTCCTCGGCGTGATAGTCACGTGCTTTAACCATCACACCAGATCCGCTCCACATAGTGCACAGTAGAGATGTGTGAGTGGTGTTCATCATTTATTGTCGTTAATCAGAACTAGACCGCTTTGTTACATTTTAAACCTAAGGGTTTAATTTGTAATTTGTTAAAAATATCCCAGATGACTGGGAATTTCTGAGAATCTTCAGGGATTTTCAGGAATTATTAAAACATATTTCGTGAAGCTAACTGACTTCTATAAGTAATTGAGAATATTTTCTGCAATTTGTTAAACATATCCTAGATGACTGGGAATTTCTGAGAATCTTTAGGGATTTTCAGCAATCTTTAGGGATTTTCAGAAATTTTTGAAACATGTTTCGTGAAGCTAACTGACTTCTACAAGTGATTGAGAATATTTTTAGATTCATTTGTAAAATATATCACAGAAGACTGGGAATTTCTGAGAATCTTGAGAGATTTTCAGGAATTATTAAAACTTTAATTCAGGAATTCTGTAATTTGTTAAATGTATCCCAGATGACTGGGAATTTCTGAGACTCTAGGGATTTTCAGAAATTTTTAAAACATATATCGTGAAGCTAACTGACTTCTACAAGTGATTGAGAATATTTTTAGAATCATTTGTAAAATATATCCCAGAAGACTGGGAATTTCTGAGAATCTTTAGGGATTTTCAGGAATAATTCAAATATTTTTCCGTGAAGCTATTACCTTTTGTAAAAGATTGAGAATATTTTTTATACTTCGCAAAATATATCCCAGATAACTGAGAATTTTTGAGAATCTTTAGGGATTTTCAGGAATTATTCAAGTATTTTTCCGTGAAGCTATTACCTTTTGTAAAAGATTGAGAATATTTTTTGTACTTCGCAGAATAAATCCCAGATGACTGAGAATTTCTGAGAATCTTCAGCGATTTTCAGGAATTATTCAAATATTTTTCCGTGAAGCTTTTCACTTCTATAAATGACTGAGAATATTTTCTATACTTAACAGAATAAATCCCAGATGACTGGGAATTTCTGAGAATCTTCAAGGATTTTCAGGAATTATTCAAATATTTTCCGTAAAGCTATTTACTTCTAAAAAAGATTGAGAATATTTTCTATACTTCGCAGAATAAATCCCAGATGACTGGGAATTTCTGAGAACCTTTGGAGATTTTAAGAAATTATTTAATTTTTTTCCGTAAAGCTATTTACTTCTATAAATGTTTGAGAATATTTTCTATACATCGCAGAATAAATCCCAGATGACTGGGAATTTCTGAGAATCTTTAGGGATTTTCAGAAATTATTCAAATATTTTTCCGTGAAGTTATTACCTTTTGTAAAAGATTGAGAATATCTTCTATACTTAAGAGAATAAATCCCAGATGACTGGGAATTTCTGAGACTCTAGGGATTTTCAGAAATTTTTAAAACATATTTCGTGAAGCTAACTGACTTCTACAAGTGGTTGAGAATATTTTCTGTTATTTGTAAAATATATCCCAGAAGTCTGGGAATTTCTGAGAATTCGGCATCAACATTTCAAAAGGGCGTAACTGCTTTTACAACCAATTACTTCTCACAGAGCTGTGCATCGTATATCATTCATCTTACGCAATTCACATCCATTAAACGAAAGAGGAGGATTTTATCTTTCTATGTGTGCTAGTGGATTGCTCGGGAGGGATGAGATACGGTCCACAGTTTATGAGAAGGCATTGGTTGCAAAAGCAGTTACGCCCTTTTGAAATGTTGGTGCCGAATTATTAGGGATTTTCAGGAAATATTCAATTATTTTTCCGTGAAGTTACCTTTTGTAAAAGATTGGGAATATTTTCTATACTTCGCAAAATATATCCCAGATAACTGGGAATTTGTGAGAATCTCTATGGGTTTTCAGGAATTATTTAAATATTTTTTACGAGAATCTTTTCACTTCTATAAATGACTGAGAATATTTTCTATACTTAACAGAATAAATCCCAGATGACTGGGAATTTCTGAGACTCTAGGGATTTTCAAAAAATTTTTAAACATGTTTCGTGAAGCTAACTGACTTCTACAAGTGATTGAGAATATTTTCTGTAATTTGTAAAATATATCCCAGAAGACTGGAAATTTCTGAGAATTATTAGGGATTTTCAGGAAATATTATTTTTCCGTGACGTTATTACCTTTAATAAAATATTGAGAATATTTTCTATACTTCGCAAAATATATCCCAGATAACTGGGAATTTGTGAGAATCTTTAGTGATTTTCAGAAATTATTTATTTTTTTCCGTAAAGCTATTTACTTCTATAAATGTTTAAGAATATTGTCTATACTTCGCAGAATAAATCATAGATGACTGGGAATTTCTGAGAATCTTTAGGGATTTTCAGGAATTGTTCAATAATTTTTCCGTGAAGCTTTTCACTTCTATGAATGTTTGAGAATATTTTCTATACTTTGCAGAATAAATCCTAAATTACCGGGAATTTATGAGAGTCTTGGGATTTTCAGGAATTATTCAAATATTTTGCCTTGAAGCTTTTCTTTTCTATGAATGTTTGAGAATATTTTCCATACTTTGCAGAATAAATCCCAAATGACCGGGAATTTCTGAGAATCTTTAGGGATTTTCAGGAATTATTTATTTTTTTTTTCGTAAAGCTATTTACTTCTATAAGTGTTTGAGAATATTTTCTATACTTTGCAGAATAAATCTCATTTGACTGGGAATTTCTGAGAATCCAATGATTTTTAGGAATTATTTATTTTTTTCCCGTAAAGCTATTTACTTCTATAAAAGATTGAGAATATTTTCTATACTTCGCAGAATAAATCCCGAATGACTGGGAATTTCTGAAAATCTTTGGAGATTTTCAGAAATTATTCAAATGTTTTTCCGTGAAGTTATTACCTTTTGTAAAAGATTGAGAATATTTTTTGTACTTCGCAGAATGAATCCCAGATTACTGGGAATTTCTGAGAATCTTTAGGGATTTTCAGGAATTGTTCAATAATTTTTCCGTGAAGCTTTTCACTTCTATAAATGTTTGAGAATATTTTCTATTCTTTGCAGAATAAATCCCAAATGACTGGGAATTTCTGAGAATCTTTAGGGATTTTCAGGAATTATTTATTTTTTTCCCGTAAAGCTATTCACTTCTATAAATTATTAAGAATATTTTCTATACTTCGCAGAATAAATCCCAGATGATTGGGAATTTCTGAAAATCTTTAGGGATTTTCAGAAATTATTCAAATTTTTTCCGTGAAGCTATTACCTTTTGTAAAAGATTGTGAATATCTTCTAAACTTAACAGAATCAATCCCAGATGACTGGGAATTTCTGAGAATCTTCAGGGATTTTCAGGAATTATTCAAATATTTTTCCGTGAAGCTTTTCACTTCTATAAATGTTTGAGAATATTTTCTATACTTCGCAGAATAAATTAAAGATGACTGGGAATTTCTGAGAATCTTTAGGGATTTTCAGGAATGACTGGGAATTTCTGAGAATCTTAGGGATTTTCAGGGATTATTTAAATATTTTTGAATTTTTGATGGAACTCCTGGAGGAATCCCTGATGGAACTCCTGGAGGAATCCCTGATGGAACTCCTGGAGGAATCCCTGATGGAACTCCTGGAGGAATCCCTGATGGAACTCCTGGAGGAATCCCTGATGAAACTCCTGGAGGAATTCCTGATGGAACTCCTGGAGTAATCCCTGATGGAACTCCTGGAGGAATCCCTGATGGAACTCCTGGAGGAATCCCTGATGGAACTCCTGGAGGAATCCCGGATGGAACTCCTGGAGGAATTGCTAATGTAAGTCCTGGAGGAATCCTTGATGGAACTCCTGGAGGAATCCCTGATGGAACTCCTGGAGAAATCCCTGATGGAACTCCTGGAGGAATCCCGGATGGAACTCCTGGAGGAATTGCTAATGTAAGTCCTGGAGGAATCCTTGATGGAACTCCTGGAGGAATCCCTGATGGAACTCCTGGAGGAATCCCTGATGGAACTCCTGGAGGAATCCCTGATGGAACTCGTGGAGGAATCCCTGATGAAACTCCTGGAGGAATCCCTGGTGGAACTCCTGGAGGTTTCTCCGAAGGAACTCCTAGAGGATTCCCCCAAGGAACTCCTGGAGGATTCTCCAAAGGAGCTCCTGAAGGATTTTTCGAAGGAACTTGTGGAGGATTCCCTGATGGAATCCCTGGAAGATTTTCCGAAGGAGCTCCTGGAGAATTTCCTTAAGGAACTCCTGGAGAATTCCACGAAGGAACTCCTGGAGAATTTCCCGAAGCTGCTCCTGCAGGATTCATTGTATGAACTCCTGGAGAATTCGCCGATGGAACTCGTAGAGGATTTCCCGAAGCAACTCCTGGAGGATTCCCTGAATAAACTTCTGGAGGATTCTCCGAAGAAATACCTGTAGGTTTTTTCAAAGGAATTCCTGGAGGATTCGCCGAAGTAACTTCTTGCGGGCTCCCCGAAGGAATTCCTGGAGTATTCCCCGAAGGAACTTCTGGAGGATTCTCCGATGGAACTCGGTGAAGCGACTTATGGAGCAAACCCTGAAGTGAAGGTGGTCGGAAAAAGTTGGGTCGCCCTGCGGTAAACATCGCCATCAACTACCCGAGCACAAATCGGACGACGAAGCTAGGCGGCTCTATCCCGGCGACGACTCCCACCGGAACCAGTAGCAGCCTCCAGAATGGCTTGGAGGCTTGTTTCTACGTGATTTTTCGTTTCTTCTATGAAAAAATATCATTTGTTTTAATGAGGTATCTTTCAAAGTTGCAAAAAGTTGCAAAAAAGTCAAAGCATAATGTGAAGTTGAGTAAAAATGCTATCTTATACAGGTCAACTGATTAGTTGCTTTTTGTCTCTTCGATGCTTAAATTGTGTTTGAAAATTGAATTTTTCTCACTTTTTAAGCTTGAAAAGGGCCAATTTCTTCACCTCGGCTTAACCGGTAAGCCAGGCTTACCCATACAGTTAAACCTGGCTTAACGCTTAAGCCAGGTTTAACAGTAAGTATGGGTAAGCCTGGCTTACCGATTAAGCCGAGGTGAAGAAATCGGCCCTAAATTCGTTGATGCCATACACTCCCGTGCAAAAGTTTGTGGTCACCCCCTCTAAAACATGAACATGTTTTCGGTCATACCTCAGTCATCTTTCATTCAATTCTCTTGTTTTTAGTCTCTATCGAAAGATAAAGGGTTAGATTTGATTCGTAGGTACTTAGCATAAATTTCACATGAAATTTTTAGTATAGAAAGTTTTACCTGTACTTACATGTTTTTCCTAAATCTGTTCAAAAAAATTGTTTTCCGTGTAATTTTAAATTGGGTCTACCATATTTTGAAACGAAAGTTGCATTGGAATTCTATTTCTGTCCTCTTTAAGAGCTATTCATTAGATTTTAGCCGAAAAAAATCATAACATAATTTAAATTATTGATTGAGAGGTATGAGCTAACACCCCAGGGGAGCGTCCGCCTTCGTGATCACGGAGCTTCCTGTGTGCGGTAAAGTGTCTTAAATATATAGTAATAATAATAATAATTTAAATGATCGAGTTAGGTTTACAAGTCACCGTGCAAAAGTTTGGGGTCACCTTTTAAATCAAATCTGAGTAGGATTTTTATTCAAATCGTCATTTTTTTATATACAACTTCAATTCCTTCTTTGATAGTTGAAAGCGTTGAATAATTGAAAATTGAAATTGAAAATAATGAAGGTGATCATCTTGTCCTGTGGTTATTTATATGAAGATTATATGGAATGTATCGCATACGAAAAAAAGGTCAAAAGCCATTTTATTTTTTTTTGTATTAATTATTTGCTTTGAAAATCAAAAAAATACATATGATTAGATTATCTTTACGTAAAATAATAAGAAAAAAGTTTGGTATACATTGCGTATCAGAAAGTGTTCTACATCTAGGATCCATCCCTTATTCATTTTTAAACCCGTTCTAGGTACTCTCGTCAACATGGCTAGCCAACACCCCTGGAAACAACAATTGAAAAAAAAACTTGCATCTTTACCATGCCTGGCAAAAAATATTAATTTTTCATTTCTATCCATTTTAATAAAACACTACGGTGGGTGGGGTGTCTCTTTGATCTCAATAATCCATCCGAAAATCCACCGGGGTTCTGAACAAGACCACTTATACATATTCGTACATCTAAAGAAGTGCCAGCTTTTTCCATATTAGTTACAAAGTCTCAGGTTGCGTGGTGACACAAAGCACTTCAGATTTATGGAACCACCCCAGCGATCCATAAGATATCCTTCTATTATATTAGAATTTTTCGCTTAGAAGGTTCATCATGTCCTCCCAGGTTGCGTGGTGACGCAAAGCATTTTAAAATTGAGGAACCACTGTACTATCTATAAGATATTGTTCTATTATATTAGAATTTTTCGCTTAGAGAGTTCATCATGTCCTCCCAGGTTGCGTGGTGACGCAAAGCATTTTAAACTTGAGGAACCACTGTACTATCTATAAGATATTCTTCTATTATATTAGAATTTTGCGCTTAGAAGGTTCACTATGTCCTCTCAGGTTGCGTGGTGACGCAAAGCATTTTAAACTTGAGGAACCACTGTACTATCTATAAGATATTCTATCATATTAGAATTTTTCGCTTAGAAGGTTCACTATGTCCTCCCAGGCTGCGTGGTGACGCAAAGCACTTTAGACTTATGCAACCACCCCAGCGATCCATAAGATTTTCTTCTATTATATTACATACTAGCTGTCCCGGCAAACTTTGTCTTGCCAATCTTGTGGTGGTTTGACTGCTTTTGAGCTTATTTAAGCAACGCACTCTAGATTGGTTTAATTTCGATCGTGTTGATTTTCTTCCCAACTCATGCAAAACCAATACTTTATCATTTTTCTTACATTTTCATATGATTTTAGTAACTTTTTTTTGCATATAAACACAGCCACCATGAATACGAATCGAACCATGCAAGAGTCATGCTGATCGGTTAATCCGTTCGGGAGTTTTGTTGCCTCAAAGGGACTTCAAACTCATTTTTATATATATAGATTTCGCTTAGAAGGTTCATCATGTCCTCCCAGGTTGCGTGGGGACGCAAAGCATTTTAAACTTCAGGAACCACTGTACTATCTATAAGATATTCTTCTATTATATTAGAATTTTTCGCTTAAAAGGTTCACTATGTCCTCCCAGGTTGCGTGGTGACGCAAAGCATTTTAAACTTGAGGAAGCACCCCAGCGATCCATAAGGATTTTCTTTTATTATATTAGATATTTCGCATAGAAGGTTCATCATGTCCTCCCAGGTTGCGTGGTGACGCAAAGCATTTTAAACTTGAGGAACCACTGTACTATCTATACACTGAAAAAATAAATCACATATCACATGGAAAATTTCCATCAGTTTGGCTATATAACTGTTATTAGATTTTCCGATAAAAATTTCTTTGAAAATTTCACATGAAATCGATACGGTATATGGAAAACATTGGGAAATCACTTAACCTCTATTGGGAAATCACATAACTTTGCAAAATCTATGTGATATTCCCATATAATTCAATGGATACGCGTATGGAAACAGTCCATGTGAAAATCAGATGAAAACAATGTGAAAACTTTTTTCAGTGTAAGATATTCTTCTTAATTTTTCCCTTAGAAGGTTCATCATATCCTCCCAAGTTGCGTGGTGACGCAAAGCATTTTAAACTTGAGGAACCACTGTACTATCTATAAGATATTCTTCTATTATATTAGAATTTTTCGCTTAGAAGGTTCACTATGTCCTCCCAGGTTGCGTGGTGACGCAAAGCACTTTAGACTTATGGAACCACCCCAGCGATCCATAAGATATTCTTCTTTTATATTAGAATTTTTCGCTTAGAAGGTTCATCATGTCCTCCCAGGTTGCGTGGTGACGCAAATCATTTTAAACTTGAGGAACCACTGTACTATCTATAAGATATTCTTCTATTATTGCAGACTACATCCCAAATTGGACTATCACACTTTTTTTGGGACGCCTAAAAAGTGTGATAAAAGTGCACATTTGCCTCGGATCGTCTCGACGTCTTCGGTGCACTTATTCCTCCATTTACAAGGAATAAGTGCACCGAAGACCTCAACTCGATCCGACGTGTCCCTGCGCTGCAATCACACTTTGAAGGTGTGTTCACACTATTGTGTCAGTCAGAGGCGCCTCGTCCACATGTTCGACCTGTTCTTGGAACGGGTATAGGCTGAGAATAAAACTCGCAAAATATTCTTTAAGTATATATACCAAAAGAATAAACTAAATTTAAAACTCCCACCGCACATATCCCATAACAACTTGCACACAAGGCGCTAACATCGTTCCCGGTTTATGAAGAACGAAAGACGACTCCAAGCCATCCACCGGCAGAAACCAACAAGAGCATGCGAGAGCCAGCCTTGCGCAGCTCTCTCTTGCTCGACTCTTCGAAACTACATGCCACCGGTTCCCCGATTCATGCGAACGATGGATGCTGTTCCCAAACCAACCGTTTCCTCCCTTTTTTGCCTCCGAATGGCAGTGTTCATTCGAATTCATTTCACTTTACTCTGTCGCTCATACGTTCCCTACTCGTCTAGAACCAGCAGCAACGTTGTCAACGTTTCTTTCCATTTTTCACTTCCCGCCTGCTTCTCACGCGTACACGCACGCTAAGCGCAATCGACTAAAGTCTTTAAAATCATGTTGAAAATTTACAGTTTTAGAATGCTAAAAAATGTATGTTGTATCGTTGTTGGAAATTAAAGGATTATTTAACAATATCTAAAAAAATGGAATAAGGAACATTCATTGCACAGTATTTAAATCAATTTAAATAAATATTTTGCCAGCTATGCTTACCGATCAGGTTCTCAAATGTGTGTAAATGATTGTTAGCATGCTGCTCGGTATACTCTTCAGAGAAAAAAGCGATGGATACAGATGGATACCAGAGGCACACAGCTAAACGCAAAGAGCTTCTTCAGTGGAAAGTTTACATGTGTGTAGCAAAACCAGAAATCAGGCCAAACATGTCTAAAGGTCCTATCTGCAAAAGAGAGGCTCTCTTTGGTTTCCCTCTCTTTCGTTAATATCTCAGCTGTTTATTTGTATTATGATTATCTCCTTGCATTGAACGATGGTCAAAACAATCGTCTTTTGATATGTACTGCAAGAATAGTTGAAAAGTGTACCATTACATTGCAATAATTGAAAGAGAAAGTGAACAAAGAGAGCCTCTCAAATGCAGATAGGACCTATTGAAATGTTTGGCCTGAAATGAATGAAAGCTTGGATTGTGGCTTCTCGGTTTGTCGTTCTACGTAGGCTGAGAACAACTTGCGCAGCTAGAGCACATTTTGGCACACCCAATGTCGTGCGCGCTTGTTATGCATTAGATCCAGCGTGGATGAAGCTGGGGGTGCCGAATGTGCTCTAACTCGTTGGCAACGGTTTCCAAATTTTAAATTCGAGGTCATGATACGAGCTAAAACAATTTATGGAGGTGGAAATTTCGTTCATTTGCGGAAAAGAGAGCATGTTGGACATGATTGAAAAAAAAACCAGTTTTGTCGGTGTGTGAAGAACGTTAAAAAATGACTTCCACCGAAAATTGATTTTTCTGTAGAACAGGTCAGTCTGCTAGTCACGAGACGCCTCTGGTGTCAGTCCAATTTGGGGTGCAGTCAGCAATATATTAGAATTTTTCGCTTAGAAGGTTCATCATGTCCTCCCAGGTTGCGTGGTGACGCAAAGCATTTTAAACTTGCGGAACCACTGTACTATCTATAAGATATTCTTCTATCATATTAGAATTTTTCGCTTAGAAGGTTCACTATGTCCTCCCAGGTTGCGTGGTGACGCAAAGCACTTTAGATTTATGGAACCACCCCAGCGATCCATAAGATATTCTTCTATTATATTAGAATTTTTCGCTTAGAAGGTTCATCATGTCCTCTCAGGTTGCGTGGTGACGCAAAGCATTTAAAACTTGTGGGACCACTGTACTATCTAAGATATTCTTCTATTATATTAGAATTTTTCGCTTAGAAGGTTCACTATGTCCTCTCAGGTTGCATGGTGACGCAAAGCATTTAAAACTTGTGGAACCACTGTACTATCTAAGATATTCTTCTATTAGAATTTTTCGCTTAGAAGGTTCACTATGTCCTCCCAGGTTGCGTGGTGACGCAAAGCACTTTAGACTTATGGAACCATCCCAGTGATCCATAAGATTGTCTTCTATTATATTAGATATTTCGCTTAGAAGGTTCATCATGTCCTCCCAGGTTGCGTGGTGACGCAAAGCATTTTAAACTTGAGGAACCACTGTACTATCTATAAGATATTCTTCTATTATATTAGAATTTTTCGCTTAGAAGGTTCACTATGTCCTCTCAGGTTGCATGGTGACGCAAAGCATTTAAAACTTGTGGAACCACTGTACTATCTAAGATATTCTTCTATTATATTAGAATTTTTCGCTTAGAAGGTTCACTATGTCCTCCCAGGTTGCGTGGTGACGCAAAGCACTTATGGAACCATCCCAGTGATCCATAAGATTGTCTTCTATTATATTAGATATTTCGCTTAGAAGGTTCATCATGTCCTCCCAGGTTGCGTGGTGACGCAAAGCACTTTAAACTTGAGGAACCACTGTACTATCTAAAAGATATTCTTCTATTATATTAGAATTTTTCGCTTAGAAGGTTCACTATGTCCTCTCAGGTTGCGTGGTGACGCAAAGCATTTTAAACTTGAGGAACCACTGTACTATCTATAAGATATTCTTCTATTATATTAGAATTTTTCGCTTAGATGGTTCATCATGTCCTCTCAGGTTGCGTGCATCACACGTGCAAGCACTTGAAACTTGTTTCCATAAGATATTCCTCCATTATGATAGATTTTTTCGCTTAGACGGTTCACTATGTCCTCCCAGGTTGCGTGGTGACGCAAAGCACACTAAACTTGAGGAACCACTGCAGTGATCCATAAGATATTCTTCTATTATATTAATTTTTTTTGCTTAGAAGGTTCACTATGTCCTCTCAGGTTTCGTGGTGACGCAAAGCACTTCGAACTTTAGAATCACTCCTGTGCTCCATAAGATATTTGGATTGGCGATCCAAAGCCTTATCCACAAGGCAAACCCTCGGTAACCAAATGTGCAATCCAAATAAGATTGAAGAGCGTTCTACAAGGATGTTGTAGCTTACATTTGGTGCTAAGCGTCGTTTGACGGACAGCTGAAAAATTTATTACGATTTGCTTGGTCAAAAATCTCAAAAGTTATGTTGTATTACTACTTTGTTGTATAAGATATCTCAGTAATCAAAATGTCCAATCGAAATAATATGGAAAAGTGTTCTACTAGGATTTTGTAGCTTTCATTTTGGTGCTAAGAGAACTAAAATCGATTGACAGACGACTGAGAAATCTGAGCGAATTTTTTCGGAACATAAATTTTGTATACACCTACAGACATTCTCAGTTCGTCGAGCTGAGTTGATTGGTAATGAGACTCGGATCGAAAGTCGGTTTCCCGAGCGATATTCATACCTTTCTATGAGTGTAAGAAGGGTAGAAAGGAAATATGGCTCATTATGACATTTTTTTTAGAGGAATTCCCTTTTTATTTGGGCAAATGTAGATACAAAGGTTTGGGCCGCATTCATAAGTTTTATTTACCCGGTATAAAATTTCCACCTTACATTTGATCTTTGATACACTCCTTAATGCTCAGCTGGTCCATACCGATGAGCAGAGCCCCAAGAACGTACTGAGGTAAGGCATCATGAACGCAGATTTTTCTTTCCTTTTCGATCGCTTGTCCAATGCCGCTGAACTCCCCGCTGGTGAGCGGTGCTCCGCCGATATGTGCATGCGCTCCCCGATCGCCAACATTCCGAAGCCCGCCGAGGATGTCCCACCTCGAGTTGAAGGTGGTTCTCTTTGGATTGTTCAAAGCGCAAGCGCGGCAGATTCGACCACCTCGTTCGCCTCGGTAAAAAGGAAAAGGGACACCTCCCCGACTGGTACGTAAAGTGGTGGCGGTCGTTCCTGATTACAACTGCTCTTTTCGTATTCATCGTACCGACACCAATGTGTAGTTCAATTACGATGGCCTCCTTTGCTTCGGCAGATCGATCGGCAGGGGAACCCACTTGGGACGTGGTCGCTTGCGGCTGTTGGCACCGTTGAGCTGATCGCCCCTCTTTGGTCGACTGTGATCTTCCTCGGCGGAGAGCTGTTTGGCAGGAACTTGTTGCTGAGTTTACGGTGTGGCGAGTGGATCTACTTGCAGTGCCGTATGCCTTCAAGCCGTTGCTGCCGGAGGGTAAGATTTCGGCGCCGCGGAACTGGTGCTGGTTTGACGTATGTTGGACTGGCTGCTGGTTGTTCACTGGGGGTTGTGGGCTTTGCCGGTTCTAAGGCGGGCGCTACGGACACTGCTGACTCAGAAGCCTCTTGCACAGCTCCCGGCTTTTTCGCTGGCTTGATTTGAAATCTGGCGTTGGCCAATCGGAGTTGCTGGATAGGTCACTTGACTGAAAGAGAAGTTGATCGATTTGATTAAAAATAGAAGGAAATTATGTTGATACAAAACACGAAGTACCTTTTGACTAGGTCGCTTCTTTTCCTTTGCTGGGGCTGGGGTTGGGGCAGGTTTCGATTGTTCTGGGCCTGCTTTCGGCAGAACATTCATTCGGGCTGCCAAATAAAGAATAAACTTCAGCTGCAGAACTGTATGTACCTATGAGGTTCAACCACATCAGCTTCTTTTCTTCTAAACCGATTAAAAACTGTTTTTCTCCCATCATCCGCCACGGATTCTCCATGCAAAATAACAAAACTTGAGCACCTTTCCTGAGTATGCAGCACAAGAGGACATTTTTCAAGCACGGGAACACACTTTTCAACGAGAAATTTTATTTAAATTCCCCACAAAAATGCACACTGGTGCAGCCACAGAAATGATTCGTCAAGCGCCTATCCACTTTATTTACAAACAAATCGATGCAGAAAAAAGGGAGCGAACTCGGACCAGGACGTGCACCGTGCAGAAAAGACGACCTGCTTTCAAATGCATGTTCAAGCCATAAAATATATTAATTTTTCAATAAGATTTTGTATAATAAATCAACATTTTCAAAACCAATTAACTAAATATCATCAAATTTGATTTAGGTCACATAAATATTTACCGTTTTATGACAATTTGGGTCAATATTAATTTAATTACTGACAAAATAATTGAAAGTGAGCACGTTATTTGTTTAAGTGTTTCGTGCTTTGACGTTTTGTTCGCGTGTGAAAGAAAGAGATGGAAATAATGTTTACATGACGAGGGAGAGCCCTGATGAACACGCTGAAAAAATCGTGACCAAAATAAAGGAAAATGTGCTAGTACTTCATGAAAAATTCTATTCCCGAGAACCATGATTTATTTACAGATTCCTTCGCAGTAAGGGAACGTCCATAAATTACATCACGCTTTGAGGGGGGAGGGGGGGTTCAGCAAAGTGTGACGACCCATACAAAAATTTCAGAGGTCTCATATAAAAAGTGTGACATAGGGGGGAGGGGGGGTTGAAAATGGTCGATTTTTGCGTGACGTAATTTATGGACGTTCCCTAAGTGGTCTGTAAATGGGTTTGTGATTTAATGTTACTAATTCGCTGTCACTATTATTCTGGTATCAGCTCGCTATCTTTCGCTACCAGCCCTGTAGGCGCTGGTGTTTGTGCGCGAGAATCAGTGCCGCACAAAGAAAGTGCGAAGCGAGCGAACGACCGAACGTCAACGATCTCTCTCGTCTCGTCTATTTCGTCAGGTCCGTGTCCGTCCGTCAGATGCTCGAGTCAATCTGTCAATTCAATCCAATCGCGGATCGCTCGCGAGTGGCCTGCCTTTGCCAGCGTAGCCACCGGTTCTCGTTTAGTGTAATCTCGCGATTCGTAGGTACTTTATTGTTTGATAAGAATACTTCGACAAATCCTACACAACGGAAGGAGTGGTAATCATTACGCAAACGATACCGAAAGATTCGGACGGACTGGTGGTCGTGATTCGTGAGTGAAGAAGGAATCTGAGCTGCCGTCGTCGCGAGTGATGATGTTCTTGTCCCGCTAAAGAACAATATCCAACTCAGCTCAATGCAGTCAGTGGATGATTGTTTATAAGTGCGCGTGTGGGAAGCGGAGGAAGAGGGATTTTTTCTTGTCCGTTCTTCCCCGGAGTGGAAGATTCAGCTCCCAACATTTGCTGGCTAATACGTCAAACTAAAATCAGGGAAGAAGCAGCAAGGTCATCGGTTTGAGCAAGTGTTTCGTAGTTTTTTATGTAAAAACTGTGCAAACAAAGTTGATTCTCGATTCAAGTGCGAAAATATCCGTCAAGATCTTATTGTGCCTACATTTTGCCCCGGAATGAAGCAAATCAAGGAGGAATAATGGTGAATTCGGAGTATTTGGGTAATCTCCAGCCTTCGATAACTAGATCAGCGTTCGTGACAGTGAATGGGCGCTGCTCTGCGTTGGAAGCTACAATTACGCCTAATAATCGGATAGAGAAGCATAGTGGAGATTCGTTCCAAGTTTGGAGATAAGCAGCAGCGAGAGTAATCAGTTTTGGACGTGGGAGGAACCAATCAGACGCGAGCAAAATGGGAGCCACAGACATTTCCGGCAATGGGAATGAAGGCATAACCCATCTAATGAAAGTATCCAGCGCCCTGTTTTACGGGTTTGCCTCTTTCTTCATCACCGTAGTCAATAAAACCGTTCTCACATCGTATCGATTTCCGTCGTTCCTGGTACTTAGTTTGGGCCAGCTAGCGGCCAGCATCGTAGTACTGTTCCTGGGGAAACATTTTAAAATAGTCAAATTCCCGGATTTCTCCCGGGACATACCACGTAAGATATTCCCATTGCCATTGATCTACCTGGGCAACATGATGTTCGGCCTGGGTGGAACGCAAGCCCTCAGTTTGCCGATGTTCGCCGCCCTCCGGCGGTTCTCCATCCTGATGACGATGATCCTGGAGCTGCGGATTCTCGGCATCCGGCCGACGACCACTGTCCAAATCAGTGTCTACTCCATGGTGGGAGGAGCTCTACTCGCGGCAAGCGACGACCTGAGTTTCAATCTGCACGGTTACCTTTTTGTGATGATTACCAATAGCTTGACTGCCGCCAATGGCGTCTACATGAAAAAGAAACTGGACACCGCCGACATGGGCAAGTACGGACTCATGTACTACAACTCGCTGTTCATGTTTCTACCGGCCCTGATTGGCACATGGCTCCTGGGCGATCTGGAGAAAGCATGGCAGTACCCGGGATGGAACGATCCCGTCTTCTTGGTCCAGTTCCTTCTCTCCTGCGTGATGGGATTCATCCTGTCCTACAGTACCATCCTGTGCACCCAATACAACTCAGCCCTAACGACCACAATCGTGGGCTGCCTGAAGAACATCAGTGTGACCTACATCGGAATGTTCATCGGTGGTGATTACGTCTTCTCCTGGCTCAACTCCATCGGTATCAACATCAGCGTGGCCGGTTCCCTGCTGTACGCTTACGTCACCTTCCGAAAGAAATCCCCTTCAGCGGCGGCGAACGCCGGATCATCCTCGGACCGGAAATCGCTCCTACCGCCACCCGGTCGAATCGACAACGTGTGACGGATGCGCAACTTCAAATGCGGCGGCTGTTGAAGATTTCGAATTTGTTGGCCCGGAAACCGGCCTGGCAAAACTGAAACCAAAGTGTGACGACGGAGCGCGGTTTGGAGTTGTGTCCTTATTGTGTGTAAAGTGTTTTAGTTTATTGTACGTAATTTGTATGTAATTGTGTAATCCTGGAATAGAGAGAAGTATCCTGACGAAGAAAGTTAATTTAATGATTTACAGTGACCGTAATATAGTTTATTTTAAAATTGGAAGAGTATTGGCAATAAAAGTGGCAAGGTGCAGAGAAGCCAGCATGAGCCGAAAGTGAAACTTGAATATAGCCTTTCAATGGAATCGGATCGAAAGAAAGCGTCCCTTTGACTTTCAAGCGCAGCTCAAGAATGTAAAAGGTAAGTTTTGATTTGTTCTTATTCATATGAATCCATTTTGTACCGACTTTTCGAATCCTCTAAGCTAAATACCCTCTTCGAATGAGTGTAATCAGATTCATACCTTTTAATTACGCCCCCTAATGCTTATTCTTTGACAGATACGCGTTATTTTTTCAATCCAATTCTTCACTCAGGTGAAGACGAGTTTCAAAGTCTATATTTCTGCATGGAGCGATAGTTAAGTTGGATTTAATTTAAACAAAAAACGCTGAAGCGTGATTCTACACTAGGAACATACATACTTAGTAGTTCTCCAAATTATATTGAATGCTATTTAAATAATTGATATAGCACAAAAGAAATCACCCTAGTGATAATCATGGGGGTTCACGGTATTAAAGTTAAGGCGTTTCGTTTGTATCGTAATGTTCTTTAGAGAAATATATCAGTTTTAACACTGAGAGGTGCATCAATCTAACGGTTCATCCCAATCTACAATTGGAAATGGCTGATCATATTTTTTCAGCATAGTTTTCAGATATGCTCGATAAACACGGAGGAATCAAAAACCTTCAGGATTTTTCCAAATACTCCTATAACTTATCCAGGGGTTTTCAGATCGTGCACCGCGGTGCACTTGGTGCACCGCGAAGCCTTGCCAAGTGCACCGTGATATTGCGCGCAAACCCCAAAATTTTATTCCCACCTTTGGGTTTCCGCGCCGAAGACCCAGCGCCAGATTCGGCGACAAAGAAAACTGACAGCAGTCGCCGGGCAGTTGGCAATCCTGATATTTGACGGCGGTCGCCTGTTAGTCATGGGAGTGGATTGTTGTCACGCAAATAGAGCTTTTCGCTGAAAATGCATGTGTATTGAGGTCTTGTTGACAGATTTTCTGCTGTGTTAGTGTGAAATTCAGTGATTTCCTGTATCGCGTAAGCCTTCGCTGGAAGGAAATGTCATATTGCTCAGCGAAGCAAGGAAAATTTTCAGTGAAAAAAGCAATACTTTATATGATACGATTGCATTTCAAAATTTTAAACCTCTCCAAAAAAATCTTATGATCTGCATACGATCCGTGTCCTCGGTGATGCAAAAATCTACCAATCACAAATATGAAAACACTTTTCTCAGCTGTTCTTACATGAGCATGAGCATATGACCGCACAATTCGTAGTTGATATTCCGTGATTGACCAGAGCAATCGAAATTGCACAGAGAAATAAAGAAAGAGGTTTTGGACTAGCACAGCATTCTCAATGTGCACAGTTCGAGAACTCTCAACTATATTAAGGTCAATAACGGCGCTGACTACGTCCTTACGGTCAATTTTCTCAGCTATGCTTATTGTACAATTTCAAAAATCTCACAAGATTATTTGTAATTTCCTCGGCTAAGTATGTATCATTTATGATCTGAGTGGAGATCAATTGATAATCTCACGAGAACTTTTTTTATTACGAATTTGCTAGTGATTTTCAAAAACATTTTTCTTCTATCTGTTGAGGAGCTTGCCAGGAGTCCTAAGTTAAATCTACGAAATAATTTAGCAATTATAAGTGAAAGTTCTTACGTAGTGAATACCAGAAATCGGCGAATGATCAACGCAAGACTTCTATGCATTGAGGTTCTAATCAAATTTCCTCCTGAAAATTGCAATTTGACTAGAGCTTCACCTGAAATCTGTCTAAGATCCCGCAAAAATGCTGTTCATACAATTATTCCACGCGTAATACACTCCGTTGAGTTTTGGAATTTTGGTATACTTTTTTCAAATTAATTATTTTTTTAATTAAAATTGATTTTTATGGATGGGTGCACCGCGTAGCAATTAATTTCTAAAAAGTGCACCGCGAGGCAAAAGGCTTGAAAACCCCTGACTTATACTATTTCACTTGCATGATGGCCATCACGGATATCATGAGCGACAATACGTTCTAAAAATTTCAGAAAAAAAAGAGGTTAAACTAATAGATCCGAAACTCTTTGCTTCTTCATACGATGCACGTTTTCGCTTCGGGATAAACTTTACAGTTATTTCACGACAGGATCTGGGAATGTGAGCCAACATGTTTACCAATCTGGAAAGTTCATCGTGACTCTTTTACACAAGGTTGTTTATGAAATCGGGAAGGCATTCGTTCAAAAGCAATTCGGCTTGGGTGTTTTCTTAGATATCGAGGGTAGCTTTTTTTCGATGCCGAATTACACTCAGCCAATTAAGCATAAGATTTTCATAAGGTCTACCTTATGAAACGGCCTTTAAATAATTCATATGATTAGCATGAATTTCATAAGGTCAACATAATATTCTCAAGCGTCACAAGCCGTGTGGATTAAACTCGAGCTCAGTGATTCCGGCGTTAACGGATCGATTCTAGTTTGCATCATTTTAAGATTTTTTTTGCTCTTTTTATAAGTCTACCTTATGAAATCGGTCATAACAAGCACGATCAATTTTCATAAGGTATTCTAATGGCATCTATAAATTTTAGTTATAGCAAAAATTCATAAGGTATTTCGATGATTTTCGATAGTTTTTTGTTTCCGCATGGAAGCCGCATGGGGTTATGGTATATCTCCAGTGATTTCCAATTGCATTTACCAAATGCTCAAAAACCGACATCTCTTCTCTAGATTACGTCAAGCAGCGATTAGGAAATTGAGTGTTTGTGGATGCCCTCAAGGAGGAGTCTTGTCACTACTTTTGTGGAGTCTTTCAAGTAAATCAATAATAGCGGTTTTCCTACTTATGGTTTTGCCGACGACTACCTATCATTGACAGTTGGTATGTGCCTCAGCAGCATCCTATTCAACCTGATGCAAAGCGCTCTTGGACAGACTCGTTAGAATCCCAAAATGACCGCCACAACGGCCGACTTTGGCATCTACTCACGATTTCAAGCGCACAAATCTCTTCTGAAACAAAACCAGCGCACCTGATCTTCTTGTTTTAAGCTTATTACAAGTAAGCAAGTACAAAATAAAAAATGCACTATTGTTTGAAGTTTGCTTCTTGAGGTTTGTGCGCCTGAAGTTCTGGTGCACATTTTGAAGCGGGAGTTCCAGACGTTTGTCCTTAAGGATGAAAGAGTTGTCTGATGTAGTCGTTAACATTAAAAAATCAAAAGCAATGTCCAATAAGTCTAATAAATCATGCCCGTTGAGTTTTATTAGATTCTGAAGGCATGCTGGGACCCTGAGTTTTCAAGAATCATGCCAAAAAATTGATGACATACATTTTTTTTTGTTAGAAAAAAAGTTACTACTCCAGTATCGCCAAATCAGCTACACTCATACAAGGAATCAATGAGATAGCTGCTTGGGACTAACAGGCATCTTCAGTGTGTGAGCGTTGGTGGTCTTGTATTTTTAGGCGACAATGGCGCCTGCTGTGTCAGGTTGTAGGTCAATGTGGGGAAGGGGAGGGATAGGGAAGTGATGATTGCAATCTCTTGTTGCCAACAGGCCGTTGTGTCCTCTGCGCCTGTACAAGGTCATGCGATGCGGATGTCGGTATACTAGTGGAAAAATGTTTATTTTTTGGCACAGGGTTCATGCATTGGAGCATGGATGCCAGCCGTAAAGTGATAGATTGTGTGAAGATTACTGTGAAGCGGCACAGTTCGCTTGGTTGCATAACTTGTAGGCGTTATATAGATTGACACTGTGCTGTGATGAACGATGAAAGAAAGGGAAATGGCTTTTTTTTTCAATCCGTTTCTGGTTCTAGCGATCGCCACAAACATACGAATATACATGAGATGTATATGTAAGGAGAGAGAGAAAGTAGATAGAAAGATACAAAGTAGGAGGAAAAGGACGAGGCAAGGATTGAACCTAGGACTTTCTTGCATATGAATCAGAAGTGGTAGCCACTAGACCAAGTCCGTCTTTGATGTTAGAAAAACTGTTTTCCCTAAATGTGCCCATCTTGCACTATATGGCGAACTTTTAAACAATATTGTATTCAGAAAAAAAATCCTAAATTAAAAAAATAGGCATGCTTTTGCAAATTTATATTAATTTTTTATTGTTTTTTTGTAGATAACTATTTATGCTTAGCTTAGCTTAGTCTGACTGCACATATCTTTGGTTGCTACTCCGTGATTGACCCAAACCAATGACAGTTGCACAATGAGTCAACTGAATAATTGTCTGGGAGTGGTCAATATTCTCACTGTGCAAGCTTCAGAGACTCTTTTTAACGGTACAATAACGGTGCCGGCCACGGCCTTGCAGTCAAGTTGGGAGAGGGAAGGAATATTAGTACCAACCTTTGTTATGTGAAAGTTTGCGTTTACCGCACATCTCCAACAAAGGTTGAAGTTTAGGAAAGGTGTCGTTGGGCCGGAATTCACTCTGTTAATTGATATGGCCTTTTGATTTTAATCCCATAATCGTCGCGCTATAGTTTACTTCACGCGGAAAGCAAACAAACGATGTGACAAAAAAACAGCCTGCCTCGATATTGTTCGCTTTACGCGATAAGCAAACAATCGATCACCCACATCAGGCACATATACGAGTATTCCTGCGCGATACTCTCGATACATTTACAACAAGAAACAATATAATTCTAAACACTAAACACCCACGCATCTATTGTTTTCATTGCCGCGCGAGAACAATGGCGAGCACGATCCTGTTGTAGCTAACTATTTATGAAGAAAAATCTCAGTCATATTCGCAATCGTTAGAGATTTGCTCAATAGAGTAAAAAATTAGGTGTGGTCCGCGGGCGCACTGATAGTTTACGAAGTTCGTCAGATTACAAAAAGTTACGAAACTAATTTCAATTTAGTAACCTTGTACCTACTACTAGCCTCGATACTAAGCTTCAGTTTGAATCCAAATTTGCTTGTCGATAAGTACAAAGCAAATTTGTTGATGAAATACGTAAAATGTTGAGCTGCACACCAAAGTATGCAAAGTTGCATCATAATACAAAGTCTTCATACCCATAAAATTTTATTGGATTCTGAGAGAGAGAGCTGCCTACTACTGGATGAGTTGACGTGAAATTCAAAACACCACACAAATATCTGCACACAATACGGCTTCAGTTCCATGGTCACTTGGGTTATTTAATGCCAAAATCACTTTCGGATATCTAGGGCAGTGGGCGAAATCCCCCCTAGGGGGCGAAAATCAATCCGAAGGGGAATCGATTTTATTTGATATATCTGTGAACTTGACAAAAAGAAGAAAGCTGAAAATATGCTGCAGGAGTTTTCAAAGATACATATTTCGTAGGAATCTGGGAAAGCTATAAAACTATTAGGAAATTCGAAATGGATGAGGAAATTAATCACAAGTTTTGTTCTTGATTAGTTTTCGACAAAATAAATGCGATGAAGAGGTCCAACTTTATAAGAAATGTTTGTTTTTAATTTATGATCAGATTTATTCAGGACTAGCTGTCCCGGCAAACTTTGTATAGGGCACTGCACTGTTTTGATTTTGACATTTCTTGGCCTTGTTGTTTATAAAATTTCTGTAAGAGTAAAGGCAAAGGAGAGAATTTCATGCAGTGCCCTATAGGGCACTGCATTGTTATGATTTTGTATGGGATTTTGAAGTTTCTTGGCCTTGTTGTTTACAAAATTTCTGTAAGAGTGAAAGAGAAGGAGATAATTTCATGCAGTGCCCTATAGCCATTATTATGGTGGTTTAAAAGCTGTTGAGTTTTTGCAGCACCGCACTCTAGATTGGTTCAATTTCGATCGGGCTGAATTTCTTCCCAGCTCATTGAAATTCATTAATTTCACTATTTTCATGACTTCTTAGATGATTTTCCCAACTTTTCTACTTATAAACACAGCCACAATTTGCACTCATCATTTTGTTATCTAAAAACGATGCCCAGAGTTCGAACTTTTGCCAAATCTTCAAATTCCAAGCAGATTAATCAATGAACCCAAGCTTAACCTTATGCCATGATTAATAACACCTGTGCACAAAACACATAACGGTTTTGAAGATATTAACATTTTTCGCGATTGTCGTACCTGACCATGCTAAATTTTCAACGTTTTCGTGCAAGATTTTTTTCCTCTTGTCTTTAATCTGAAATAACTTTTCACTCGTTGCAAGAAAATCTAGTCTATGATCAGACTGCGGTAAAAGAATGATGATTGTGATCATTGAGAGCGCCACTGGAAAATATGCCATGCGTCCGGATTTTAAGTGGACAATGCTTTATCCTCCAAAATCTCATATGAATTCAATTGATTGATTGATTTGTCTTTATTAAAGAGTCTTTCATATGAATTCAATGGGATACCACAACATTAGGATCCAAGATAAAATGTTGTTGCCATAATAGGAACAGTGTGCCTAATTTTATGATATGATTTTATATGAATTGAGTCGAAAATTTTCAAGAACATATGCTACGCAAGAAAAGCTGGTAAAACTTTAAAAACAAAACATTCAAACAAAACAATCAAACACCTGGTAGACTAACTTGAGCTTTGAGCATAACTACGAGTTCAAGTTCAAGGGCGGGTTCGATTTTGTTTGGCATCCGACCGAACGAAGAAGCGGAAAGGCACAAGACGCAACAAATCTGGAGCTTGATTTGAATAGGTCGTATGTGCTTTTGTCGATATAAAATTCGATCAGTTTATTTTAGTCATTGTAGCAATATGGCAGATATTTTGCAAACTTTTAATGATGGAACAGAAAGCCTGTTTTGTGAGGATTTTGCTGTATGTATAAACTTTGCTCAATTTCAACGGTTTTCTCTATAATAAGCGAATCCAAGTGATCGAATTTTTAATCGACAAAAGCACATACGACCTATTCAAATCGAGCTCCAGAAATACTCAAAGCTTACCTCAACCGCTATGTTTTGCTTGTATGCTATTATCGACCGGCCATGGTTTAGGTAGGTAGTTGAAGTTGACGCTCTTGCGTGGCCAGTGTAAAACGTAAAGCATAAACTCTGCAAATCTGAAGAATTTGTCGAGTGAGACATGACCTCGGCCCAAGTCACGCGGCACCGGGCATCGATTGAGTCAGTGACCTTGATACTTCGTGGGATAAAATTAACGGTTATTTTTCTAGTCAATTTTAATGCGACAGAGTAGGAAAAGACAAAGCTTAAAATTGTTCGAAACGAATGTCATTCGCACCTAACGGTGCCAAATAATTGCAATCGATTAGATTAGATCGTGCGCGGAATCCAATGAATTTCCCATTACGTATCGTATGGACATGGCCAAAAAAGTCTGTTTCTTTGGCACCTCTGTACAAAGTATTCTTCATCTTGAAATTGATGATCTAATCATTTAGCCCTGGTAATCAAAACATTTTATTTCCATTTTTCAATAGATATACAAGAGTATATTTCACTGCAAAGGATGTCATTGAAGAGCTCTCATTCAAAGCACAATGATTAATGCAGTATTAATTTCTTAAACCAATGAAAGAAAAAAGAAAAAATCTCTGGAAAGCACGTGTCAAGAAACATCATAATGTGTTCGCAGATGTTTACTGCCAGTTGCCACTGTAGGTGGTGGCTGGTTGCAAGTGCAACAGCTAAACAAATGGCAAGGGCAATTCCACTTTGATGATGCAAGCACGCAAATAAGCTCATGCCGATGGGCCTCATTATTATCGTGAGTGAAAAGGCTAGAGATGCATTTTGGTTGCACAGAGATTGGGTGTAATACTTTAGTTTGTATGCATTTACATGTTTCAATTGCAACACTAATTGAAGTACAATTCTAAAGCTATAACCATATTTAAATGTAACGACATTAATATTTGTTCCCTATTGCATTTCACAGATTTCTTTTCACAAAAATCCGAGTTTCTTGGGATTTTCATTTTTGAACCACGAAGAGACAAACAAAATCACTAGAAAACTCCTACAAACTTTCAACGTGTACCAACTAAGCCGTTGAATACACACTCAAGCCTCGGTCCATCGTTAGTTCTTATGAATGTGTGGAAATCACGTTTATTCGTGAAAAATCGTTGTGTAAGTCAAAGCTATTATGCGAATTACGCGAGAAATAAACAGTACTCTAGAAATTCCTACTTGCATTACGCATACGATTTTTTTTTTATTTTCCGCCTTCTTATCAACTAGGAACCTATCAGGAAATGTATCGAGGTTGATAGTCGAGCAAAATGAACGTATTGCTCTTATCTGTCGTTCTTTCTTGCTTTTCGGCTACTGTCAAGCATTCGAAATTTTAAAAGTATTTCAGGTATTTGAGATCAGATTTTATTGACGAATTTCTCCTATGATTCTTGTGAAACTTTAGACAGTCAAATAAACATATATCTGCGGATACCGCTGAGTGAAATGTTTCTAGTAATTTTCTAGAATGTGACGATTCAATATGACGTCATGCGCTCTATCGGTGTTGTTGGAATGGTGACGTCATGCTCGTTGGGATACAGTGGATTCATCTCCGCGGATCTATGATGACTCTACTATCTATATACGAAATCATGACAGTATATGCGTTATCTTCGGCTGTTCGGGCTCGAAAGAAGTTGATCATCAATATTAATTCTATTCTCGATCAGCCTAGATAGCCGTGTAGTGTCGGTAGCAGTTCCTTCAACTGGCTAAGAATTTCACTACAGATTTCCTAATCCGGTGGTAAAAGTCCACCAAACAGGCGACCCCTAATGCATGGTGTCAAGCGGCTTAATGCGTACCGTGCCTAGAAATGGGTGGTTAGGAGGTCCAATAAAAACCTAACCGTTAACGGTGCGTGTTCACAATATTTTGCCCTTACTGTGTTCAACGGAGCAATGATGCAGTGAACCTTATTTGTCTCCGGGTTAATCGGCTACTTTTTTAAGTCTCAATTCCGAGGCTTAAGAAAAGTGGGAAAATGCAATTTTTCATGTCAGGAATTAAGTTCGTACAGGTAAAGCTTCATCATGCAAAAGGTGATTCTGCTGTGTTGAGTCGAAGGTTTAAAAAAGAAAGACTGGAAGTGGCGCTTATTATTCAAGAGCCATGGTCCAACAAACGAAAGATTCTAGGAGTTCTGACACAAAATAATAAACTATATTATGATGAGCAACAAGTCTCACAGAACTGCTGTCTTAGTACGTAAAACGTTAAAATGATATCCAATTATTTATTATTAGAGTTTGTCAGAAGGGACATTGTTACACTGTTACAGTCATGGTAGAGGTATCAACCACTAGGAATAACACTGAGATCGCTGTGGCTTCAGCTTATTTTCCTGGTGACGCGCATCATACGATTTGGGGTGGCCTTTCGGTTAATCCGAGTAAAACATCTATTGTTCTTTTCACGGAAAGGCGAAACCGTAATGGCGTTCGACCTTTGCGTCTCTTTGATTCTGAAATCGATGTGACTGAACAGGTAAAGTACGTTGGAGTCATTCTTGATTCCAAGCTTTCCTGGACACCTCACATTGAGTTCAGAATCAAGAAAGCTTGTATGGCCTTCGGGCAATGCCGGCGTACTTTTGGTACAACTTGGGGTCTAAAACCCAAGTATATCAAATGGATTTACACAACTGTGGTTCGGCCAATATTGGCTTATGGATGTCTTGTGTGGTGGCAAAAGGGTGAAGTGAGAACGGTCCAATCAAAATTAGGCCATCTCCAAAGGATGTGCTTAATGGCGATGTCTGGAGCGTTCTCTTCAACTCCTACGGCAGCGCTAGAAGTTCTCTTTGACGTTGCCCCACTACACATTCATCTCAAACAAGAAGCCCTATCTTGCACTTACCGGTTACGGGTACTCGGTCTACTAGAGGAAACTCCTGTGAACCGCAGTTCAACACACATCTCGTTGTTTCCACTTTTGGTGAATTGGGACAAAATTGTCCTTGCTCCAAGTGATCTTACAATTGCTTGTAATTTTCCATATAGGACATTTTCCACGAAATTCCCTTCCCGGGAAGAGTGGACATCTGGTTATCTGGAAAGAAGTATTTCAGACGGCATCGTATGTTACACTGATGGCTCCCTTCTCGAAGGTCGAGCAGGTGCTGGTGTTTATTCTCGTGAGCTAAGGCTGTATCAGTCTTATTCACTTGGTAGACACTGTACCGTTTTTCAGGCCGAAATCTTTGCTCTTATGTGCGGAGTGCAATCAGCACTTCAGCAGCACGTAATGGGCAAAGTAATATACTTCTGTTAAGATAGCCAGGCTGCTATTAAAGCACTTGCTTCGCCCAACTCCAGGTCGAAGATAGTTATCGCTTGTCGAACTCAAATCGAGGAGCTGAATTCAGCAAACGCTGTTCACCTTCTATGGGTACCTGGTCATTCTTCCATCGCTGGAAATGAATTGGCTGATGAGTTAGCTCGCTCTGGAGCATCACATGACTTCATTGGCCCTGAGCCAGCTATTCCGATATCGAAGTGTTGGATTAAGCTTCAGATTCACACCTGGGCTGTCACTCAACACAGACAATATTGGAATAGTTTGGAGTCATGTCGTCAAACCAAATTGTATAGTGCTGAGCCATCTCTACGGGTGGCGAAGTATCTAACTAATCTGTCTAAGCAGAATTGCAGCATGCTGGTCAAAGCATTGACTGGCCACTGTCGACTCAGCTATCACATGGCGAATATTCAGCAAGCTGATTCATTTGCCTGTGATAGCTGTGAATCCGATTATGGAACTTCGTATCATTTGATATGTAACTGTCCAGTTTTCGCGCAACTGCGTTTCCGAGTATTCGGTAAACACTTATTAAGTGAAACTGACTTCAGAAACCTGAATCTTCAGGATATTCTGTTGTTCTTAACCCGCTGTGGTAAAGAGCTATAGGCTCTCTTTCGCTTTATGCCTTATTACAGTGCCCTTTTCAGGGCGCTGTTTGAACCCATTGTGGTACGCTTGTGCGTTAGTACCCTCTTCCAGGGTATTTTTCCTATTTCCCTACCTGTCCCTATCCCCATCCAAATCCTTTTTCCTTCCTTTTCCCTCAGGTAGATGATGAAATAGGCTGTTATTTTGGCGATGGCACAAATGTCCCAAATGGAGGATAACGTGCCTCTGGAGCCGGCCTTCTGATACCTGATACCTGATACTAGGAATAACACTGAGATCGCTGTGGCTTCAGCTTATTTTCCTGGTGACGCGTATCATACGATTTGGGGTAGTATACGGATATTAACAGTCGAGGTGACTATCTGTCTTCCCAAAATATAGACATTTGCAATAATGGCGATAAATCCACTTTCTCAAATGCAATCAGACCAGAGGTCTTGGATCTAACACTGTGCAATGCTGCAATCTTTGACTAGGTCACAAACTGACATGTGTCAGATGAGATTTCATAAACATATAATCTTTATTTGGAATGGTGGAGATTATTCTAGAACCGCATTTAGAAATCCCAGGAAGGCAAACTGGGAGCAATATATAGAATTCGCGTTTATTTTCAATGGGAGAAACTATCGATTCAACCATTCAAGTTAGAATCATTTCCTCCAAGGGTAAATGAAAACATCATCAATTCCTTTAAGGATAGACTTGTTAGAATCCCAAAATGGCCGCTACAATGGCCGACTTCGGTACCTACTCACGATATCGAGCGCACAAATCTCATCGTAAACAAAACCAGCGCACCTGATCTTCTTATTTAAAGTTTATTACAAGTGAGCAAGAACAGAATAATAAAATTCACTGTTGTTTGAAGCTTGGTTCTTGAGATTTGTGCGTCTGAAATTCTGACGCAGTATTAGAGCGGGATTTCAAGACGTTTGTCCTTAACAGCAGTTACCCCACCATACAAACGTCTTCAACTAGAGACGTGCCATGGTGGAACTTTAAACTGGATCGCCTTAGAAAAAACGGGAAATTGAACTCAGTACAGGAAAGCTCTAATGGTCATAAGCACCAACGCAGTTGATACGAGATTTAATCTCGATTTGCGAAAATCCAGATTAAATTTAAATACTCCGTTCGGTAAGCTCCAAGAGAGGATTAATCGAAGGAAGCACGAGAAGTACGCAGCCATTCTCTCTCTTGTTCTTTTTTTTTGAGTGGGAGAGTGCCCGAGCAGGAGAAAATAGCTGAGGAATACCAAACTCAGGTATGGAAAACCGAATACCTACAACCTGAATGAGGTATTAAGAAGCCCTGCATAAGAGGTAAAATACCTAAAATAATAACTGGTTCATATTCTGCGCATAACACGTGAATAATAACATCAGGTATGATAATACCTGAATAATAATCGGCGATTTTTCCATACAAATAGCAATTTTCCCATAATTGAATAATACTTCAAGCAGTCCTCAACACCAAACCAATAGCTCGTTGAGGTATTACATCAATACCTACAAAATACCAAAATGAGTTATTTTCAATACTTGGATAACCGACCAATACCTAGCCCTGGTATGATACCTAAGTTTGGTATTCTCCAGTTATGTGTCAGTTATTCATTCCTGCTCGGGTGTGCTCGCAAAAGTGTCAATTCCAATCAGCTGGTGTTTATTTACTTTTTTTTTGCAAAACAGATTGTTCCGCCTGCGATGGACAGTGATCGGCCTGTTGGAAATACGTGGTTCGCGTTCTCCTGGAATTCCTACGAGTATTCTTCAGGGAATTCCTACAAAGTCCTACGATAATTTCGATAATTTCTGCGGGTATTCCTATGAAAATTCCACCGGTAATTCCAATTAGAAAAATCCGGAGAATCCAAAGGAAATTTCTTCGGGAGTTCAAAGACGAATTCCAAGGGAAACATCGCCGGGCTGTTCAAGGTACAGTGCTCTAAAAATTCATAAGAAAGTTCATCCAGCAAATCCAAGAGAAGTTCCTCCGAGAATTACAAGATAAATTCTTCAGGAATTTCCTTTACGAAGTTCTCCGGAAATTCCAACAAGAATAATTAAATTCCACCGAAAATTCCTCTGAAAATTCATATAAGGATTTTTTTCTGAAATTTATATGAGAATTCTACCGGAACTCCTACGAGAGCTTCTCCAGGAATTCCGACGAGAATACACGAGAGAAATTCTCAGGAAATTTATTTGAAAAATCCTCCACGAATTCCTACGCGAATTCCTCCAGGATTTTGTACGATAATTTCTTTGGGAAAACCTTCAAAAATTCCTCAAGAAGATCCTGCAAAAAATCTCGCAGGAATTCCTCCAGAAATTCCTCTAGGATTTCCTCCAGAAATTCCTCTAGGATTTCCTCCAGAAATTCTTCCAGGAATTCCTCCAGAAAATCCTCCAGGAATTCCTCCAGAAATTCCTCCAGAAATTCCTCCGGGAATTCCTAAAGAAATTCCTCCAGGAATTCCTTAAAAAAATCCTCCAGGAATTCCTAAAGAAATTCCTCCAGAAATTCTTGAAGAAATTCCTCCAGAAATTCCTGAAGAAATTCCTACAGGAATTCCTCAAGAAATTCCTCCGGGAATTCCTAAAGAAATTCCTTCAGGAATTCCTAATGAAATTCCTCCGGGAATTCCTAAAGAAATCCCTCCGGAAATTCCTAAAGAAATTCGTCCGGGAATTCCTACGCGAGTTCTTCCAGGAATTCCTAAAGAAATTCCTCCAGGAATTCCTAAAGAAATTCCTCCAGGAATTCCTAAAATAATTCCTCCAGGAATTCCTAAAGAAATTCCTCCAGGAATTCCTAAAGAAATTCCTCCAGGAATTCCTAAAGAAATTCCTCCAGGAATTCCTAAAGAAATTCCTCCAGGAATTCCTAAAGAAATTCCTCCAGGAATTCCTAAAGAAATTCCTCCAGGAATTCCTAAAGAAATTCCTCCAGGAATTCCTAAAGAAATTCCTCCAGGAATTCCTAAAGAAATTCCTCCAGGAATTCCTAAAGAAATTCCTCCAGGAATTCCTAAAGAAATTCCTCCAGAAATTCCTAAAGAAATTCCTCCAGAAATTCCTAAAGAAATTCCTCCAGAAATTACTAAAAAAATCCTCGAGGAATTCCTAAAAAAAATCCTCCAGGAATTCCTAAAGAAATTCCTCCAGGAATTCCTAAAGAAATTCCTCCAGGAATTCCTAAAGAAATTCCTCCAGGAATTCCTAAAATAATTCCTCCAGGAATTCCTAAAGAAATTCCTCCAGGAATTCCTAAAGAAATTCCTCCAGGAATTCCTAAAGAAATTCCTCCAGGAATTCCTAAAGAAATTCCTCCAGGAATTCCTAAATAAATTCCTCCAGGAATTCCTAAAGAAATTCCTCCAGAAATTCCTAAAGAAATTCCTCCTGAAATTCCTAAAGAAATTCCTCCAGAAATTACTAAAAAAGTCCTCGAGGAATTCCTAAAAAAAATCCTCCAGGAATTCCTAAAGAAATTCCTCCAGGAATTCCTAAAGAAATTCCTCCAGGAATTCCTAAAGAAATTCCACCAGGAATTCCTAAAGAAATTCCTCCAGGAATTCTTAAAGAAATTCCTCCAGGAATTCCTAAAGAAATTCCTCCAGGAATTCCTAAAGAAATTCCTCCAGGAATTCCTAAAGAAATTCCTCCAGGAATTCCTAAAGAAATTCCTCCAGGAAGTCCTAAAGAAATTCCTCCAGGAATTCCTAAAGAAATTCCTCCAGGAATTCCTAAAGAAATTCCTCCAGGAATTCCTAAAGAAATTCCTCCAGGAATTCCTAAAGAAATTCCTCCAGGAATTCCTAAAGAAATTCCTCCAGGAAGTCCTAAAGAAATTCCTCCAGGAATTCCTAAAGAAATTCCTCCAGGAATTCCTAAAGAAATTCCTCCAGGAATTCCTAAAGAAATTCCTCCAGGAATTCCTAAAGAAATTCCTCCAGGAATTCCTAAAGAAATTCCTCCAGGAATTCCTAAAGAAATTCCTCCAGGAATTCCTAAAGAAATTCCTCCAGGAAGTCCTAAAGAAATTCCTCCAGGAATTCCTAAAGAAATTCCTCCAGGAATTCCTAAAGAAATTCCTCCAGGAATTCCTAAAGAAATTCCTCCAGGAATTCCTAAAGAAATTCCTCCAGGAATTCCTAAAGAAATTCCTCCAGGAATTCCTAAAGAAATTCCTTCAGGAATTCCTAAAGAAATTCCTCCAGGAATTCCTAAAGAAATTCCTCCTGAATATAACAACGAAATACGAAAATCTAAAAAAAAAATCTTGGGTGCTGACATGTCGAATCTAAAAAGAACTCCTGTGGTTGCAAGACTACAAAAAACGCTTGCAAAAGATCAAACAAATGAATTGGAAAATCTGAAGCGTGATGATGGAACTTTTACCAAAACTCCTACTTTGGATTTAATGATGGAAACCCATTTTCCAGGTTCGGTTCTAAGTGGAGTTTCCAATGATACTATATTATTGGAAGGTGAAGGATGTCCTTGTGTAAACTGTACGGAGTCAAATAGTACAGTAAACACCGCCTCAGATATAGCTGATGAAATCTTCACGAAGGCCAGAGTGGAAAATGCAATTAGATCTTTGCAGCCTCTTAAATCTGTAGGAGTGGATGGGATATTTCCAGCACTGATTCAAAATAGAGAAGCGATGTTTGTTCCATTGAGAAGTTCAAGGCTAGTTTGAGATTGAATTATGTTTCATCAAAATGGAGACTTGTAAAAGTTATCTTTATACAAAAAAGGGGAAAGCAAGACAAGGCTCATCCGAAAGCATACAGGCCAATAAGTCTTTCTACAGTTTTGTTAAATATGTACCTACTATGGAAAAGGTTTTGAAGGATTTTATTGCGACATTTGCACCCATTTAGACTCGGCCGAAATTCATTATCATCACAGTCGAATTTCGCACACGACTTCGCAGCGGCTGGCATACACAAGTTCGGTTATGCTCATGCCAGGGGCGTCGGATGCAGAACAGGTAAACGAAATAAGTTTGATTAGTGTGAAATTTCGCTGGGAAATGATGATTCAATGGATTCTCAAATTATCACAGTAGTCTAAACATTGATGAGAAACCCAATATCAATTCTTCTTACCTAAAAGAGCATCCTCTATCTGACTTCCAGTTTGCTTATCAATCTGGTAAATCAACGGTTACTGCACTTCATTCGCGTAACAACGTTTTCAGCAAAAGACATAGCTCTATGCGCCTTTTTAGACATAGAAGGAGCTTGATAAAGCCTTCTATTCATCTATGATGCGTGCCATGGAGAAAAAAAAACTTCAACCAATGTGTGCCATCAGTAATCTCACGCTCCCAAATAATCCTATTCGAAAACAAGCGATTATGGAACCGATTGATTCCTTTTTTTTTGTTTTCATGCGTATGCACTTCTAACAAAAAATACAAAAATAAGAAACAAAACAAACAACGCTTCAATCCTTTGTTTTTCGTAGGATGAAAATGGGAGCCACATGCTAAATAAGGAAACCAATACCCTATCATGCATTGGATTTATACTGTGCTTACAAAAAGAGAAATCACCTCTGAGCTGGGAAGTTCTTCTATAACTCAAGGAGGAGTCCTGTCACCACTAAAGCGGCCCTTAGTTGTAGACGATCTTCTAAGAAGCTTGAAGGAAAGAGTTTTCGAGGTTGTGGGATTTGCAGACGATATACAGTATGACCCATAAAAAATGCGACAGTTTTCGAAGTCATCGTTCCCCTACTTCGAACTGATTAACCTTGCATGTATCTATTGGATAGTATAGTAGAGCCACTTATCTGATAATGGCAAAGGAACATAGACTGATTTCATGCACATACCTTTGGAAATATAACGTTGAACATATGGATGTCGAAATCGTCCACGCGCCAGAGGCCGTTTTTTAAGGATATAATTTTCTTTCAATTGCTTTCAATCACATTCAATCAAATTTTATTTTCAAGATAGTACTTTTATGGCTGGATAAGGTCTTTAGGAGTTCGTTGGTTCGTCGGACAAGAACGAAAAAAATATTAACTTATAAATTTGGAGACATTTTCTGAAAATTGAATTATTTGACAAATGATAATTTTTAGAAAATATTATGTTTTATGCATGAAATTGTTTTTAAGTACTTAGTATTTGTACCTATCATAAAGGTAGGTTTATATGCCTTCATCAACAAAAAATTGTTTCGAAAAATTTTCAAACAGTGTTAAGTTTTTTATTAACTTATCTTAAATACGGTTTTTAATATGTAGCACCTTTTTAAGTTTTTGTTTCCTAAACATTTGAAATTTTTTTTTAAATATTTTACAAACATGGGCGTATTAAAGAGTACATATTTCTTCATGATTTCCATGTGTTTAAAAGTTTTTGTCTTAGTTCATTTTGCTCTGAAAATTAGAGGAAAACTTGATTTTATTTAGAAATTGTTAACAATCATAAGGTATCCCATATACGTAACCAACACACTAAGATTCTAATTTTCCAGCTCAGTAAATTTTTCGCTGAGTTCTGCATTTTTTCCATCTTTTTACTGAGTTCTCAACAGCAGATTTAACTCGGTGCACTCGGTAATCAATATTTACCGTTCATCAGTAACAATATTTACAGTTCATCTGTAATTTTTGACAGTTTATTTGCAGAGCTCGTTAACTCATTTACAGAGTATTCAGCAAAAGGGATAACCGAGCGTACCGAGTTAAATCTGATGTTAAGAACTCAGTAAAAAGATGGGGAAAATACCGAGCTGATCTTAGTGTGAATGAATATTTTGACAAAAAATTTAGAGATCCTGTATGACAATGACCTCCTTATTGTATCCTAATCCAAAAAAGTTTGATTCATTAGGATTATTTCATTAAAAATCATCAAATACCGCAAAAAAATGGAATGTCGCATTTTTTTATGGGTCATACTGTAGTCATTATAGCAAGAGGAAAGTATGATGAAACTGTTTCGGAAAGAATACAAAGGGCCCTAAACTATACACATATTCATGGTGTATTAACGAGGGCCTTAGCATCAACCCGTCAAAAGTCGTAATCGTCCCTTTCACTATGAAAAGGTCAATCTAAGAGCTTTTCGGCTTGGAGGGATACAAATTCATCCAAGTGATAGAGTTGAATACTTAGGTTTGATTCTGAATGCCAAACTGAACTGGAATGCTCAAATTGAGTCCGTGATCGGTAAGGCGACACGTGCCTTTTGGTTATGCTCCAAAACTATTGGCAGAGGCTTTAGATGCGATTCTCAATCTGCTACCTTTGCATGAGTACCGTATTACCCCGCCAACTCGACAACGACTGTTGTCGAATTACCGGGGTAAACTTTTAATTCGACAAACTGGCTACCCTGTGGTGGTGTACCTTGTTCATTGAAATTTGGCAACTCTATTTTTGTTTTTGTTTTGATTTCCAAATTTGTTATAAAACATAATTGCAACATATATTGTGGTGGTGCGAATGAAAAGCACAGAGAACAGACATCCAAGCCAATAGAAAATTTTCTCAAAAGCTGTGTAAGGATTCAATTTTTTTAGCATTGACAACACTAACGTCATTTATGCGGCAAATTGCTACAGTCAATGGTGAGTACGCATATATAAATAAGTTTTATATTCACCACTGACAACAGTCATTAGAAATAACAACACAAGTGGCAACATCGTGGTGGCGCTGCTATCCACGATGTTTCCACTTGTGTTGCTATTTCTAATGACTGTTAAATTCCTTACACAGTTTTTGAACTGGACTTGGGTGTCTGTTCTCTGTGATTAAAAGCATCGTGCGCTTACAAATGCACTTCAAAGCTTGTCTGGGAATACATTCTTTCACTGCGCAGGTTGTGCCAAGGGATCTTAGTAAACTTATACTGGGTTCCAGGTCACTACATTGGAAATTTATCGTTCCGTTCTTGCCGTTTTGCCGTTGTCATCGTGTTTAGGTCTAGTCGACTTGAATATATTCACCTTTCATTTCATTATTTTTTTTAAACCTGATTCGCTAAACTAATCTAATGCCGTATTGTTGTTCCCAAAAATGCTAGAGTGCCCAAACGGAAAATTTATCTAAAATGCTTCACCGGTGTATCGTTCGCTCTTTGAGGCTGAATCGAGTTGTTGTTGGTCGTTACTATACAACCGCTGAAAACACCGATAAAGGTGCACAGCCTCCTCCCGATGCCGAACAAACCGCACAACCAGTAGACGAGTTTACCAAAGAGTTCCTCAAAAATCAAGTCAAACTTACCGACCTGCAGCGATTGATTCTCAGCGCCGGTAGTTCCATTGCTGCCCTAATTGATCCTCGAAGGTAAGAGCTGTTTTGACGTCCTATTTGGAGGTCCATCTGCTGCCATCTGTTCTCGTTTCCTCATTCTAGACATGACATGATCGCTTGCCTAGGGGAAACGACCGGTGTTCCGGCATTGGAGAGCATTCGCCAACAGATGCGCAACTGCGAAGAAGGTCGTCAGATATTGGCAGATAAACCACGCATCAACACTCGGACGGTGGACATGGATGCGCTGAGGAAACTTCCAGAAAATACGTTTGGCTTTCATTATGTTACGTTTCTGGAAAAGCACGTAAGTATCCTACTGCTTACCTTTGTTCTGCCTTGGTATATTTTTGGCTGTTGTGCTAGCCGGAACAAATCTCATTTTCTTCTTTTGTCACTTTGCCCTTTGATTCGTCAAGGGGGGGGATGATAAAAAAATAAATGTTTTTGATGAAAAATTACCCAAACAATAAGGCAAAATCGTCAAGCTCATCGGATTTGTTAAGAAATTTCCTCGACGACTCTAATTTCATTTTAAAATTTTTAAATTTCTTGAATAATTTATTTGTGTCCCTCCTGAAAATGTCGAATTCCGTCAAAAATGTTCCCCCTTTTAGAATTACTCCAGATATCTGTTCTAGGATTCTGTAGAAGTTCATTCTCAGATTCCGGAAAAAGTTCCTTCTGGGATATTTCAGAATTACCCCTGAAGATGATTCTGGAATTGCTCTGATAGTTCCATTTGATATTCCTCCTGTTGTTTCTTCAGTGTTTTTTTCTCAGGAATTCTTTATGATATTACTTCAGATATTTCCTCAGAGATTATTTTTAAACTTCAAAAGAAACTTTTGGATTTCTTCTAGAATTCCTACTTAGAGTCATGAATATATTTTTTTTTATTTCTCCTACTAGGGTTCCTTCAGATATTTTTTCTGGAATGCATCCAGAAAGTCTTTCTGAGATTAATTAGTTCTTTTCCTCCAAAAGATTGTTCTGGTATTCTTCATGGAGCTTCTTCGCAAATTTTCCAGAAACGCCTTACGGAATTCCTCCAAAAATTCTTCAAAGATTCCAAAAGGAATTGCAAGAGAAATAACTGAAGGAACTATCTAAGAATGTCAGTCTCCAGGTGAAATTCCTTGAAGAATCAGGTTTCATTTTTGTATGTGAGACCGTTAATCCTACTTTTCCTTCGCCCCGCAGGAAATAACACCCGACTCGCGGATGGAAGTAAAATTTATGGACGATCCCGAACTTGCCTACGTCATGACACGGTACCGTGAGGTGCACGACTTGGTTCACGCCGTTTTCGGAATGCCAACCAACATGCTGGGAGAAGTGGCCATCAAATGGATAGAGGCCATCAACATTGGTTTACCCATGTGCTACGGAGGAGCAGTTTTCGGAGCGTTTCGACTCAGGCCAAAGTATGATTCTTTTGGTGTGTTGTAGTAATCTGGATTCATTGTTTTTTTTCTGTTTTGTAGGCAACGTCAGAACTATCTACAACGTTATCTTCCGTGGGCTTTAAAAATGGGACAACGCGCCAGACCGCTTATGTGCGTTTACTGGGAAAAACGCTGGGAGCAGGACATCGACGAATTAAGAGCAGAATTGAATATTGAAGTACTTAAATTAGATTAAATTGAAATCTGCTGTAATATATAATTTTTGTTCTATATTTTGATATTTCTAATAGAAAAATCACCTACATTTGTCTTATTTACACACTATATACAATTATTTCATCGAACGATTCTGCTAAGATTTCACAAAATCTCAAGAATTTTAAAACTTCAGCTGGTATTTCTTCGCCTGTAGTTTCTGCTTTCGTTTGGCTACACTGTCGGTGGTAGGTTTATGCTGCAGAATGGAGCGACCCAACAGCAGGTCCAGCAGCTTTTGGTTGTACGTCTCTGGCAGAGGAATATCCAGGTCGATAGAATTCTGCATTATCTCCGAGCATGCTCGCAAGTTTTGTCTCCAATCTAAAATTCAAAACTCAAATTGTTATGATGAGATCACAAAAAAGGGAATGAATGTTTCGAGCACTTACATTCGTATTCAAACAAGCTAATTAATATTAGTCGGCACTGGGTGGACATTTGATGTTTTAAAAATAATTCCATCAGTCGGTACAGTGGCTCGGTGTTAAAATCCTGCATGCAATTGAAGCACATACTGCTAACTCTGAAAAATATAGAAAATAATAAACAGCATTATATTATTGATGGTTTTCATTTTATTTTGAACACTCCTGATCAAAAGTTTGAGATCATTCCCAAACTTTTGATCAATAGCGCTGGATTTGGCAAAGTTTGAGTATTGACCAAGGGATACCACGTGAGGCCATTCCATATTCGGAACTAACCTTAAATGATATCATCTGATCAATCTACATAAAATAATTAATTAACTGGAGGTGTTATTTCAAAGCACCGGGAAACATAGAGATTGGAACAACGATTTTTTTATTTACTAGGTTTCTAGCTGCAGTCTGAATAGAGTTGAAACTTATACACTAGACCTGAAGATAGGAAAGAGTATACGTAATCTTTCAGAAACAGTTTGCCAGACGTACGCGGAAAATGACATCCATTAAAAGATTGTACATTTCCCCGAAAACCAGTTCCCCGAACGAACCGTTTCCCCGAATGAACCGTTTCCCCGAAAAAATCATATTATTTTTAGTACTGGTTTCTGGTCATTTTCTTGATTAATCCTTTTGTCTAAACTAGTCATTGAAACGAAACAGCGGAAAGTTATCCTGAGTACAAAGTGTGATGATGTGTAGTGTTGAGAAAAATATCAAGATCGTTACGTTGCGTGGTAACGGAGTAATTCGTAGATTGCATACTGAAAATTGCCATGTTAAAACTTCAGGAACTCCTATTCTAAATGCTTTTATGGAATGCTATTTGGGAAGGAACAGCTATCCAACTAGAGGTTGAAGTAAAAAAGACATGAGAACTTCCATTGCCGGCCACGCCCATCTTCCCCGTTACGAGGATCAGCATAGGTGTCAAGTAGTTGGATATTTGGAATGGGGTGATTTGGGAATCACTATAAGCGAGTGATGCGACAAGATTCAGATTGTGTAAGTGTATTTGAATAAATCATGTAGATGTGTTGCAGTAAGTGAAAGTGTTTTAGTATATTTAAACACCAACGTTGGGAGTGACATAGCCGTTAGCGGAGCCAGCTTTTTCTTTTTTCTTACTCACTCTCCCAAACATGCAAGCGAAAGAGCGAGATGAAAGAGGGGGCAAGCTGCCTCCTCTTCTATCTTACTCTTTCTCGTGTATGTTTAGGAGAGTGAGTAAGAAAAAAGAAAATGCTGGCTCCGCCAATGGACATAGCTAAGACATTTTGTCACTCCATGGGCCTTTTTGATTCCGTGATGGGGCACAGGCATTTACACTGTGTCCTGGCTAACAAGCCTACACTGAAATAAATTTTGTTGTGGAAACTACAGATTCCATAGTTAAATTACTAACCGAACCGTACCTATGATTCTCAACCGACAACAAAATTTGTTAAGTTCACTGAAATATGATTGAAGTTACAACGCATTGCAGTAAATTTTACTAAAAGCGTAGTCGCCTCAACAACAAAACATTGTCAATTTTTCATGGACACGCATCTTACAACATACATACATACATACATTTATTTCATATCCGGGGAAATGTGCTTATGTGACCGAATAAAACACTTCACAACCGGACATTACGATAATAAAAACATGCACATTTATTTACAGACTATGTACACAAATTACACAACATTACAATTAATCACAACATATTAAAAGTAACACCGCGGAAAGCGCGCGCGGGCAGCATCTGGCTGCTGCTGCAGATGATGGCGTTCTGCTGTTCTGCTGTATGTTCGTCATCGTCGTCGTCGTCGTCGGCGGCGGCGGCCGTCGTCGTCTATCCATCGTTGTGATAGACACGAGCCGAGCCGATCATGGGGTACACGAATGCTCGTTCACAACAATTTATTTGTTCAACATCAAATGGCTGCCGCTCTCCATCCTCGGTCGCGCCCAATGCTCGCCAAGTCACGCTCCACCTGGTCCGCCCACCTGCGCTCCACGCCTTCTTGTGGCAACCGGATCAGTTGAAAACACCAGCTTTGCAGGGTTGTTGTCCAGCATTCTTGCAACATGCCCTGCCCACCGTATCCTTCCGGCTTTGGCCACCTTCTGGATGCTGGGTTCGCCGTAAAGTGCAGCGAGCTCGTGGTTCATCCTTCTACGCCACACACCGTTCTTCTGCACACCGCCGAAGATCGTTCTTAGCACGCGTCGTTCGAAAACTCCGAGTGCTTGTAGGTCCTCCTCGAGCATCGTCCATGTCTCGTGTCCGTAGAGAACCACCGATCTTATTAACGTCTTGTACATGGTACATTTGGTGCGGGGGTGAATCTTTTTTGACCGCAGTTTCTTCTGGAGCCCATAGTAGGCACGACTTCCACTGATGATGCGCCTTCGTATTTCACGGCTCTGTAGGGTTTGTACTGGCATGCACTCTCTATGTTTACATTGAGTGTGTAGATGGTGCGAATTGAGCATTTACGAATGAGCGTGTAGAGTGACAGTTGCGATAAAGTGGAGCGTCGGCGGACGACGGACAGCAAACCTGTGGGAAGTCTGGTGAATCCGAACGACCGGAGAAAGCTTCTGAACTGGAGAGCTGGAGCACAGACAAACAGACGTAACACTCTTCAAAACGACTCGGCACATGCATTTAACGATCAATTCAAATTTCATTTTATTTGCGCGATCCTTCCTCCAGAGGCGCTAGTGTTGGATCGCTTTGACGTTTGCCAGTGTACACGTTGCTGAATGATGCAAACGGAAAATTACAGGCGATTTGTGTAATAGTGTGTGTGTTAGACAAACGTCAAATCGAAATCCATCATGGTCGACAGTGTCTTGCGTGATTCTACCAACAGGTGGCAGTGTGCTCATGAAAAAGGCACCGTGCAAAAGTTTTTGATGAATCTCCTCTAAGAGTTACGTCTGTTTGTCTGTGGCTGGAGTTTGCCGTTGCGAGAGTTGCTTCCGGAAGTGGACCCTACAGGCTCACGTTATTGTCTGCCGTTAGCAAGGAACCGAGGTAGACGAATTCTTCTACCACCTCGAAAGTATCCCCGTCTATCGTAACATTGCTGCCAAGGCTTGTCCTGTCTCGCTCAGTTCCACCTACCAGCATGTACTTTGTCTTAGCCGCATTCACCACCAGTCCGACCTTTGCTGCTTCACGTTTCAGGCGGGTGTACTCTGCCCCCATTCGCATAACAGTCCCATGTTTGCTGGGTTTCCTATTCACATGGGACTGTTATGCGAATGGGGGCAGTACTGTTCTGCCACCGTTCCAAATGTTCTAGCAATAATATCCATGTCATCCGCAAAACAGACAAATTGGCTGGATTTTGTGAAGATCGTACCCCGGCTGTTGAGCCCGGCTCGTCGCATAACACCTTCCAGGGCGATGTTGAATAGTAGGCAGGAAAGTCCATCACCTTGTCGTAGTCCCCGTCGAGATTCGAATGAACTGGATAGTTCACCCGAAATCCTTACGCTGTTCTGCACACCGTCCATCGTTGCTCTTATCAGTCTAATCAGCTTCCCGGGAAAGCTCGTCCATAATTTTCCATAGCTCTGTGCGGTCGATACTGTCGTATGCCGCTTTGAAGTCGATGAACAGGTGATGCGTTGGGATCTGGTATTCACGGCATTTCTGGAGGATTTGCCGTACGGTGAAGATCTGGTCCGTTGTCGACCGGCCGTCGATGAAACCGGCTTGGTAACTTCCCACGAACCCATTTACTTAAAATGAGCATTTCCACAGTTATTAATTAAAGGCCTTCCTTTGCCTGCCATTGCATGAATTTTTATTTTGTGAGGCAAGTACAATGATACACTATGCCCAGGGAGTCGAGAAAATTTTCCCGACCGGAACGGGAATCGAACCCGCCGTCTCCGGATTGGCGATCCTTAACCTTAACCACTAGGCTAACTGGAGACCCCAAAAAACCCTCATGACGAAGTGAACAAACTTGCCGATAATACCCTTTGTTACTCTATGTGCTGAAAATATTTTATCCAGCTAAATCATGTTTTGGATTCTGCACGAATTCATAAAAGTATTCACCGCGGAGTCTAAAACTCAGTAGAATGAAAATTCCAAAAGTGCCTGCTAAACATTCTTCTTTATTTTCCCTGAAAACGCTTAAAGATATTTTCAATCATTTTCCACATTGTTAGGAAGAATTATGGCATTTTTCAGCGGAATTTAGATATTGAGGTACAACTTGACCTATTCAAAACGACTCCCAAAACTAGAACCATTTTCCACTCGTACTCCTCCAAGAGTTTTAGATCGACACAAATTTCAGCTGCTAAAAGTCCATTATTAACTAAATATCCTTTAATTTTTGTTATCAAATTATTTCAACATACCTTTTAGCAATTACCAATCTCAGTCTTTCGTGCTTGTCGAACAGCGCTTTGGCCGCTTCTTGGTCACTGAACCACTGGCTCAGGAAGCTCCGCTCCCACACGTAGCCTATCAGGAAGTCGTCGTTTATTTCCGTCAAGCAAAACTCGCCCAACTCAATCACAGCGAGCAGAACGGCTTCACTTTTCTTCCCAATGGTTTCGTCTACGATTTTTACAAGCAGTCGATTGACCACGATTTTGCTTTCGCTGGTGGACTCGATGAGGGCTTTCTTGAACATATCCAACGAATTGAGCGAATTCCCGCTGCTCCAAAGGCTTACGGCTTTGTAATGAAATAGATTGCTATTATCAGTAACGAACTTAGGATCTACTCTGGTACAAAGCTCCACCAATTTCTCCAACCGTTCCCGATCGGAAGAATTGGAAAAGTGCTCCAACAGCATGTTCAGAATTTTCTCGGAAGGAAGCTTCCCGTAGTCAACCATCTGTTCAAACAAAAGTTGAACGTCCTTTGCATTCTCCTCTCGTATTGCCGTTTCTATCAGATTGTCGATATGCGTCTGTTCCAAAGGTTCTATGTTGATAACAATCGGATTCGACGTGAGGTCATCGAAAATCTGCGTTAGCCGGAATGGGGCTCGGCTTTGAACCGCCGGCAGCACGCCATCACCCCCTTTCACCAGCGGAGGAGTCGATTTGTGCTTGTTGCTGAGCACTTTCCACTTCAGAGCCTTACCTTCCATTAGTTCGCTGATGAAGGAATCGATTGCGTCGACATTGGTACTTTTGCGATGGCCCACCAGCAAGTTCAGCAGCCAGATACTTGAAAGTGGGGCGCCCCGGTATGCAGCGCATCGCGAGTGCAATGCCAGCAGAGACATTGGAATTAAGCTTTTGAACGCAGTTGCGATACTATTTAGATAAAACAAATAGAGTACTTTTTAATTTAGAGTACTACACACTAAGATTATATCGCAGAATTCTGTGAAAGATTTCACCGAATCACACCGGTAAAATATGTTTTCACAGATCGTTCTGTGAAACTTAAGGTTTTCCAATCCAACTGTCAAAATTTCACCGAAAGTTCGGTGAAGGAAAACAAATTACCAAATTCTGTGAAATTTTTACATAACGGTTCGGTGAACATCAACATAGGCCTTTTCATGTGACAGATCCGTGCATGCATTTGTTTACAAAGCTTGAACAACAGCTGCTAACAAGAACGTGTCATCTTCATAGAAGAACTGTCAAACGCCCGAACAATCAGCTGATTTAAGACGTCAAATGAAAAGGCCCATTTTCACCGTACACTGCGATTTTTACCGAATTGATGTGAAATCAGTAGTCGGCCATATTGCCAAACGTGTGTTATCAAAAATGTTTAGAGTGTTATCGTTATTATGTGAAGTCATCGGAATCTAAAGTGAAAAAGAGCAGAAGAAAAAAAACTGAAATAATTGGACGATATTCAGCAGCAACACGAGATGGGGTTGGTATTTTTCGTAAGTAGCAATTTCACATTAATAATAATTTGTTTTTTTTTTTCTGCAGTTTGCTGATTCTGCCGGGCAAAAACTGACGGGTTGAAGTACCCGCAAATGTTGCGTAGCAGCTTCCCCAACGGCCGTGCAGTTAAGTTAATGTTAATTTGAGTGTTTAAACATCTCATAAATACATTTTAAAATAAATCCAAAAGAAGCAACTATTAATTTTGTTTTAATTTGCAAAAACTGTGTAAATTATCAAGTAAGGTTTACCGAAACCGCAAATAATCCAACTAAAAAACACCGTAAATTTGTGAACAAATCACCGAAAGTTCTGCGAAACCCACACAAATAAACCACTAATTCACAGAAAATCTGTAAAACATTTCACCGAAATGTTCGGTGAATTTGACAGTTGATCATTTTCATTCTCTACAGTATGTTCGGTGAATTAAAAAATCACCGAACAGTTCACCGAAAATTCTGCTGTTGAGATTTCGGTGAAATTTCACAGAATTCGGCGATTTATTCTTAGTGTGTATACTTATACTATTTAATATACTATTAAATAATATGCAATTTAATGAAAATCACGATTTTATGCACTTTTCGTGTGTTTTGTTATTGTTTTGAGCTTGCTGCACACTTATTTCTGAATTCTCGCGTTACATTTGAAAAGGGCCTATCCCTAAAATGTAAACAAATCGATTTTTATACCTTTCCATAGCATCCCCCAACAGTAACATACTGTGCAAACATCATCCGCCTAACCGTTAATCTTATCAGAATAAACCCCACTTTCAAAACGGCCGATCATTGCTTTTTTTCCCAATCATTCATAAGCCCGTGCTCCAAATGGGCTAGTAACGGTAAAATTTTGTTTTCATTTGTTGGTCCTCTCGTTTAAAGGGCCGACAACCGAAAATTTTCGGAGCTGCTCTCGGGCCGAGCGCCGAGAGCGAGAATTCTCTCTCTCAAAAACGGCCAAGCCTTGATACGATGTCAACAACGGACTCACTCGGGGGACCAATCCACGCTAAGAAAATTTTAGAAAGACTCACAATAAGGCGTACACCGGGTGAAATTTTTCAAATCAGCTTAACATGTTTATCTATAATTTTTCATACTTTTTTGATAACTTTTAATGCAAAATTGATTATTGAGGCATAGATACATCTATTCTTGTGTCATTAAAACGAAAAGCATGTTGAAAAATCCGAAAACTGTGAAATACGAATAGGAAATGTGATGGAAAATGTTTGCATCGGTTTTTCTCAATGTTTACGTTCTGGGGATAGGCCCTTTTCAAATGTAACGCGAGAATTGCCTGTTCGGTACTTTTTTGACGAGATTATAACAGCAGTACGATCTCGGTAGTTTCGGTAATCGATTTTACTGAGGCTCAGTAAAACAACTGTCAAAATCGTATGGAAAAGGTAAACAATGCATTTTTGCTGAACGAGTTCGGTGCTCAGCAGTTTTAATCTCGTCAAAAAATTACCGAACTCGGTAATCAAAATTAAGTGTGTGATGTGACTTAAAAACGATAAATGATGAAGTAGGTCTGTGCTAGTGAAAGCGATAAGTCTCGCATCATGTTTGAAAAGGGCCCGGGCGTGCAAGTACCAATGTATTTACATTATAGACTCGCGGAGACATGGTTGAGCAAAACGATTCTACACGGGGAAACGAAAAAACTCAAATTTGGGTCTTTTTCATTCATCTTGACAGCTAAGTAAAACCAGTCAAATTTGAGTTATTTGTGATATACTCAAATTTGAGTTGTTTCACCAAAAGCCCGTATTGAGTGAAAACTACTATTTTGCGAGCAGTGCGTTTTGGTTCGAATAGGACAAATCGGTGAAGTACTAGATTTGTAGTGATGAGCTGAATTTTAGTATGGTGAGAAGGTCAATTCTCCGTTTCTGCAATGAAATGGTGCAAAAAGCGTGGGTATTATGATTCCTTGCCTAATTTGATGCTGTTTGAGCAAAACTTTGGGCAACAGTGTTGTTGTTTTCTCCATTTCTTGCAACATAAACAACATAGTTATCCAAAGTTTTGCTCAAACAGCATCAAATTAGGCAAGGAATCATAATACCCACGCTTTTTGCACCATTTCTTTGCAGAAACGGAGAATTGACCTCCTCACCATACAAAAATTCAGCTCATTACTACAAATCTAGTACTACACCGAACGTGCCCCATTAATCCAAAATCGAGTCTTGCTTAACCACAGAGAACAGACGTCTATCTTCGCTTTCTGCCTAGTGTAAAACTTTGTAACGGTCATTTCAGAGTATGTGGATATGCTCCCGTTGAGCGGCGCTAGCGTCCCATCACTAACATTGTAGTGTTGTCATATTTGTTTCCAGTGCTCACCGTTTTTGGCCGTTTGGCGCTCGTGTCGCTTTGCGGGCTAGTGTATTTTAACGATGAACACTGCCATCGTGGGGTCAAATCGACTTTATATGTGGGGCTGTCTCCGTTGGTGGCGTTGAGGTACACTTAAATCCTTTACACACGATTTCAACGTATTTTTGTTCGAGCTTAAATGTCTGTTCTCTGTGGCTTAACAGCATTTATTTTTGGAAATTCCATTGATTCAAATGTAAAAAATGTTTGCAGTTATTGCGCAGAAATAATTTTTATTGCGCTTTTATCAGTATTATACAAATTACTAATAATATCACTTTAGAACATACATTAAATAAGTAAAATGAATATTTGTGTTGGAGGCTCCGCTATCCGGAACATGTTCCCTTGGCTGATCTCATGGCCGTTTTGTTGGATGCCGCTCGGTGTTTGGCCATCTATCCCGCTCCAGCACTGATGTCATCGTTGGTGTATTTCTGCCGAAGTAAGACACTAATTAACTTTCGTTTTTATTTTGAATTTATCACAACTTACCGGTTCGTTTGTACGGGAATTGAAATCTTGCATTCTCCGATCTGCTGGATTTTATCTTCGATTCTGCCTCTGGTTTTTCCTGCAGCACGGATTTAGCGGAGAAGAACTAGAAATTAATAAAATAGTTGTTTAAAATGTTAAAAGTTCATTTTGTTTGATACTTACAGAGAAACCAAACCGAACTTGTGGAACAAATATGGCGCACAATAAAATTTTCATCCAAAATGAAGTGCGACTTCAACACTTCATTTTGGATACTTTCATAGCAAAAGAAAAGCAAAACAAAATGTTTGACAACCACAACTTCAAATGAACCCAAAAGCAAGTCTTTGCCGATAACTATAAGATTAAGTCAAAACTACTTTGTAGTCAGTTCGATTTTGTACCCAAAAAGCAAGTGTTGCCACAGTACTCGATTTTAAGTACTTTTTATCTGAGTTTTGAGTAATTTCGTTTCCCCGTGTAGTGTGTTTAACCGTGAATTTAGAGTGTACCGAGCGAATGACGTCACACAATCCATTGTCGCTATTGAACTCGTGACGTCATGCTCGTTTGGCTACAAGAACTGACAGTCCGTTTGGCTACAGTTGTCTTCGCCTCCGCGAGTCTATTGAATCTACAGTGTCTATACTGCGACGACTCTGGCGACGGTTTCCAACGGTTTCATCCGCGACGGATTCAAATCGTCGCGTTCGATAAGGGGGGAAACCACAAACGAAGATACAGACGGAGCAGTAATCATTTTTTTCGGTACCACTTTCTTTTTCATCATACAACAGCGCGATCGTTCGAGGGTTAATAAAGATAAGTGATAAATAGATAATAAAAATAATATGATAATTTTTAGAACAGTATTTTCTTTATTGCGTATTTCTTCAAGAATACGAGTTTATTTTCAAGAATAACCAAAATGCACAATTAGACGAATACCGTTAATATCTATTTATGCATAAATGAATACATACCTGCACGCTTGATACATGGTGAACATACTTCATCTTATTGGGAATGAGAAACTTCTGCTAGTGCTTATGGTGATATTTGCACCAACGGGCAGCGAATCTTACAGTCGTAGAACTACTGGTTGTGGAAGTGATGGTTCTTGCAGGTTCTTCTTCGCCCTTTGTTTTATTTGGAATGATTTTATCTCTCCATCCTGTGATCATAGTACGTGCTGTGCGTACTAGAGCGGGTATCGTAGCGCAGCCGGATACTGATTTTTTTTTCAGACTAAAATGATCTAGACAAATTCACCGTAGGGATTGTTGTTACTAAGATGATGAGACAGATTGTTTCAACTTTTTTTTCTTCTTTCGTAGATCTGTGGAAAAACAAAAAATAGAATGATAATTGGATTGATCAATGAATGTGTAGAAGTCATATAGGAAAATAAATAAAACGGGTTGTAGATTTGGTTTAAAATAATAGCTACTTACTTATTGGGTAGTGACAAATCGGTGCCTTTTTGATAAGTTTCTTCTTTTCATTTCCAACCGGTTCGAACTGCATCCCGTCCAGATCCGGTACCCTGAAGGTTTAACGCGTCACCGGCCATTTTGGCAGGAAACTGCGAGAAATCTTTGCAAGGTTCGTTTGGATGCGGGGTTCAGCGTACTGGTATAGCATCTTCTGCCCGCAAGCAATTTATTCTAGAAAATTTTCCGTTTTCTGAGCATTTTTCGTGTGGCTTGGGACAGAGATTCTCCCACACTTTACAGTCCAATACCCACAAGGATCATTCGCAATCTGGAATCGAGTAGTAGCGGCCTTAAATAACTAATGTCCAACTTTCAATAGAGTATCCCGCTTGTTCTCCCCCGATGAACGGTTACGGCCACAGTGAATTTTCCGCATACTCCTGCACAATAATCTTCCTCTTGTGTGTTCCCCGCACTTGCATCTGCACACAGAAACTGCGGCCTCGCCTCAATTCATTTGGTTGTCAGAAGAACGTCGATTCTGAGATCCGCTAGTTTAGCCCGACCACCTCCGGTGCTATTTTTGCTGCTGCGCTACCCTACTCGGTGATTTGTCTCGGCAGGAAACACTGGTTCAGCTCGCGTAGATGCTCGTCCGGCGTAATTCGCACCGCCGCACCACACTGACCACTCGTTGCGCACTTTATCTAATAAATAATTATTTTGGTTTTGGATTGAAATTAACGGACTAAAAAAACAAAAAAGCTTCTCGCGGGATGATGTTTACATGGGACCGCGCATCATAAAAAAACATAAACAAAACAAGTTTCGGTGCGGCGAAATAGGGCGAAAACTGTCAAATTTTTGCGAGAGGGGTAAACCAATGCATAAAAATCTACCGAAAAATGGTAATCACTAGCCCCCTCGTGAACTTTTGAATAAGAAAGAAGAAGAAAACATGGTACCGAAAATTTTAGGTGGTTTGTACCGCACTCTTACGTCTGTATAAATTCGTCTGTGGGGAAACCGTCAATATATTTTTAGTTGGGGGTAAAGGCAATCTACCTAGCGTGAGTTTAATCGATTTACTCAAATTTTGGCTTATTGGGCCGAACTATGAAATAGGAAGCAATCAGTGAAGTACTAGATTGAAAGTAGTGAGCTGGATTTTTGTATGGTGAGATGATCAATTCTCCGTTTCTGCAAAGAAATGCTGCAAACAGCGTGGGTTATATGATTTCTTGCCTAATTTGATGCTGTTTGAGCAAAACTTTGGGTAACTGTGTTGTTGAAGTTGCAAGAAATAAATAATAAAACAACACAGTTACCCAAACTTTTGCTCAAACAGCATCAAATTAGGCAAGAAATCAAATAACCCAAGCTGTTTGCACCATTTCATTGCAGAAACGGAGAATTGATCATCTCACCATACAAAAATCCAGCTCACTACTTTCAATCTAGTACTTCACTGATTGCTTCCTATTGCGTCAAAAGAACTCAATAGGACAGATCGGTGAAGTACTAGATTTGTAGTAATGAGCGGAATTTTAGTATGGTGAGAAGGTCATTTCTCCGTTTCTGCACTGAAATGGTGCAAAAAGCGTGGGTATTATGATTCCTTGCCTAATTTGATGCTGTTTGAGCAAAACTTTGGGCAACAGTGTTGTTGTTTTCTTCAGTTCTTGCAACATAAATAACATAGTTATCCAAAGTTTTGCTCAAACAGCATCAAATTAGGCAAGGAATCATGATACCCACGCTTTTTGTACTATTTCATTGCAGAAACAGAGAACTGACCTTCTCACCATACTAAAATTCAGCTCATTACTACAAATCTAGTACTACACCGAACGTGCCCCATAGGAAGTAATCAGTGAAGTACTAGATTGAAAGTAGTGAGCTGGATTTTTGTATGGTGAGATGTTCAGTTTTTCATTTCTGTAAGGGAACGTTCAAAAATTACGTCCAACATTTTGGGGGGAGAGGGGGTCTAAGAAAGTGTGACAGTACGTGTATTAGGTATAGGAAAATAGCGTGACAGAGGGGGGAGGGGGGGTCTAGAAATCCCGAAAAACGATGGACGTAATAAATGAATCTTCCCTAATGAAATGGTACAAACAGCGTGGGTTATATGATTTCTTGACTAATTTGATGCTATTTGAGCAAAAGTTTGGGTAACTGTGTTGTTGTATTATTTATTTCTTGCAACTTCAACAACACGGTTATCAAAACTTTTGCTCAAACAGCATCAAATTTGTCAAGAAATCATATAACCCACGCTATTTGCACCATTTCATTGCAGAAATGGAGAACTGATCATCTCACCATACAAAAATCCAGCTCACTACTTTCAATCTAGTACTTCACTGATTGCGTCCTATTTTGGGTAGTTTGGCGGTTCCGTGTAAGCCTTTTTCAAATGATACGCGAGATTTTCCTCTTTCGAAATGACAGTTAATCGATAATTTCATAATAATGACAGTCGCTGGTTCCCTCAACGGTCACCGATGGGCGCTGCTGCATGTTTTCTCGCCGCACCAGCTAGCGCCAGTGAAAGACGTCGTCGCCATCATTCATTCATTATTCGATTTTAGAATTGCTCACAGCAGCAGATTGTGAAAATAGTGGAAAAGGCTGTTCTCCGCGTTTATAAACGGCTTAAAAACGTGCGCGATATCGTGTGTCGAATAGAAGTGATTTGAAAAATAGGACATTAGATTGCGTATCGGTAGGAAATATCCGAGTTTTGCGTGGGGGAGTGATTTCGCGAGGAGCAAGTAAGAAAGAAAGACACCGCAGCAGGAGACACAAAGATGGCTGCTCTGCCTCGAAGAATAATCAAGGAAACACAGCGCCTTATGCAGGAGCCCGTTCCGGGGATTAGCGCCGTTCCAGACGAGCAGAATGCTCGCTATTTCCACGTGATTGTATTCGGCCCGGAAGATTCTCCATTCGAGGGAGGCCTGTTCAAGCTGGAACTGTTTCTTCCGGAAGATTATCCGATGTCGGCGCCAAAGGTACGGTTCATTACGAAAATCTACCACCCAAACATCGATCGGCTGGGCCGAATCTGTTTGGATATCCTGAAGGACAAGTGGAGCCCGGCGCTGCAAATCCGCACGGTGCTGCTGTCGATCCAAGCCTTGCTAAGTGCCCCCAATCCGGACGATCCGCTCGCTAACGATGTGGCCGAACTGTGGAAGGTCAACGAGGCGGAAGCGATTCGAAATGCAAAAGAATGGACCCAGAGATACGCGATCGTGGACAATTAAAAAAGCTATATCCTATTAGGCATCGGCGGACGAAGGACGGGCGCGACGTTTTATTAAATTAATTTTATTAAAGCAAAAGAACACATCCACACAGCAAGATAATTCACCACCCAGATGATAAGAGCGCTAAAACAACAAAAAAAAAAACGAGATCGGAGGTAACGCGTTAATTTTCCAGAGAAATTTTACAATCCACGCGGAAGTTCTATAGTGCAAGAGTTTACCATCGGCAGCCAACACAACACAACGCAATAGCAGTGGGGCGATCGCATCGGAAACTACTGCTTCGCTAATGAGTCAATAAATGCAAGAAGAAAAACAGCTGAAAATCAGACAACAAAGAAAAATTACGACCGTGCGGTGTGGTGTGGCGAGCGTGAACCCACAGCCGCAGCAGCAACAGTAGCAGTAGCAGCGGTTCGCTTTTGATTGATTTTCACCCATCCACTTTTCTTTCGAGAACGTTCAGTAAATCCACCACCAGCCGCATTAGAAATTGAAGGTAAGTTGGCAAATGTAACATATTTAGGGTAACAGTAGTAAACGGGATTAGCTTCAATCGGATTTTGGAGTTTTATTCGATTGTTGATTTATCGGGGTAGCGAGCCACTTGGGCAGTGGCCAGTATTTTGGGCACTTTTCGCTGTAACTCAGTCAATTCCAAACCAATTGACATGAAATTTTGTACACGGACACGGCTTGATACTAGATCTCATCACGTTGCAAAAATTGTGTCAATTGGTTCATAAAAGCAGAAAAGTGTCCAAAATAGGAGCCCTACGGAGATGGTTCCACTTCACTAGCAGAATACTGTACACTCGGTTCTTGATTTTCACGGAATTATTTATTTACGACACTTAGGTAACCCTAGTAGGCATTCGTGTCGAGAACCGTGAAATTCTTATTTTTGCATGAGAAATCGTGTTATTTTTTAAGATTCTTGAAGTTTGATAAACAACTGAAATTTTACCATAAAGTAGGGAGACAAAGGGTATTATCGGCAGGTTTGTTCTCTTCGTCATGGGGGGTTTTATGGGCCGAATTGCCTGAAATTTGGGCATATAACTCAGCTTGGTTGGGAAGGATTTGAGGCCAACTCTGAGACCTAAAGGTTTCAAAAAAACCCCAATGATGAAGAGAACAAAACTGCCGAAAATACGTAAGTTCCCCTATATCAGAGTAATTTCTTCAGTAATATTTTGACACTTATTTTTCATTGGGGCCTAACTGACATTTTCGAGTTCTCTTCATCGGTCCTCTCTTTGTGTTATCACAGAATGTGTATTGAGTTTTCCAAAGATTTTTTGGTTGAAGAAGACGAATACATGTTGCTATAGAAACAAAAAAAATAATGATTTTATTTGTTTTGATCAAGTTGTTAGCGAAAGAGAGAGTCGACGAAGAGAAATCGATCAAGTAAGTTAGGCCCTTATGAAAAATCATTGTCGATTTAGTGCAGGCACTGTAGCTCCCAAGAAATATAAATCAGGCAACTTCCCATTATACTAGATAGTTACAGCATTAGTTTTGATTTGTTTGAAAGTGCCAAATTTAGTGCACGGGTTCCAAATTTCGTTCAAAATGGGTCCAAATTTCGCTCACTCTAAAAGACGTAGAATTCGTCTTATGTTAATTTTCAAAACGTAGCATACTCGTATAATACCTATGAGTCCTCCAGGAGGAGTACTATCGCCCTTATTGTGGTCTTTGGTAGTGAATGAACTCCTTAAAAAACTCATCAAACAAGGCTTTGAGGTTATTGGATACGCAGATAAGGTAGCTATTCCGATACGTGGAAAATATGACGACACGATATCTAGCCGGCTACAATCTGCGTTGAATTTTACCATCAAATAGTGCCGTGAGGAGGGATTAAACGCAAACTCTTCAAAAACTGTAATTGTACCTTTTACTAGAAGCTTAAAAATAAATCTTACTGAATCTTCTTTAGATGGAGTTCAAATTCAGTTCTTCAGTTCAGTATATCTATGATAGGAGCAATGAAAAGCACTCCATCAGTTGCTTTGGATGCCCTTCTCAATATCCTGCCATTGCATCAATTTGTTAAACTACAAGCGGCAAAAAGTGCCCTGCAGGTTATACGTTACAATCAAGTCCTACACGGGGATCTTGTTGGACATTTGAGGATTATCAAAGACTTCAAATTAAACATGGACATAAAAACAGTAGAAGATTGGATGATAACGAAGAACAACTATGATGTTCCCTTCAAAGTGGTGAAACCATGTCGCTATGTTTGGGATGCTGGTGGGCCAAGCATACGTCCAGGTTCTATTGTATTTTATACTGATGGGTCCAAGATGGGAGAAAATACTGGAGTTGGTGTTTTTGGCCCTGGTATCAGTAAGGCTATATTAATGGGATGCAGTCCCCAGCCACTTGTCATCCGAATACTACCCCACAGTAAAAAAGCGAGCCAACATCTCTGACCCCATTGTGCGTTGAACCCCATTTTGACAGCAAAAGTTTGTAAACAGTACACTTTTCTGGACCAACACTTGAAAAGCGCGTAATATTTTCCACAACAAAAAAGAAAATTTTCGAAAATACTAGGAGAATCATGAAAAAATCTAATTCTCTTAGCTGAAATATGTTACAATAAATAAAAACGTGTTCAAATTTTTCCGCAATTGGGGATGCAAAGAACTTTTTTGTCAAAGAAAAAATATCATTCGTAAACTACGCCTAAATCAAATGTTTGACCTGAAACAGATGATGACTTCAAAAACATGGCCGCATCGCAGCCGGTTGGCAGTCCCACTGTATTTCAAGCGGAAGTTCAAGCCATTCTAGAGTGTGCCAACATTTGTCTGAAAAGAAATTATTGGTTTGCCAAGGTCTGTATTTTTTCGGACAGTCAGGCGGCTCTAAATGCGCTAAAAGCTTTCACGTGTCAATCAAAGCTAGTGTGGGAATGCATTATTTCTCTGAAGCAATTGGCCAGTAGGAACGAGGTAACTTTATACTGGGTGCCCGGTCATTGTGGAATTCTGGGAAATGAAAACGCCGACAATTTAGCCAGACAGGATGCGGCATCAAGCTTTGTACTGCCGTTCTACGCATAATTGTCCCATGTGTAACAAATAAAACATTGGAACCTTGTAAATGCACAACGCCCTACGTTGAGCGCCAATGTAACGAATAGTACATTGGAACCTTATAAATGCACATTTTAGTTTTCCATATCGGGCCCCACGTTTGGGAACTAGAAAAATAAAATGGAACGTTACAAATGCACAAAACACAAACATGCAACACATAAGGGGCCGTTCATAAACCACGTAGACTTTTCGGGGGGAGGGGGGGGGTCTGGCCAAAGTCTACGCTCCATACAAATTTCAAAATTTTTGTATGGACAAAAGTCTACGCGGGGGGAGGGGGGGGTCTGAGATGGCCAAATTTTGGTCTACGTGGTTTATGAACAGCCCCTAACATAAATTGTGCCCAGTTATCTAAACAGATAACGAAATCCAATGCCAGGATGACGAGGTTTCATAATTATTCTTCTTCCATCAGTCGTCCTAGAATTGTATTTTGTTTGACAGTTCGCCTTTTAGTTCGCAGCATCTGTTGCTGCATGCATAGCTTGTTTTGGTGTAGGAATTCCTAATCCTAAGGGGGCATCCTGATTTGGGCAACAACACAAAACCGTCTACAATATCATGTCCGTGTTAGGGGACGGCTTGCATGTTTTGTACTGGATCGCTCCTGAAATGTTTGAAGCGCTTCAAATGCACATTAAATTTAGGGACAGTTTCACAAGCCAGATTATAGCATACGATACAAAAATACGACTAAATGCAAACGTAATACATGTTATATGGGATTCCCATACTGCCGTGAATCGCATAATTGTCCCATTTGCATAGGAAATCCAGCAAAGATGGGACTGATATGCGATTCACGGCAGCATATAACATGGGATAATCGGGCGTAGAACGGCCCTGAACCTTTCTGTGGAGTTCCTGAGTGTGCTCTTCGGATGAAACTAAAAACTTGGGAAATGTCCACGGTAGAAATTAATTGGAATGCCACGGATCCAAGCAAGCAAAAAAGTTCATAAAACCCAGTGCAGAAAAAACCAGGTCCATACTGAATCTAAACAAAACAGATCTCAGGGCAATTACTGGTCTGATGACTGGCCACTGCCCGAGTAAATATCAGTCCTGTTTAACGACGTAGGTTGAACTTGCTCGAAGTTGCTGCATCCTACTCTTACCCATTTGTCAACAAACGAGAAAGAGCGAGATGCAGCAAGTTCGAGCAAGTTCAACCTACGTCGTTGAACAGGACTATCATCTAAGTAAGATTGGAAAAACCCAATCCTCCGAGTGTCGTTTCTGTCAAACGGAAAACGAAACTGCCGAACATTTACTCTGCAACTGTGGAATGCTGTCCCATCAAAGATTGGCGTTATTTGATAAAGGGTTTCTAGAGCCCTTGGAAATTTGGCGAAGTAATCCCAACAGGGTAATAAACTTTATAGAACGAGTTGTGCCTAGTTGGGATCAGGTGTTACATCAACCAATATCCATCACAGCTCAATTGTGACAGGATATTTGACTAGCACCAAATTAAATATGGCTCATACCACAATATTCCTAAATAATGAACGCAGTGGATAAAAGGCTCTTGAGGGAAAAAATACCCATGAAACCATTACGAGTAGGTAAAATTGATGTCTTTGACGAAATATGAGTAAATATTTGCTGTTTCCCATATTCGTTCCGGATGTTTACATAAGGAGTTTCAAAAATCCTTCTGTAGTTTTAAGGGTTATTGTTTTTGACGTTAATTGACGCTCCTTAATTGACATCTTTATTAAACAATATATTGTTTGCTATTTGAATCAAAGTTCACTAACTTTACTGATGGTCAGTAATGTGAATCAATGGAATCAATTCATTTTTTTTATTTGTAGCTTCAGGAATTTGTCCCAGGATTCATCAAGAATTACATCGGGGATTCTACCGGAAATCCCCACCGAGGATTTCTCCAGGAATGCCACCGGGGGTTTCTCATGAAATTCAATCAGGGATTCCTCCAGGAATTTCATCAGGGGTTCCACCAGGAACTAATCCGGAGATTCCTACACCTCTTGGAATTCCTCTGGGTATTCCTCCAGTATTTGTTACGGGGATTCTCCCAGCTATCTTCTGCGGATAGCTCCAGGAATTCTTTCGGAACTTCGTCCAGGAATCAAAGGAATTCCTTCAGAAATTTTACAGGAAATATCAACAGCAGCTCTACCGGGGACTACTCCAGGAGTTGCTCCGGTGATTCTTTTAGAAATTCCTCCGGGTATATCTACAGGGATTCCTCTCCTCCTGTAATTCTTTCGGAAATTTCCTAGAATTCGTCCGGAAATTCCTCCAAAAATTCCACCGGGTACACCTTCAGTTTTTTCTCGGGGATTCTCCCAAGAATTTCGCTGGGAATATATACAGGAATTTCTCCAGCAACTTTTAAAGGGATTCTTCCAGGGGATAACTCCAGGAATATTTTCTGGGATTTTTGACAGGAATTCCCTTAGGGGTTCCTATAGAACTACTATCAAGGATTCCTCCAGGAATACCGCCGGGGATTCTTCCGGGAATTTCGCCGAGGATTTTACCAGGAATTTTTCTCGAAATTCCTTCAAGAATTCCTTTGGAGATTTCTCCAGGGCTTCCTACGGGGATTCTACCAAGGATTCTTCCAGAAATATCTCCGGGGAGTTCTCCAGGAAATTCCTCCGGAGATTTCTCTAGTAATGCCTCCAGGGATTCTGACAGAGATTCCTTTGAGAATTCTTCCAGAAATTCTTCCGATGAGTTCCTGTAATTTCTTCGGGAATCCTCCAGTATTTTTTTTAGACATTCCTCCTGGAATTTTACCAGGGATTCCTCCAGGAATTCAGGGATTTTTTTCAGAAATTTTACTAGGGATTTCATTAGGTATTCCTGCAGAAATTCCTCCGGAGATTCCTCCAGGAATTCCTCCGATGATTCTTCTTAAGTTTCCGCCAGGAGTATCACCGGGGATTCAACCAGGGATTCCTCCGTAGATTGATCCAGGATTTCCTTCGTGATTTTTTCCAGGAGCTCCTTCGAAGATTCCTGCAGTGATTTCTCCGGGGAATTTTCCAGAAATTCCTTCGAGATGCCGGGATATCTGACACCGAGAAAGATTAAAAGTGGTAGTCCACATACGCGTTTCTGTGGAAGGATAAGTAAAAGAGGGCGGAATCAAATGATAATAACTGATTACATTCATTCAAGGAGGGTAATCTGCTTAGAGGCTTCGAAATGTCGGTACAAGAAAACAAATGAGTTTGGAAAACATTGTTGCGCCAGCACAATTTTCATGAATAGACTACTTTTACGGATGTTCCGGATAATCCGAAGGTCCATCCAGTGGCCACTCTGATTTACAAAATTCTCAAAATATTGATTTCATCCTTGGTTTATTGCAACAAATGAGTTTGGAAAAAGTTACGACGCTCTAGCTCAATTTTCATGAATTGTCCACTTCTACGGATGTTCCAGATACACCAAAGGTCCATCCAATCCAGTCGCAACAATGATTTCATCATTGGGACTTACAGATATTCCGGATAAACTAAAGGTTCCTATAGTAAATTCTCCGATTTATAAGCCAGTCGCAACATTGATTTCAACCTTAGATTGCTGGAACTAATGAGTTCGAAAAAATCGCGATCATCTGGGACGATTTTCATGAATTGGCCACTTTTACGGATGTTTCGGATACCTCAAAGGCCCATTCAGCGGCCACTCTGAGCTACAAACTAATCGCAACAGTGGTTTCATTCTTAGATTTCTGAAACAAATGTTAAGAAAAAAAATCGCGACGTTATAAGCACATTTTTACCCTTCTTACACCCATAAGAAGGGTATACATATCGCTCGAAAAACCGACTTTCGATCCGAGGCCCGGAGGGCCGAGTCTCATATACCAATGAACTCAGCTCGACGAACTGAGCAAATGTCTGTATGTGTGTGTGTGTGTGTGTGTGTGTGTGTGTGTGTGTGTGTGTGTGTGTGTGTGTGTGTGTGTGTGTGTGTGTGTGTGTGTGTGTGTGTGTGTGTGTGTGTGTATGTGTATGTGTGTATGTGTGTGTGTGTATGTGCGTTACAAAAAAAAGTCACGCACGTTTCTCAGCCGTCTGTCAACCGATTTGAGTTCTCTTGGAAGCAAATGAAAGCTACTACATTCTAGTAGAACGCTATTGATTTTTTTTTTCGATTGGACGTTTGGTTACCGAGATATCTCTCGAAGAGTACTTATGAGTCATACATCTAAACTTTTTAAGATTTTTGACCAAATGTATCATATTAAATATTTCGGCCGTTTGTCAATCGATTTGAGTTCTCTTGGCACCAAATGAAAGCTACAGCATCCTAGTAGATCGCCCAGAAATTTTATTTCGATTGGACATTTGGTTACAGAGATATCTTTCGAAGAGTACTTAGGATTTATACAACTAAACCTTTTGAGATTTTGACCAAGTGTATCATAACAAATATCTCAGCCGTCTGTCAACCGATTTCGGTTCTCCTGGCGCCAATTGAAAGCTACAACACCCTAGTAGAACCCTATACAATTTCATTAGGATTAGACATTTGGTTACTGAGATATCATTTAAAGAGTACTTGGGAGTAATACAGGATAACTTTTTGAGAGATTTTTGACCAAGGGTACCATAACAAATATCTCAGCCGTCTGTCAACCGAATTGGGTTCTCTAAGCACCAAAGGAAAGCTACAATATCCTTGTAAAAGGCCCTGAAATTTTTTTTCGATTCGACATTTGATTACTGAGATATCTTACGAAGAATATTTCAATAAATTCCTTTTTTTTATTATATTCACTTGTTATCTTGCATGAGTTTTTGACCAGTCTATAGGAAATTATTTTTCAATAAATAATGCTGACCTCATACAGTGTATACTAGCAGGTTATTGTTTTCAACAAAATTATAAATAACAAATTACAAATACACAGGAATTCTATGAAAACTAACAATATGTTAAATGAAAGCTTTAAATTCATATATTGTGGGAAAAAATCATGAACCGGACAGCCAAAATAACTAGCTAATGCCAAAACTGATTAACACCATAACCATGTATACCAAGTACTTCGGAGCTAATTTAATCGACTGATTAAGAGATATTAGACAAAGTGTATCTCGCTGATTTTCTTACCCATTTGTTAATCGATTCAAGATCTTTTGGCAGTTAACAAAAGATGCAATATTCCAGAATATGTAAGCTATTTTTTAACATTCCATACAAGATTCTAGGAGGTGTCTGGCATTACTGGTAGTTTAGTCCATGATCCATGATGCTATTTTGGAAACCAATCCACTAGATGCCAAATCCACAATATTTTCTATTATTTTTGGTCAATTACACAAAATAAATATGTTAAATACAAATAATACAACAATAATTTTTCTGTTCTGTTCGGTTCTGTTCACCATAGGTGGATTAAATCGGGTTTTTTATGAATTGACCACTTTTACGGATGTTCCGGATCATGCGGTGGGTATCATATTGGTCATGTTACTGACCATGTTGGTCCATGGTAATTTGCACTGCGCCAGTTTATCAGCAACGAAATAAAATTATTTTGGCTTATTTGCACTTAACAATTGAGAATTATTACTGCTGTTTGGCTGAAAACACGTTTGGTACAATTTGGGGGTTCCTGGAATGGGTTCCAGGTACCAGAACCATATTGGCAGTGGACATTAATGATTTTTCTATGCTTCCCACATTCAATCTCCATCGCATCCTTCAGTTATTATGTTGAATCAGTTTCAATATTTTTGTCAGTCAATTTAGCCCACGAAAATTTGCCCAAACTGATAAAATCGGATTTTTGAGAACATAATCTAAAAAACTTTCAACTACACCAGATAAAATTGAAGCACATCACTAAAGCCAATATAAATGACGTTTTTTTTTTTATCTGTATTAACGAGTTTATCTCGGGACCCACGCTTCACTTCCCTTCCGAAGAAAGAACTCACATTTTGCGAGTTTGTCGGGAGTGGGATTCGATCCCAGGTCCTCGGCCTAATAGTCAAGTGTTCCAACCATCACATCAGGTCCGCTCCACAATGATGTTTAGTTTGAATCATAATGTTATTTCGTCTTTATGTTATGACAGATTATAGAAAATCGCCTTTTTCTGCTTATAGTCGATTCCCGGTGGCCACTCCGGATTAACCTGGACCACTTTCACCAAAAATCAAAATATACTAGTATAGCCACAGACACAGCTTTTTTTCAATCCGTTTCTGGTTCTAGCGATCGCTACGAATATACATAAGATGTATATGTGGGAGAGAGAGAGAAAGTAGATAGAACGATACAAAGTAGGAGGAAAGAGAAGAGCCAGGGATTGAACCCAGGACCTTCTGCATATGAATCAGAAGCGGTAGCCACTAGACCATCAAGCTCGTCTTTTGAACAGTGCCTATTTTTTTCTAGAAAATCATCAATATCTTTTGAACGGAATGACGTAGCAACATTTCCATCACACGGAAATGTGCGTTTTTTGAGCTCTAAAAATGGTTCTTACACAACTTTGATGAGAAATTTGAAACATAAGATATAAAGCGTTTACATATAAAGCATAACAAATATTTTTTCATGATGAGATATGAATCAACAAAAAAAAAAGCTGAACGTTTCAATGCAATGCGTTTTTTAATGGGCGCTCAGGAGATAATATATTCTCTCCTAATGTTTTAACTAGTTCCTGAAGGTTCATTATTACGTCCAAGTTCAATTATTTCATGTCAGAGAGTCTCTAAAAAAGCTCCGCTCTTAAATTTCTCCATTAAACATTCTAGGAATTCTTTAACAAATTCATTGACTTTTAAATATTTTTTCCTATTTGGTAAATTACCCCCCTGCCACTGGTATCGCCAGCTGACACGATCTGGCTACCAAGATATTTAAAGTTTTCGACCTTTTTCACTGCTTGCCCAGCTACGGTAAAGGGGAGGGGTTGTCCGTGTTACTAGGACAAGGTCTCCGGTATTTGCAATGGAAGTAGTGAATAGAAATGCCGAAGTTATGCAGCTACAACAATGCCATTGACATATGCCTGTTAACACTTGTTTGATGTTACGTATGACTAATCCAAGCTTCGCATTGGAAAGTTGTTGCATAATGCGATTATTTTCTGTTTATACTTTCCACAGCAACCCATTTACTATATCGATTCTTATGCCTGTGGCAAAACTCTAAAGCTATACAGTACTGGATAGATATATGATAGTAAAAATGGCAATAATCTTTTTATAAACGACAATACTATGAAACTTTTATCTCTATATGTTGGAATAAGAAAAGTAACGAAAAATCAATAAACACAGACAACCCGACTACTTAACCGTTAGCGAATAGTCATGTGCACAAATGGCCGAACGAGCGGGTTTTCAGCACGACCATGCTAAGGTTCAATTCCCGGTCAGTCAAGTAATTCACGATCATTTTACTGATAATTTTTTCTCGCGTATTCATTGTACCGTGAGGTCGCCATTCACCGCTCATGCCCCATTCACCGCTCATTTTGGGTCAATCATACAAAAATGATCAAATGTTATTAAAGTATCGTAACAAAAGTGAATGTAACATGCTGTCACATCAAAAAACTTTCATTTCACTAAGTTTTTATATGGGTGTACCTGAATCACGTTCCAAAAATATTTCTTACACTGCGCTGCAGGACAACATGGGAACTGTTCAGGACAAACAGCAGAAGAAATATCCAACAGGTGAAACCCGTTGAAGATTCCATTTTGACAAAAAAGGATGAGCTGAACGTCATGAATCATCAATACTTTGGTGAATAAAAGTTATTTTGTTTTTATAAATGAATAGTTTCTGTGATTCCATGAAAAAATAATCCAGTGAGCGGTGAATGGATGCATGAGCGGTAATAGGAGTCAAGAGATAATACCTAGATTGAGTTTAAATAAGGGCGAAAGTAACATGAGAGGGTTCTCTTCATCGACTCTCTCTTCTTCAAATTAAAGTGACAAGATGTAAGTATGATTGCACTTTTTGGTCATAAATCGCTAGGTTGCGATGCAATCTAGCGTCTAAGTGTAAAAAAGTTTGATTGAATTTGCATCTTGTCACTTTAATTTGCAGAAGAGAGAGTCGATGAAGAGAACTCTCTCATGTTACTTTAGCCCTTATTTATACTCAATCTAGATACATTTGAATTTTTATTTTTTAGAATGTAAACATATTTTACAATTGTTTTATATTTTTTCTATAATAACAACATAATTGTTGAGTTGTTAACGTAAATTAAAGTGCAATATTCGCAAACGTCGATTTTTAATGTCATATACTTTACGAAAATGCCGTTAAATGAGCGGTGAATGGCGACCTCACGGTAGTTGTATCGTTGTCCAAATGACCGTTATGCCAAATGTCTTTATGCCAAGTGACCTTATGCCAAATGTCCCGCTCTCGTCAAATGGGATTATGCCAACGTATTGAAAATTTCTTGGGCATAGTGTGTTTTCATTCCTGTCATACGAAATACAAATAAAAAATGATGGTTGGCAAAGAAAGCTCTCAGTTAATAACTGTGGAAGTGCTCATAGAAAACTCAAGCTGAGAAGCAGGCTTTGTCCCAGTTGGGACGTTGCGCTGAGTAGAAGAAGGCATATAACTTATACTACTTTTACGATCGAAAGCATGCAAAGTGATCAATTTTAATGAAGTCCTGTCTTTTTGTTTATTTCCAGATCAATTCCGCATATCTCCCACGGCTTCTTGATATTAAAGAGGGGTCGCTTTAGTCTGCGCTCATAACATAGTTCGAGTTGAATTTCATGTTCCAACGCCCGCTGCATTATACTATATTCGTAATATTAAATTATTTCATTACAAAATCACAAAAAGCCGAAAAAAATAGTAAAATAAAAAAAAATCCTGCAGTAAACTACACAAAATTCCACCCGCTCGTTTGATTATTATTGTCGAAACTGAATCTGAATGTCCTTTCGAAGTGAAATAGATAATTAAAATATAACAATTTAGAATAAACAAAGTACGGTAGGTTTCCGGATCTCCTTTCATTCTCTGGGTACTACGTTTGTGTGTGTCTGTAAGACATTTTCTTTCTAGGCGATCATTTCTATTTATGTTTCCGCTTATAGCTAATCGCAATGCTAGAAACACGTGTTGCGAAAAAAAAAAAGAATCGCGAAACGTTACAGAAGCTGAAGGAAACAAAACTACACTAAAGCTATTAAACACGACTAAAATGGAAAACAGTTTAATGAAAAACGAAGAAGTATAAATACTATTACTATAAATAATCTGCTCTACATAGTGAATTCATTTGAGTAAGAATTAAAGAGAGTGTAAAACTGCAAGAATTATTATAATAAAATTAATATTAACGCAAGAAGACGTAAGGATTGTACATTAGAAAATGGAATAAAAACACTTTAGAAAAATAACTCCTCTTTCAAATTCTGAAGCTATCCAAATAAATAATCAACTTATATTTTTTCATTACATGCAAACAAAATCGAATAGTGTTACAGTTCCATTAGTAATGCTCCTAATAATCCTACCCGATGGCAAATTTGATTTCGATCGCCTTGGAATTTCACACTATTTGAGTTGAATTTTTGTTGTACTTAACTTGCACCGTGTCCCATAAAAAAAGCCAGTTGGTTCAAAATTGACTGAGTTATATGAACAAATGCATAAAATAGGTCCCTTTGCCCAACGGGCTCAAATCCTACCCAGAACAGGTCAGAATCCTAGAGGGCTCATTATATAAGTTTGTGTTACATACAGCGAAGTCGCATCTACTCAGCGAAGTAAACTAACGAAATTCGTCGAAATACATCATGATTTATTTGGCATAATATATGGATTTATCAATATTCTTTTTAACGGAAAATTTGATCTTTTCATGTTATTCTGACAAAACAAATACAAACTCATCAATAATAAAAGAAGTTTTGATTGCAAAATATGCCCACAGACAAACATACGTAATACTCTTCAAACCGGCTTGGCACATGCATTTAAGGATCTATTTAAATTCCATTTGATTTCCGCGATCCTTCCACCAGAGGCTAGTGTTCGATCGCGTTGACGTTTGCCAGTGTACACGTTGCTGAATGATACAAACGAAAATTACAGACAATTTGGGTAGTAGTGTGCGTGTTAGACAAACGTCAAATCGAAATCCATCATGGCCGACAGTGTCTCGCGCAGTTACAGGGGATGGCCAAAATGTTTGGGATAGGCAACTTTTTTTTCTCACAAAAAAGTTCAACAAGTTATAACTTTTCATAGAGCGCATCAAAAAATCTCAAATTTTGACTGTTTGTCAACCTATTATTATGATACACATTGGTACAAATTTGGGCTCGATTGGTTAATATTTCGCAAAGTTAGAACCGTTCGCGTAAAACACTATTTTTCAGACAACTCATTTTTGAGGTGTCATATTTCGGAAACCAGTGAACCGAATTGAATGAAATTTTGAACGTACACTAACAATATGTAAATGCTTCAAAAACTATTAAAACATATGTACTTTTTAAACGTTGAAAAAAGTTATTATAGATTGACACTTTTTGGATTTTTCTCGAAAAAATGTAATTTTTTTACATCAATGTCAATAAATTTTAGTGTTGATATCCAAAGATTTTCCACTTCTGTTCTCAAGTTATCTCTAATCAGATATATTAGAGCCTATTTAGATTGAAGGAAGAACGCATTTAGTAATTTTTGAGTGGTATTGTAAATTTAACTTATTTTCCTCTATATGGGTAAAAATTTCAATCCGGTATAACTTAATTCGCCGTGAGAAAATATTACATTTTATAATGTCGTATTAAGTATCAATATATTGTTGATAAACGTTAAAAAAATCATTCAATTCGGTTCACTGGTTTCCGAGATATGACAGTTCAAAAATTAGATGTCTAAATAATAGTGTTTTACCCGATCGGTTCTAACTTCGCGAAAAATTAATCAATCTAGCCCAAATTTGTACCAATGATGCACATATAATAGGTTGACAAACAGTCAAAATTTGAGATTTTTTGATGCACTCTATGAAAAGTTACAGCATGTTGAAAATTTTTATGAGAGAAAAAAAGTTGCCTATCCCAAACATTTTGGCCATCCCCTGTATATCAACAGGTGGCAGTGTGCTCATGAGCATCTGCACGAATTTTCTCTGTCCTGCTCACTCACACAGAACATTTGAAAACAGCGCGCACACCCGGTCAACCATTTCTTTAAAAATCTTTACATACCCGGGTAGAGCTTAATGGCAAAAGAATGGCAAATTTTACCATTAAAACAGAATGTTTGAATGGCAAAATGTGTTATTTGTTTGTTTGAAATAAGAGTTAAAATAACAAAAATAATAACAAAATTTTGGTAGCAGAAAAACTTAAAAATAACTTATTTTGCCATTGCAATAACAAAGTAATGGTAAAGCATGCGGATTAAATTGAAGAACAAAATAAGTTATTATTGAGATATTGATAACAAAAATAAGACCCAAATTAACTGTTATCGGTGAATAACAAAATATGACATTCTTGAGTTATTGATAACAGAATAAGAACAAATTTAGCTGTTTATGTGGCGATCAAAATAATGGTAGGTTTAGTTGTTCAAATTCCATTTTAAAATAATGGTAGATTCAGTTATTATTTCAAAGTAGCAGAAGAAAGGTAAAATGAGCTATTTCTTTTTTTTTTTCTTCAATAAAATTTAAGTTCATCAATCAATGTGAAAAACAGTTTTATTTTGTGGAAATTAAAAACTCAAAACGAAACGAACTTAAAAATCAAATTCACTTTGATGAACGTAGCCACCGTTGCCCCGCGATCTACTCTGGCTTCTCCTATTTAGGAACGTTTGCGCAGCGTAGGGTTGTTTGCGATAACATTCGCGATATGCTTATTAATCATTTTGGATTTCTCTATCGCAATCCCTACAGGGTCTTGGAGAATCAGTCGTCTCTCGTAAAAGCGATCTGCATGTGCAAGAAAAATCCCACTACACCAGTGCCCTAGTAGCTTCCTTAAAAAAAATCGAAAAAGATAGATTTATAAATAATTTCTCACAATATCAAAATAATGGCAAATTTAGCTAGGAATGTAAATTATGTTATTGTTTTGATATTTTATACAATTCATTATAAAAGGTGCTAAATTGCAAGTTTTACCATGATAGTAATTTTTGTTATTGATGTGTTATTTAGCATTATTCATGAATAACATATCAATGACAAGATTTGCTATGATTGTATATTTTGCTATTGATTTGCCATTTTGAGTTTTTCATAATATTAGAAGAATGGCAAAACGAGATGTGATGGCAAAACCAGTTATTATTTTGTCCTTTGTTTGCCATTAGCCTCTACCCGGGTATCTTTAGAACGATCTTTAACATGAACGTCTTTAAAGATCGTTATAAAGATATGTAAAGATTTTTAAAATTACTCCTTCGTTTATTCCTATATTCCTATAGATATTCGTTTATTGATTTGTTTCGGGAATTCTTTAGAAATTTCTCTTTTAGTTCCGTCAGGAATTCCTTCATTATCTCCCTCCTTCTTTTACTCCTTTTACGAGTTTATTTGTAAACTTCATTCTTTATTCTCTTTCTTACGCTTGAGTGGATAAATTATGTTCATCAAACAATACACTCAATAGCAACAAAAGCCGAGCCTAATTTTCCTCCTGAAATTCGTTATGTTCAATCTTCTATAACTTTGGCAATTATCAATATTTTGGCTGAAAATGTCACCACATTATCATCGACTACCCATCTACTGTTGGTTCTAATTTGTAAACATCTTTTGTTTCTTGGTTTTATAAACATAAACAGCAGAACAAACATCAGTGTTTTTCTCTCGCTTTGGATGCTTATGATCAGTATTTTCGATAATTATCGAAATTTATTGGGTCATAGTGTTAAATTATCTTCACATTTATGCAAAATAATCGCCCAGGGAGTTTCCAAATTTCAGCCGATTTCTACACTTCAAACAAAAGAACAACAAAAACAAACTAGAGTAGAGGCTAATATTTCATAATGGTGAAAACAGAACAGCGATGTTTCCGGAATGATTTTTTTTAATCTAATATGTTGAATATAACATCCTTTATGTAAAAAATATGTAAATATGTAAAATGGTATTAAAATCAATTTTCCAAACGAAAATTGCAATTTTCTTGTGTGTCAGTTACGTCTTTCTACTGGTTCTATAACAAGTTAGAGGGTAGGTGAAATTTGTTCCCAGTTGACAGTCAACTTACACCCCTGGAGAATTGTCCGTCAGTTTGAGGTTAGGTTCGTTGGTGTAATAAAGAATGACCACAGGCATAATGAAGATGCATTACAATAAATCATTGTAATGCATCTGCGATGCGTTGCAAGCATTGATAATGACAATATTGAAAAAAAATATTTAAACGATTTTATATATTTTTTTTAATTCTTCCAAAAGACGGCATTGTGTTTGTAGCGGATATGTTATGTTCATCGCAATAAAACATAAGAAATGAGTATCGTTTATTGCGATGTAGTCGTGCCTTGATTTGTAATCTTATATAACTTATCTTATATATGTAACATCATATGTTATGAAATTTGTCCCTCTGCTCACTATATGCGATAGCGACTTTAAAAAGGAAATTTATACGATGTAATGCATGCATCCTTATGCGGCTCATGGTTGTTTTGGAGATGTCTTTGTTCTATTGTTTCATTGTGGAATCAAATTAGTAATGCTAATGGATTCAAAGATGCTGCACTGTAGGCATGACGAAGATGCTTTACAATAATTATAATGCATCTCCGATGCGTTACAAGCATTGATAATTACAAGATTGGAAAAATGCTACTAGTAGTAGTTATGATTCCTTACTTTGAAGTGATTGAATATTTTTTGGATGTTTCGTTGATCGTTCGAACGTTATTTTCGGAATTTCATTCCTGATTTTATTTTATCCTACAGCAAAAAAGACTAGAATTTACCCTTTACAATTCATTAGACAAATGAAACGAAATCGAAGAATAGTGTGCCAGTCACTGTTGTATTCCTAGGGAGGTATGTTTATCGTCTGGACAAAAAAAGGTAGAAAGAAAGGAACACTAAAGTTACAAAGTTGTCAACACGATAGCTCAGTTACATGATCATCATCCATTTATTTCCTCAAATTATCCTGTATCAGTACCATCTCATCAAATCATTCACTATTGCTAGCCACGTTCGTACGAATCCAATCATGGTAGTAGGATATCCTTGCATGGGCATCCGGATATCCTCGCCCACAAGGAATGCCCCAATTCACCAGTGCGACTAGCTTACCTTCCCAGGTAAGAGGACCTCCTGAATCACCCTGCGTAGAAAAAAACATGTTATAGATATCAATCACAGATGATGACCGTTGAATATGAGATAAGACCATACATTGCATGCACCCTCTCCCTTCTTTGTGAAAGTACACAAATGTCCGATGTCCACGCTCTCATCACCACCGTGCAACTCTTTGCAACGGGCATGATCGACGTTGAGTAGATTTATAGTTTGCAACTTGTTTGGAGCGGTTCCACCAGCCGACAATCGCCCCCAACCGGTCAACGTGATTGTGGCATTATCCGGCACATATTTTTCCGAGTACTCAATCGGTTTTATGCGATCACTGAAGTTCAGCTTGGACGCTAATCGCACCAAGGCGATATCATTGTGGTAGGATGGTTTATTGTAGCTGAAAGTATTGTTTCAGGATCATCGGTTGAAGTGGATAGCTTAGAGAGAAGTTCAAACCTACCGACTGTGGTGAACCAGGAAATCAACTTCAAATACCTCGCCGCCATCTTTAAGGTTGTTTGTTCCGACTAGTACTTTTAATTCCGATGGTTTGCGCCTATTAGGAAAAGAAAGAAAATCTGGTTTAGCCGTACACTTGATTCTATATAATGGTAATACACGCTTTATATCCTAAGACCACAGCTTTGATAGGGTTTAAGATTCAAGTTGTCTGAAATGGCCAATTTTTGCGTTACGTAATTTGTATACCCTGTTGTATATGTATGGAATAATTTCTTGTGATATTTTTTGGAGAAATTCTTAAACGAATATATTTTTATATTTGCCTCATCTTTCAAGATTCTACCAAAACTTTGTGCAAAATTATGATTGTTTTTTTTTTTTAATTACACAATTATTTTGCAATGCGCTTTTGTGAAAATATCACTTTCAAAATTTTATCATGAATTTTAAAGCCGAAATATATCTATAAAATAATAAACGCTAAAAACAGTTTATCATCTTATTTGCTTCTCTTGCTATTTCGCATTTCTTTTTTTTTTCATGATAGAAAACACAACATGAATTACGTCTGACACCTACTATTTCGTAAGTCCTGAAGATTTATTTCAGAAATAACTCAAGCAAAGATATTCGCAAAGCATAATTTAGTCAATATAGGGCCCATATAGCCGAGGCGGTAAACGCACGGGTATTCAGCATGACCATGCTGAGGGTGACGGGTTCGATTCCCGGTCGGTCGAGGATTTTTTCGTAAAGGAAATTTCCTTGACTTCCTTGGGCATAGAGTATCTTCGTGCCTGCCACACGATATACGCATGCAAAATGGTCATTGGCAGAGGAAGCTCTCAGTTAATAACTGTGAAAGTGCCCATAGAACACTAAGCTGAGAAGCAGGCTTTGCCCCAATGAGGACGTTACGCCAAGAGGAGAGGAGAGGGGAGAGAAATTTAGTCAAATATTCATCATTTTTCTCTGTCAATGTTTAAAAAATTTCAAAAAACATTTGAGGGGTTAAGAAGCAAAACGGTGTAAGTGGCAAAAATCCACTTTCGAGTAAATGTGTAAACCTCAATTTTTCATCCCATAAAAAATGTATGGAGTTTCAAAATCGACCTTATTTTCTCAGCTTTATTGTAATTTTTCTAATCATCGTATAATACATAAATAATATTCAAAGAGTTCCTGAAAGCTTGAATCCTGAAGATTTTTCCGATATGTTCAACTCAAAATCAACAAAATGGTCGCTTACATTTTCGGACATTTTTTTGGTAGGTATTTGTTTTATATTTCTTACACAAATTTCACCAAAAATACCATCAATTTTTTTGTGAATCATCAATTCTCCATAAAATGTAAAAAAACAAAAACTGACATTTTGCTCTGCAGAAACAACAACGCAAATCAAAAAGAGTTTCCGACTGTTAGTTCTAAAAATATCACTAAAGATTTTTCTTTAAACGGCATGAACAATATCACTTTTTTCTCAGATATTTCACAAAAAAAATAGAAATAAACTCCAAATATACAAAGGATTTCGCATAAAACAATTTTGAAAACTTCGCCAAGCTTTTCTCTAATCCGTTGAAGTATCACAGCCAGCATCAAATTCTTTGCATGAGGGTACCGATTTTTACTTGTTGTACATGTTTGTTTGGTTCTATAATTCCTTAACCGTTATGTATCTGACAAACTTTTTGCCTTTTCTTCCCCATACTTTTTAAATAAACGCTGGTAACCCGAGTATAGAAGCTCAAGATACGCCAAACGGGCAGTGGCAAATATATTGCCACCTTCATTTTTGGGAGTTTCGTTCAAACGAAAATGGTTTTGTGCATCTGACCATGTGTATATTATACAAAATAATATAAATAGTATGCGTTGACACTTCGACTAATTTTCTCGGCCCGTTAAAATAATATTGATTGATCGCTTTATGCAAACGAGTATGAACGATTTTGAGCTCGCAATGTACAGGCCGTCGATTCCTGCAGGAGTTCCTCCAGAGATTTCTCAATGAATTCTTCACGAGATTCTTCCAGCAATGCATCCATAGGCTTCACTAGGTATTTCTTCTCTTTCAAAATTCCTCCAGAGTTTTCTAAAAAAAATCTTCCAATGATTCGTGCATGTTTTCCCCAAATCTTTCAGTTCTTTATAGGGGTTCTCTCATCCTTCATATATTCCACCATGGAGTCCTTAAGGAATTCTTCCAAAGATTCCTCTCGGGGTTCTTCCAGAGATTGTTCCAGGAAATCCTCTTGGATTTATTGTAGAAATTGAACGAGGAATTCTTCAAGCGATTTTTCTATAAACTATTACAAAGATCTCCCTAGGAACTTCTCAAGGAATTTCTTCATAAATCCCAGGAATGAGATCCTCCATTAATTTCTCCAGAGATTCCTCCAGGAATTCAATTACTCCAGAAGTTTCTCCAACTGTGCCACACTGAGCGCACAAAGACATTTTCACTCGGGTGAAATCACTCCAATCAATTTCACTTTGAACGCTTCGTGTGGCACTGCGGTCAACTAAGTAGGAAAGATAATGAAGATTTTGATGGTGTAAATCCAAAGCGCAGATTTTTTAATGCGTTCAATGCGGAAAAGCCTGATTCCAGGAATCCAGAACTTCTCCTACAGATTCAGTTGAGAATCCTTGTGGAAAATATGAAAAAAATAATGCTGGCCTTTAAAAGAATTCTTGGAGAAAAATCTGGAGACATATCTGGGAGAATTCCTGGAAGAATATATGAAAGATTTTCTGACGCATTTTTAAAGGAAACTCTGGAGGCAGACCCGTGTGCAGTAGGGGCGGGTTGAACCCCAAACGCCTCCACCCCTTTCTGCGTACGCTCAATTCAGGAGGTAATAATGAGCAAATTCCTAGAGAAATTGTAGAGGCATTCTTGGAAGAATTTTGGGTGAGCTTCTATAAGTATTTCTACGATATTTCGAGAGCGGACTTCCCTGTAGGATTGTTATAGGACTCCACGAGGAACTCTGCAGAGAAATTCCGGGTTGAATTTCTGAAGGATTCTCGGAATGATTTTTTGAAGAGACCTTAATTTTAGACATATGGAGGAATTGTGCTGGAATTTTTGAAGGAATCTTTGATTGCATATTCGGAAGAACCCCTGGCGGAATACCTGATAGAATCCTGGCAGAATTTTCTTGGTAGAATCTCTAGAAAGTAACCACGCTACTGCTCAACACAAAAAGCGGGACCTTTTTAACGTGTAGTACAACATACAACAACGCGAACACTCGAGGGTTAAGAGACATGAATGATTTTTTTTAAAGTATGTCTGAAGTAACAGATAAAAGAATTTCTGAAGCAATTCTTAGACAAAACTCTAGATAAATTCCTAGAGGATTTGTGATGAAATTTCTGAAAGAACCTCTGGATGAGTTCCTAGAAAAATTTCTTCGGGAATTCTTAGTGGAATATTTGCAGGAACTACTGGAGGGCTTCTTGGTGGAGACTCTCTGATATAATTCCCGAGAGAATTTTCGAAATAATAAATCAAATTGCTGAAGGAAGCTCCGGAAAATTTGTGGAAGGGTTTCTGAAGTATTATTTGGAGCATTTTTCGATGAATCTCAGGAGAAGTTTCAGGAATTTCTGGATGATATCTAGATGTAACCTGCAACGGAAATCCAGGAGGAAATTATTCCTAGTTGATCTATTTTATGGGTACAAGGAAGATTATTTGGAAAATTTCTGGACAAATCGCTGTGGAAATTCTTGAAGGAATCCCAATATTTATCCCAGCACCAAACTTTTTCAAAAAATTGCCAGGAAACATTATTGTCCAAATCACAAGCTTACTGTCAGAATGCGCAGCTACTTTCCTGAAGCCCCATTATTTCTTTGAAATCACGAGATTTAATGTTAAAATTATGTTAACCTCTGTGGTCTGGTTGTGACAACTTATCTTGCAACTTCTCGTCGTTATTGAATTATTTGCTCGTGAAATTTCATGATTGCCTTTGCCGTTATTTGAAAATAGTGTATTTTAGTTTTTTTTTTTCTTTATTTTCATCACTTATCTACGAGGGGCTAGATTTAAAGATTCAGGATGCTTTCACTCACCTGGCAATCATTTAATTCGTCTATAACTCAGTGCAGAAGCTTGTTTTCTACAATGTGATGTTCGACTTGTAAGGTAGTGTTTTTCCTACGATCATTACCAAGGACACCATGTTCTAACTCTCATAACGCTAGTATTACCTACTCATACTAAATGAAAACGTAATAGTAGTATGTGGTACTAACACTTTTCAGCCGTAAATATAAGAGTTAGAATATGGCGTCGTTGGTGATAATTGTAGGGATAACATTACTCCACAAGTTTGCCGAACATCATATTGTAGTAAACAAGCTTCTGAACGGGGTCTAGACAAATGAATTAAATGATTGCCAGGTGAGTGAAACCATCTTATTCATTTTATGAGTATGCATGACTGGGGTTTCAGAAACAAACTATTGATCTTCAATTTGGTCTCATTTTGGTTGACCAATTGTCTTTCCCTTATCCTTTTACATTTTTTTAACTCATCTCTTTGTTATGAACATGAATTTTTTGCTAGATAGTCACTTTTTTATACTTACCCGACAATGCAATGTGCGGCAGTAAGAACCCACCGCTCTGCGATTATCGCACCACCACAATTGTGCCCAAAAGATGACTGCAAAGAAATTTGGAAAGGAGCTGCACCATCTTTCGCTTCTTCACCTCCGACGATTCGGGTCGACTTTAGGTCTATCGATGCGCTATTGCTACCAGTTATCACCCACAAAAAGGCAGTAGATAGCAACACAACATGTCTGGAACCCATTCTGCGACACTTCTATTTATGAAATTCACTATTTCTTACAAGCTCACAGTACGTACTTCTACTAGCTAACCAAATCAAAGAATGGCGCAGTCTTAGCAAAACTCGTGTAACTTATAATCAATGGGAGTGCTCCTGCAGTGCGCCACTTGAAGCCCCAATTGATGCCCGACAACTTAAAAGTCATTCGACAAACGGGGAAACAGTACAATAAACCCATTCAATTGAAATAGATAAAACTTAAGCTTCTCCTGAACTACCTATTTAACATTATTTAAACGAGCGTTACGTCGCAGAACTGTTTATCTTCCTGTCTTATTACGTTTCTACAATATATTTCCTATACGTACTCTTCAAGTTTTATTGGCTGGATTGTGGTGTGACCTATAATTGATGATGTAGTGGCATAAACATTCTTGAAGATTTAATTCATAATCAATACTGCATAGACTTTCTTTAAATTCTGATAAGGTAATCAAACTTGTGAGAACTAATCAAACTTATAAGGCTTTATATAGGACGCACCGCACATAGTCGAAGTGGTCAGAAAATCCATACTGACGGTTCGATTTCTAGCTGGTCCTGGAACTTTTCGTGATGGAAAGTCCTTTGAATTACTTGAACATAGAGTGGAAGCATTCCTTGTGAAGTAATTCCTGAGGATTTAATCGAAGAAGTTATGGTGGTATCCCTTGTTAGTATTCTGATCCGGTGAACTGCTTGGGCGGTATTTTAACATGCATATCTAACATCATATCTTAGGTTAGTACATATTGGAATTCGATATTGTGCATTAGAGCAGCTCAGATTATAAACATGGTTGAAGCTCCAAGCTCCCATACCTTCATCACAATCGTTGGTGGAAAACTAGTGTCATGTCAAATTGTCAGCCATTTCGGTGTTGATATAAATATGATAACTAAAAACAGTTGGTTGGGTATTCCTGAGGCAATACGGCCGGCATGGTTCTTTTTAAACTTTGGTTATTGATTGATTTGGTAGCTTCGGGACTATTCATATATCACGTAGACTATTTTTTAACCTAAATCTAAAGCTCTTGCTCGTACAAAATTTTTAAAATGTGCATGGATCGCAAAAAAGTCTACGTTGTTTATGAACGATCCCTTTCAACTAACATCTGCGTCGCGTCACTGACTCGTGCCAAGCGGATTAACTTTTTCATAAGTGGCACATAGTCAAGTGGGAGTAGGGCCATGCGCATTGTCTTATTAGTTTTGTGGTAGGTACTTTTAACTTCCCGATAATAAAGAGAATTCTTCAATAAGACTTATCAGCAAAAATCCGATTTCTCTTCATCATTTTTTTCTTCGGATTATTTCGGGAAATACGAGCAATATTCGGATGATTCCGTCCGGTAACGTGTATGATTGCATTTGAACGGTGCATTACGGCGTATAATCTACCGCACTAAATTTTAATGTCACACTATTTTTCTACCTAAATTAACCAGATAATAATATATCAACATTTTTTTCATTAGGGCCTAACTGACATTATCGATTTCTCTTCATCGATCCTCTTTTTGTGTTATTATAGAATATGTATGTATGAGTATGAGTATATGTATGAGTTTTTCAAAGATTTTCTGGTTAAAATCCGTATATGCTACATCTTTATTTGTTTGATCAAGTTATTAGCGAAAGAGAGAATGGACCAAGAGACATCGTCAACCAAATGTATCCTTTGGTCTTTACCCTTCCACTAACATCACTCTAACGGGTGGCCACTAAATAACGGGAATGCTTTTAGCAGCTGATTAAAAACAATAGAAGCGTCCATAGAGTAAACATTTTTTAGACAAAACCATCGTCTATCTATCCTCAAAGTCAGCGTATTTTTTATTTTGTGTCAACTTATTCTGTTCTGCAGAAAACGACATTGAAACAGGAAGCACTACCAAAACGCCTTGGACGGCTCTACTTATTGCTCAAAACAACCGTAAAAAAAGTTAATAGTAAACCATTATAAAACTAGAACCCGCCCGGTTTTGAATGAATTCCACATTTCGGCATCCCAAGAAACAGATCCTGAAGGAAATAGAGGAAAACTAGCAAAACCAATAAGCATGATATCATTTCACATAATAACATCTTCTTTTGTGACATGGGCTGGATAAATCAATAGAATGCCTTGTTAAATAACAAATATTTACATCAAATCACATTTACACATTGAACAACATGTAAATGGTTCGTTATAAAAAAAAATAGCACAAAAAAAGTTCAACAATGAACCGCAGTGCACAAATTACATCGACACGTTTTGGTGATACAGAAAAATAACATTTTTTGGAAATTTCTATAAATGTCATTTACGGGAAAAGGCTACAACCAAAGCAAAAAAAAACAAGTCAGTATCCCCATTTTTTCTTATTACTGTTTGAGTGTGTAGATGCTAAAGGTAGCTGAGAAACCATTTATTTTGACCAACGATTTCACAGACGCAGAAAATGCGTGAAAGTAAACTCTGAAAAGTCGTACAAAGCAGTTGCTTCAACATCACTGCAAAAAAAAATACTGTACAAATTACTACGTTCAACTTTCTTAAATTTTATATTTTCCATGGACTACATTGTTAAACCTTTATGATAGTTAAATTCAGATTGCCATTTTTAAAGATCATATATTTTTAAGAGCACATTCAAAGCATTCCCGTTATTTAGTGACCACCCGTTAATCCCTCAGCTGTCCCAAGGACGTGGCCGGACAGCTTTGAAACGTTGGAGAATTGCGTCAATCATGTTCAAGAGTCATACATTATTTTTAAATCTGTGTACTTCGGTAACAGCTGCGGTATGTTATCTATTTACGAATTTGTGTAACTTACTTTATGCCAATAGTAATACTAACAACTACTAAAGCTACGCATTTAGAACTAGCTGTAGTCTGCTTTAATTATTATTTTAACATTACACAGTCAAGTACAAGACACTGAAGACGACCTTACAGTTGAGGTCGAAATACGTATCTGTCAAAGGATGCAAATTCTTAGTGGAATTCAAAGGAACCGTACTTAACCCGATTTTCTTTTATTTTATTTATAATTACACAAGATTGATGAAGTTTTCATGGCTTCTGATAATAGAAATACACTAGAGCTCCAAAAGCGCTGTAGTCACTTTCCTATTCAATTATATTAACAACTTTAATTGCCATAATTGATTGTTTGTAAGTGTTCATCGTGTAGAGGATCTCTTGTTTTGGTAAACAAAATTTATTTGACACTTCTAGTACCGCTAATGACGCTGTAAGGGCGTGGCAAACTAGATGTTAGGTTCTACTATTATTCTATTGTATTTATAAGATAGCATTTTTATTCAACTTTACACTATATTGATTCAATGCAATGACTTTTTTGCAACTTTCCCAATTGCAAGATTTCACATTATAAAAAATGATCATTTTTCATAGGAAAACTGAAAAATCACGTAGAAACAATAACAATATGGCAACACTGTCCTCAGAAAAAATATGCATAAAAACATACTAAAAAAATGTTCAAAACATCAGAAGCCATGAAAACCTCATCCAAGAAAGATATAACAGATTTAGTGGTTATTCAAGGGTTGAAAGTGTTGTTTATACTAAATGTATTATATATCGCTTATTTCAAAAGATAGAACAAAAGTATCTGCGGCAACATTTTTCTGCATGATATGATCTACAACTTTGCCGAAGATACCATTTACCGTGCCATGCCCTAATACCGTGTAGTTGACAAAAAACTCCAATATTTCACTAAGTGTATTATTTTTTAACTAAGTAACTAGTTCAATCATTAGCATATTAAACCTTCTTAAGTTAGGCGTAAAAAAATTGGCACATATTTACAAAAACAAGCAATAAAAAAAGGTGAGTGCAAAGTATCAATACAGGGTATCAGGGCATGGCTCCTTTTGTATTCCAAATACCGTGTTTCGGATAAAACTGCAAATTGAAAATATTATTGATACTTTTTACTTTATGGATCAATAGTACAAACCTCTCGGCAACGTTTAACGCACAGGTTCTTTTAAGTTTGAACTTAGTATGATTGATATAGTGATGATTCAAAGGACCACCTATGTATGCGGGTCACATACACGGTATCAGGCACAATGCTATGTTTTACCATTTTGATTTGAAGAATGGCTTAAACATTTGGGATTCCATTAATTATATTTATATTTTATAATACACGCAATAAGAAATAAAATAGCGTTTAAAAAATCAAGAAACACAAATAATTATTTTTTACAGGGCTCTCTAAAGTGAAGAGCACCCTTTAGGTCACGGTATTAGGACATGGCACGGTATAGGGTGTCCCAGAAAGTATGGGCACAACTTCGAAGCTCTGCCATTTGGAAACGGATGCATGATTAATCCTTATTTTCACACATATCCTGCCTTGATATATTAGCATCAAATGCTAATTATTCGAATTTGCTTTTTACACATCGTTTGAATACAGTAGAACTTTCCCTAGAAGACCTTTAAAAGTTTCTGCACAAATTGCTATATTTTTCAATAACATCGCTTAACAAATTATTTCCCACGCATGAAATTAAGCTAGATAAAAATTTTAAAAAATATATCTGTGATTTTCTACATGCGTATCTATGATACAAATATTGGATTGAATTGAAAACATATACTTTCGAACCTGAAAATTTAATTCAAACTCAAAAATCGATATTTTTGAAACTCCAAATTTCAAATACTTGAAAACTAGCTTCTAAATATGTATCACAGCATGCAGAAAAAGACAATTAAATTTCACTATAAGTTAAATATATACTCCAGCTTTATTAAGTGTAGATTGATTTTATTTTATTCTCGTTAAAACATGTTTTAAAACTCGAATGTCTGTGGGCATGTCTCATCCAGAAATAGAAAAAGCGATTTTTTCGATTTTCTCAAAATTCTGAAAGGCCAGTACACATAGGCAAACCATATTCTTATGAAAATTTTCAATCATGCATCTGAGGAAACATGTTTTCGAATATATCATGCCATAAAAATTCAAAAAAAATGTTCCGAATTCGAGTATTTGGCAAAACGGTAAAAAAGTAGGTTGTGCAGGAGTTTTGAAAGTTCTTTTTGCATTTTAAACATTCTGCATACAAAAACACTTTTAAATGTATAATTTTTTTACAGGTATCATTAAAAATACTTTGAATAAAAATACAAAAATATAAAAATTGTTGTTTGTTAAAAAATGATTGTATTCTCGCTATACAAAGTTGTGCCCATACTTTCTGGGACACCCTATAGTTATCGTGGCTTATGTAGAAAATAGATTTTTTTATCTAACTTTTGAGTAAACTTATCAAAAAACAAAACTTTTCAAAAGTTGTTCCTAAAAATATGCAACAACTTTGCAGAACATCACATTATATTATTTTCACATTCAAAATGCCACGATTATGTTTTTTGCGATTTCTAGACGCTCTACTAAACGGCAGTAGCTTAGCGAAGAGGATGAGGATGGTGCGGTCTGCACTGGGCTCTTGAATTCATGGAGCCTCCAAATCAGGGAAGGTTTTTAACACTTGTTTGAATAAAGTAAAGTATAAAATTAAGCACAAGTTCAATACTTAGCAGATCTGCTAATATGTATGTAAGGGCCCGTTCATGATTATCAAGAGTTTTCGGTATGCGCCGTTTTGATATTCGCATTTAGCTGACTGTGAATGTGTCAAGAAGTAATATTTGGAGAAAAAGATTGAATTCTTACTGAAACTTTTTGAAGAATTCTTGAACGAATTGTTAAAGATGGTATGTTGTGATGTTCCAGTCCCGAACCCCAATGATGATGCAGAGTGCCGAATTGTAAAAGACGACGTGAAAAATCACCCACGGAATCTTTGGACGATTCCCTACAGCAAATATTGGAGGAATTTCTGATGAAATCCCTGCAGGTATAACATAAGAAATGCTTGCAGAAATGCCTAAGAAATCCTTGAAAGAAGTTTTAGTAAACTCGTGTGAGGCATTGCCAAAAGAACATTAAAGACATTTCTATAAACAATTCGTGAAGGAATTCCTATTTGACGGATTCCTCTGCGAAATTGATGAAGGGATCAGAGAAAGTCAAATAGAAATCGTTTTTGGAGATCTTTAAGAAAGTCTTTATGGAATTCTTGAGAATATTACTAAAAGAATTTCTTCAGAAATGCTTGGAGGAGTTCCGAAGCAATCGCTGAGGCAAATTTTGAAAGAAATCTTGTAGGACTTCGTTAAGAAGTCCTCGATGTAAATTGAAAAGACATCTAAGAAAGAATTCTTGGAGAGAGATGTTCTTCACTTGGAAACAATATTTTATGATATCGTTAGAAAATGTTCTTAGAGGTTTCGGGAAGGAAATCCGGAAAAATCCTTGGTGTTATCCTCTAGCGTGCGCAGCTTTTTCTTTTTTCTCACTCACTTTCGTAAACAAACACGAGAAAGAAATAGATAAAGAGGAGGTATTTTGCCCCCTCTTTTATTTCGCTCTTTCTTGCATGTATCAAAAAGAATAAGCGAGAAAAAAGATAAAGCTGCGCACGCAAGTGGTGTTATCGCTAAAGAAATCTTTGTAGATATTAATAGAAACATTCCAGATGGAAACCTTTTAAGAATACCTAATTCCAATAGAATTTCTTGGAGGAATTTCTGTATCATTTTTTTTTTTAATTTCTGAAGTATTCATTGGGGGAATACCTGAATTATTGAGAAAAATATTGGAATAATTTCTAAAGCATTTCTAGAAAGAACACTCAAAAGAATTCTCTGGATGAATTCCTATAGCATTTCTTGGAGGAATTTGTGTTAGAATCTACGGAAAAAAAATTGCAGGAGTAATTGCATGAATACAAAAATCTTGCATGAAACAATTCCCGAAAGATTTCTTGTACAAAGTTGTTGGTAAAATTCCTGAGGAGATCATGTATAAATTTTCCAATGAAATATTTGAAGAATTGATAAATGAAATCATTTTAAAATATGATGCGAATCAAACCAAATTTTTGGATGAAATACTTAAGAAATCTTTGGAAAAACTCCCGATGGAATTCTTGGAGTGATTCCTGAAGGATTCTCCCGATGGATATCCTTTATAAGGCTTAGGCTTGCATCAGAGGAATCATCAGAGAAGTTTTTTAAACGTTTTTATAGGAGTTTCTGGAAGCATGATTAATGAATATTGACGTCATTTTCAACTGAGATACTTAATGGAAACTTGGAATGATTTTTAAAATAGTTTCTCAGAAGATTTTTGAAAGAGTCCTGTCCAAAATCGCTATAGAAATGTTTAGAAGAGTTCCTAGAGGAATGCTAGCAAAAAACATGAAGGGATCTTTTAGAAAACTTCTTGAGTAGATGGATTTTAAAGAATTCTTCCGAAGAATTCGAGAAGGATTCTTCGGAAGAATTCCTATAGATTTTCTTAGGGGAACTTCTGTAGGAATCATTGAAGGAATCTTTGAATTTTTATTTAAAAGATTCTTTGTAAATTCCCTAAGGGAATTTGTTACGGGTATAAATATTTGTTACAATTATACACAGCTAGTCGCTAGTAAACGTCACCGAGTTTTCCGGTAAAAAAATTACCGAAGTCGATGATTTTTTCCAAATGTGTAAGACAGAATAATTGTTTAATGTGTTAAAAGTTTATTATTTGTGCGTTCTTTGTGATGTATGTTTTATTTTACCTTGTACATATTCCCATATTTTCAATGCACATTTATAGGGTTCTGGATAAAAGAGGCCCATGAGATGCAATCCTACTTTGATTGCGAACTTTCAGGCCATTTCTGGCAGCGGTCAAGTACTAGAGATGTAAACCTTTCCCTGCCACGGACTTCAAGTTGTTGATCTCAAGTATCAAACCCCAAAACGGGATGCCCGATTAGGATCAGTTTTCCTAGACAAAGCCAAGCTATGAACACAGCAACAAATGCTGTGAACTAAAAGGCATACTGCCAACTAAAATACAATTCCAGGATGACTGATGGACCCAAACCAATAAATGAAACCTCGTCATCCTGTGATCGGAAGGAGTTATCCATCTCGATAACAGGGCACATTTATGTTATGCGTTGTGCTGCGTCAATTTGTGATGTTCCTAATTTGTGCATTTGTAGGGTTCGATATGTTGTGATGTGTTAATCCTTTGTAATAATTAATTTCTTTTATTTTTGTAACAAATTCTAGGATGAATCTCATAGCAAAACATTAGAGAAACTCCTTGCAGAATCCTTGGAGATTTTTTCCAAAAAACCATTAACCACTTAAAAGATTATTAGAGGCAAATTATTCTTCAAGAACGATTTCTTCAGGAAAACGTTGAAGCAATCATTGAAGAAATTTCTAAAGGATTACTTGGTGGAAATCTTCAATAAATTAGTAAAAGTCTTTACATAGAATTGGAAAGATACGCTCATTAATGGAACTCCATGATGTATCCTTGCAGAAATCCTCGAAAAAATTCATAAAGGAATACAGTAATTAATTTTTAAATGTTAAGATTTTACATCATAAAATATGTACTACTACTTCGCTTACTCCTTGTTTTATTTATTGGAAATGTGATATAATTTATCAATGTAGTTGTGTGTTTTGTGTTTCATATTTTATTACAGCCATTCCAACAACAGTCACAATGCATTCGAGCGATACGATTTCATGTTCAATGTAGCAGACTTCAGCCAACTATATATAATGTAATGCTTGTAGTATAATAATTTTACACACTAATTACTTTCTAAATTATTGTCGTCATATTCCTTCTGATTATTCGCAGCAAAATTAGGTATAGTTTCTGATAATTGCATGCTACACAGGTTATCACTTTAATGCAGATCATCCATTTGTGGTGGGAAGAGTAACATCATTTAAAGCCCTAAAATTTGATACTAATAAAATTTTCACCTTTTCACAGTCAAACGTAATTTAAAACAAATTTTATAACTTGCAAAATAGCTGCAAAATGTAATTATATTAATAATTGCGCGAGAATTTTTATAATTGACTGATATAACCAGTAACACATGTTTATAGGAACGTTGATCTGGACAACATTTTCTACTTCAAGATATCTGTCGGGTGTTTGCCACTTACATCAGTCGATGTAGATTTCTCACTATTCAAACTGTCTTGGTCAGAGTTGTACCCCGTCTCGCTATCCGTCTTTTTAGCCAGTTCGACTTTTTCGTTCCATTCCTTCAAATAACCGACAACATCATTGTGGCCAAAAGTCTCCGCCTCATCCATAGGGCTGTTTCCCCAGCGGTCCTTAGCATTGTGAGGTACACCACAGTGTTCCAGTAGAAACTTGACACATTCCAAATGACCCTCTGAACATGCCAAATGCAGCGCCGTTCTGCCGTCGTAATCCGATAAGGTGATATCCATTCCGGACAGCTTGTGCCTTCTCAGAGCGGTAACATCTCCGCTAGCTGCAGAAAATAGCAAATTCACGACGGATAAGCCTTTTGTTTCGTACCGATGACGACGTGGATCCTTTTTGTTGGACCCATGTTTCAAATTATCGTACAAATGAAAGTTGAAAATGTTCACCAACTCTTCACAGAACTGCACACCCCGACAGCTGTTACCGAGTGGATCCAACGGTGGAGACCACATGAAAATTCCCATGACATTCGGAATAACTAGCATGACACCTCCGCAGACGCCAGATTTAGCTGGAAGTCCAACCTTGAAGGCGAACTGACCGGAAAAGTCGTACATTCCACATGAATGCATCAACGACAGGACGTCTCTCACGTTTTCTGACTGCAACACTTTTTCTTCCGTTAACGGACAAATTCCTCCATTTGCTAACGTAGCAGCCATTATAGAAAGTGTTTCACACGTAGCTTCCATTGAGCAGCATTGGAAGTAAAAATCCATACATTCGCGGAGATTAGCTTTGTCAGGATAACATTTATGTTCTCGCATGTAGAAACCAAGTGCGTAATTCCGATCGGCGGCCTCTCTTTCGGACAGGAATACTGCGTTGTTGAATCCCAAAGGTTCATTTCCAGCCATGCGGCTGAACCAATGTTGGGTGTAGTCAAACTTTTCAGCTAGGGTCATCTCTGGATGTACCAGAGTCTTCAGCAACGAACATGTTAGAATGGACCCGGCATTGATCATGGGATTGTGAGGCTTTTTATTGTAATCTAACACCAATTCGTTGAAGTTCCGCCCACTGGGCTCTTGGCCTACATACTGATGTACAACATCCGATCCAAGCTTTTCCAAAGCAATAGCGTAAGTCAACGGTTTACTGCAACTTTGCAGAGTAAACCCCACATTCGAATCTCCCATGGAAAATCGTTGTCCATCTACCGTACAAATACTTACGCCCCAATAATCAGGATTCACACGAGCCAACTGCGGTATATAGCTAGCAACTTTCCCGTCCGTGTTACTTTTACACTTCCAATAAATTTCCTCGATGTCTTTGGTAAACCCCTGAAAGTCCGGAATCACAAACTGATGTCGGAAGGCTCGAGCTATGAGGACGATGTTTGGCGCAATCACTGCTTTGAACGTTTCCGCGTTGAGATTCTGTGTCAGTGGAGATCCACCGTCGTAGTTGTTCAACTTGTGCACCTTCTTGAGATTTTCCATCATCTCACCGATCCGGGGATCATTTCTGCGAATTCCAGTCGTACGAAGAGCCTGCAATTGGGTTGAGGTGTATAAGTTTTAAATTATGAATTACACGATTCACATGATAGACGTACCGCCAAGAACTTGCCAATGTTGAGAAGTCCCGTGTCTTCGTTCTTGAACATATCGAACAGCAGGTCCTCAGCATGTTTTTTGTCGGCATCACGTTGTCTGAAATAACATTAACGTATGCAGAAATTAGTAATTTAGTTTGAATACTGTGTACCTCACATTAAATACTAAAAATCTACACTACATAGCTCAACATCAACTGCAACGGAGACCAGTGTGGTCCTGGGCTTAATACTCACATCAAGACCATCGAAAAACGTCTCCTACATTGAAAGCTTTGCATTAAAAAGACAAAGAAATTGATCAATGGGAATTAGTTTTAGTTGAGCTGTCTATCCATTTTTTTAATCTTAGACATCAGAGGTAATTCACTATAATCACAATCGGCCTATGCGATTTCACGTATGGCGATAATACGTGTTATCAATCCATAAGTTTTATAAAAAATTGATTCTTTTTGGAAAAGTCCAAATTAATTCATTGAAAACAAATAAAAGCAGGTACAAACAATATGTTATTAACTCCAATGTTTAAATAAATTTCCGTCTTTAGAAGTATTAATTAAATTTCCGCTTTTAGAAGTCTCAAGTCGTATCCTTTATTTCTTCCCCAAATTAATAAACGAACATCCTTCGACAACTGCTCATATTTCGGATACTACTTGTAGTCTTCAGTAGACCCAGTTACTCGGTTGTTAGGTTGTATGAGTATGAATATTGCTGCTAAATAAAATAAGCCTGCATAAATATTTGAACAAAATTGACACATTTTTTGTCGGTAACAAATTTGTCATGTGATTTGCATGAAAGTCCATCTGTCCACTTGACAGGCCTTAAATTATGTGTCTCCTCTTCTATTATCATCCAATTAGCGAATTAGTGTTAATTAAGTCATTTCAATAGTGCACTCACACACATTTTTAGGAACACGCTGAGCAAAACAATTCATATGCGACGTACGCCAATACTATGTGATGAGGTTTCTAATTTATTATTTTACATTTACGTTGTACATAAAATATGTACCGGAACCCCTACAAAACGTAACTTCATTGGAATTTCAATGAAATAATTTTCGAAATTTTTTTTTGGGGGAATCTTTTAAACTATCCCCAAAGAAAGCTTTGGAGGATTACTTAGAAGAATCCCTGATATAACTCCTGAAATAGGTCCTCGGAGGGAATATTTGGAACAATCCATCACATCAGGCATCAGTAAAATTTATTACAGCAACAAATCTCCCTAGCATGTTACACAAAATTTTAATAGACACTACACTGTCTTTAGCTAGAGGTTGTACAGACTGAACAAGCAATAACATTAGACAACGGACAACACACATAACATCCAGTAGTCCTAGTGCAGAATTTTCCGTTTGACGAAAAGTTTTTCCCGACTGGAGCGGGAATCAAACCCACACTCCGAGGCTTACGAAACGCCTAAATAACTGACGCCTCTAACCACATGGCCACGAAGCCTAATGAAAAATACATGCTTTATTTCATAAGCAACATATGTTACGGGTATAAATATTTGTTACATAAATAAGACAAAAGAAGGATTCACTTAACAGCGTAAACTGTTTAAACTGATTAAACGTCGCGATCACCAAGGCAATGTTTGATTATTGCATTCGCAAAATCATGAAACATTTCAAATAAGCAGAAAATCATGGCTTACGCAGCAATATAATCTGTTTAGTGAGTACCCCTAAAATAATTGTTTAGTAGTTTATTATTCGTGCGTTCTTTGTGTTGTATGTTTTATTTTGGAAAAATAGAGGCCCATGAAATACAATCCCACTACGATTGACAACTTTCAGGCCATTTCGGGCAGCAGTTAAGTACTAGAGATGTAAACCATTCCCTGCCACGAACTTCAAGTTATTGAGCTAAAGTATCAAACCCCGAAACGGGATGCTCGATTAGGATTAGTTTTCCTAGACAAAACCAAGCTATGAACACAGCAATAAGTACTGTAAACTAAAATGCATATTGCCAACTAAAATACAATTTCAGGATGACTGATGGACCCAAAACCAATACATGAAACCTCACCATCCTGTGGTCGGAAGGTGTTTTCCATCTGGATAACAGGGCACATTAATGTTATGTGTTGTGTTGCGTCAACTTGTGATGTCTCTTATTTGTGCATTTGTAAGGCTCTATGTGTCGGACCAACATATTCCTTTGTAATAATAATATTTTCTTTTATTTTTGTAACACATATTTGTACGTTTTTGCCAAACTATCTACTTCAGATGCACTAATAGGGTAAAAAATATAATTTAGACATGTATGTGAGATTATGACAACCCTAGGACCAGTCGATTGCATTCTGAGTTAGCTCTTTAATTTCTTTTGCTTTGCCATTAAGTAGTTTTCTCTTACCTGAATTCCCATTCGAGATTAAAACGATTGGTCAGTACTCAGTTAGAAGTGCAAAGGACCGGTCCTGTTGCGACACGCTGCTTTCGAATAAAATTGTTAAATTTAAAGTTCCGTATTCATCGTTTAGTATTATTCCGAAGAATCCAATTCCCAATAGTCGATTGTATGTAATTTGGACATACACGGTGATGTATGTCTTGTTCCGAAGAACTAATAAAAGTAGATACATTTCAATATCGATAATTGGATCAATCAGACCCTGTACTGTTGACTTACGTTGAAAACAAGCTTAACAATTGAGAATTAACTTCAAAATTAACGATAATGTAAATTGTTTCCTAAAATAGAATGCGAAGCTATGCAAGAGCACATACACTTCACAGTCACATACAATATGCACCTCAAAATCATTGAATTAATAGTTGTAATAAATTTGAAAGGCTTATTGAAATGAGAAATGTTAACATTTTGAATTCAATAAAGAAACATTAGGCGGCCAATTTCTTCACATTTATCTAGAACGCTCAAAACAGGTGGCGTCCAAAATAAAGTACAGGTTTTTTACTGTTAATATATTTTGGTCATCTGATGAACTACATGGGCATGTCGTGCGATTGCGTGCTTATATTCTGTGGGTCTGGCGATATTTTTTTTAAATTCTAACAAAAATTGTTTAGCTACCAAAATAGAATGCCTGTTAAAAGAATAAATTTTATTTTTTTTAAGGTTGTATACTTCATAATTTAACAGTATTCATGGCTAAACATTGATATATTGACCCTGTCCAAATTATATTTACCTGAGGGTGTCCATAATATATATTCAGTGCCAAAAATACATTTTTACAGGCGATTGAAAATCGTTAATTTCTTGTGAATGGCAAGACCTTGCAACATGTAATGTTCAAAACAAGCCTGCGTTCTTATTAGCTCTACAAATGTTCCATACGCCACATCTTCGAAAAAAGATCAAACAAAAAAGTTATTGTGGAAAAAAGTTTTATCAGGGATCACCCTAAGTCAAAACTTAAAATTGACCTACTACGTTCAAATTAAGAGCTAGAAAAATTGTGTCTTCGGCCTAAAACTTTACTGAAGAACTGGTTTGCATACGGTATCGAATTAAAAAGTTTTATTCCAGATTTGAGTTAAGACGTGGGCCATCCTAATCAAAAGTGTTGGGAAAAGATGCAGCTAACAATTGCAAACAACTTCTCTGAAGACATAAAGCGTCAATTAACGATAACGAAGATATACAGTTGTTTTTCTGCTGAAACATGAATTCGGACCATTGTGCATTGCTCAAACAATTCAGTCGCGATAACAAACTGATTTTTCGATCATAAGAAATTTCAGCTACTAAGGGGTCCACTATTGATTAACATACCCTAGTTTGTTGTTATAATAGTACATATGCTATGGTACTTTACCCCATTACTTTTCCCATGTTTATTTGATAGCAATAGTAGGTTGCGTTAGATTTAGACAATAGTGGACCCGTTCGCGGGAAGAAAAAGATTCGAGCTGTACATTAATGATCATGAGCTGAGATGAACCTGCCTCGGGCTGAAAATCTCATAAAGACAAAAAAAAAATGATCATGAGTATTTATGGGGGCCCACTTTTGCTTAAAATCCCCTGAAAGGGCACGTTCGTGAGTTCCAGGGAAATTATTTCGGAGATAAAATCGCACACTGCCTGTAAAGTAACTCTACGCCGAGCAGGGTTGGTAATATCGGCTCATGCACTACAATGTACCGTAATCCGGGGTCAAATTGATTACTTTTAAACAACTTCTGCGGATAACATTAGTGGCAATTCAAATATTGCCAAAATAATTACTGTAAAATCAGTACGTAGATCTCCATAGAACCATTAAATAACTCCAAAAATCAAACAAATAAAAATGCTACTTTGACGAAATTGATCGATCAGCATTCAGTTAAGCAGTTAATTTTTTATCTGTATTAAAGAGATTTTGGCCCTAGGCTAGTTTCATCTCGAGACCCACGCTTTACTTCCCTTCCGAAGGAAGAACTCACATATTTGCGAGTTTGTCGGCAAACAGAATGGACTTTTTTTAACTTATTCATTATCAAAATAGCTACATAACTTCCCAACAAAGGCTCCACAAAAATGTTTAAACAGAATATTTACGGGAAATGCTTAAAAAATGAGTTAAAACTAACTTTTTTTTCTCAATAATTAAAAGTCTACACTCACCTCTAGACATCATGAACTAGATGAGGCAAGAAGTTAAAGACGCTTATAAGTTCCTAGTATGGAATTACAATGTAGTACCCTCATGATCAATTTGACCCCGGTTTACGGTACTTTCCTTCCCATAATTTTGAAGAGATTTCTTCACGCAGAAAAATCTACGGTTAAATTAATTATATTTGACGTTAAGTCAAAAGGGATTTGACATTGTTTTGATCGCAATGACAATTTTTAATTGTTTGTACAATCCAGTATTGTTGTTCCTCAAACGAAAATCTTATTGAAACAAGAGTTTCAGGTTTTTTACGTGGCTTGTCAAGTTTGACATCTGAAATATTATGGTATTTGCAGTATTATGGTGAAAATAATTTTATTTTACTTGCAAGGGTATTACCGGCACATTTATTCTCATCGTCATGTTGGGTTAATATCGGCCAAACTGTTCGAAACCATAATTTTAGGAATTTGATTGAGAAGCATATAGGTCCGACGACGACGGAATCATTAAAGTATTTTTTGATTCCATGAATTCTATGCATGGTTCTATCTCACCAAACCATAATTTTATGAATCTGGTGGTAAAGTGGTATTCTTGGCTTCATGAATGCTTCTCATGATCCCAGCTCATTTAATCATAGCTTCATGATTATATGTATTTTCCATTTTTAGTCGTCGAAAGTCAAAACAATAACGAGTGCATAGCGTATGGTGAAACAATCATAAAATCATAAATTATAATCATGGTGTATATTTATAACATAAAATCATAAAAAATATTGGGAAACTATGAGTCATATTCATGAACTTGGGAATGGATTAAAATAGGGAATGTGTGCTATCAGCAGTCTCACGCTCCCATATTCATCCTATTCGAAAACAAGCGATTGATTCCGTCCTTTTTGTTTTCATGGGTGCTCACTTCTAACAAAAAATAAGAAATGTACTAAAGTTTGTTTGAGTTTGTTTGACGTTTGTTTGTTTACATATTTTTCGCCAATCCAGTTCCAACCCAGGTTCGAAAACGAATTCGACATAAGTAGAAATGGGTTAATTTCTACAAGAGTCGCCATAATACACTGGATTGGTAAATCGAACAGAATTTCACATGGATTTTAAATTAGCAAATCTGTTTGAAATTATAAGAATTCACATAATTTCAAAAGAATTTCAATGTGTAAATTCAATAACCGTTATTTTAGTTTGAATGTCAACGTTGTTCTGTCCGTGTTGGAATGGCAATAATTTAAATGAAAACACAAAACTCAATGTGGTATCCGCACGAAATAACAACCCTTTCCTTCCTACGTCTTTGAATAGTCTTGTACCGACTTTTTTGAACCCTCTAAGCCGAATACCCTCTTCGAGTGGATAACTGATACTGAGGAAAATTACAAGTGGTAGTCGAAATACGCGTATCTTTCAAAGTCAAAGGATAAGCAAAATAGGGTGGAATTAAAAGGTACAAAACTGATCACACTCTTTCGAAAAAAAATAATAAATGTTTTCAAAAAAGGGCGTGAACAACTGCATAATCGCTATTTTTCGAAATTGATAGTTGTAAATCAATAGCTTCTTTTTTTCTTTATAAATTGTTTCACTATTGAAAAAAATAGTTATCTATTGGGCTGACCTAATGAGGTTCCAAACATAATCTATATGATGCAATACATATAGATCTAACTTCGTTTGATCAATATGATTTTAATTTAACTAACTCTAAAAGTTAGTTTGTATTTTGGATGAAAAAAGTTTAGTGTAAATAGCAGATTTACTTGAATTTAAAATAAAATGGAGTTTATAAAAGCGCTGTATCCACAATTATTTGATTCGCTGTACTTCGTTTTGATGTGAAGATAACTGTTGGAATATTCCATTGATAATTTATTTTGTTCGCTACCACATCAATCCACATTCACAATTTCAAACATTTAGCACAGTTCATATAAACGAGCTATACAAACTATACATCACTTTCGCACTTTCTATGAATAGAAATTCTACGCATTTTGTTATCCTAAAATTGAACCACGTTTTTGCATAGCAATTACCACAAAACTACCTTATGAAATTGGCCAACAGCTTAACGAAAGCTTCTCGTTGTTTCGGATGGATTACGTTGCTCTGCTCAGCATCTTGTTGGATAAAATGCTCATGATTTGTTTCCGTCTCCATACCGATCCGATCAATTTTCACTCTAAATAGCTGTTAGCGCACCGACGACAAGTCTCCGTTACTGAATTCGAGCGAACTGGACCATGCGGTTGGCCAGTGATATGATTTTATAGGGACGACCGTTCCCAACGCTATCCCAGTAACAAGAAAGTTTGACAAACTAATTAACATTATAGATTTTGCTGGGACGGCGACGTGTATGCTACTGGCTGACTCCTCTCCAATAGCTGAATATCAATCAGTCCAATAATCATCTCTACAAAAAAGGTGTGTGTTAAAAATGTTTACTGGAAATTCGCAACCCACCTACTCTGCTGGACGAACCACGTCAGACAGATGCTAATGGGCTGTACAAGCCATAGTTTTATTTTTCAACTTATTTCTTTAGTGGTGGGTAAAGTTGTTTACGGTTTATGAAGCTTTGCGACATTTTTGACGCATTCCAGCGTTGTTTCCCCTTGAGGAATTGGGTCTATTGTTAAGCCTTGATCCATATTTAAACGGTTTTAGCTTTTATGCCTAGTTTTTGTTCTTGAAAACCCAGCATAAACCTGCCTAAGGCAAAAATCCCACAATAAAAAGCTAATGATTCAACGAGTCTTAACAATATGCCTTAAGGCGAAACTGGAAGCATTTCCTCATTTTTTTGGTTTTTGATTTTTTATAAAATAACGAAGCAATATTTTCAAAATCGGTTTTCGTGCACAGCAGTATGGATCAAGGTATCTTCTGATTTTTTTTTGTGGTGGAAAAAGTTTTCCATTTTTGCAGAAACCATTTTTTGGTGAAATTTTATTCAAAAATGGTTTCTGTGAAAACCAAAACCAAAAAGTGAGGAAATGGATCCAGTTTCGCCCTAATCTGTGGCGATATTTTTTAAAGCTGGCAGCCATTCTGGAATGTTTTGAAGTTTTCAAACTAAAGGCTTCATTGATTTATGTTATTTTATTATGCTTTTACTTGAAATCCAAAGTGACCTGAGTGCGAAAATTTAGTTTTTACCTACTTTTAAATGTCGCAACTCGATTTGGATTAGTGCATAGCTCTTAATTAGCTTAATGATGCGCAACAGAAAAAATCGATTCAAATTTACATCGCGTGTGCCTGTAGACGCGACTTCGATTTGGTACTGCAACGATAATAAGCTTTTGTTTGCTAGAAAAGTGATGGAGTTTATTTTTTCAAAAGAATCAGCCCTTGTTAGGGAAACGGAATACCAATGTCCGGCAGAGAAGCAGAAGAGACCTTTAGGGTCTCGCCTGACGAACTTCTGACTGAAGAAGTCTGCAAGTTGCAGACGGCTGCAATCGATGTCGAGCAGCGAAAACACGATTTAATTATGAAATTCAAAATGGCGACCATATCCAAGATGACTTCCAATTGTTCATCTTCAAATGAAAGGCCTAAACCTTCCCCTATATGAAGATTCTCCGAGCAGGAACGAATAACTGACACATAACTGCAGCATACCAGAGTCAGGTATCATACCAAGACAAAGTTGTAATTGGTTACCCAGGTATTGAAAATAACTTATTTTGATATGTTGCAGTTATTATTTAGGTATTACCATACCTGATGTCATTATTCACGTGTTATGCACAAAATGCACATCAGTTATTGTTTTAGGCATTTTGTCTCTTATGCACAGCTTCTTAATACCTCATTCAGGTGGTCGGTATTCGGTTTTTCATACTTGAGTTTAATATTCTTCAGCTATTTTCTTCTGCTCGGGTTGGAACTTTTTTTTAGATATTACACGTTAAATTAGGTGCAATGTGATGAAAAATCGTCATTTTTGTCACCTTTCCAGACCCTTAGCAAGCGAGGTGACCATCAGTTTAACCCAACCAAATCAGCAGTCCGCATTTGAGTGCCTCTAAAGCACTAGACCAAATAGGGTGGGGCGGGGCAAGTTGGATCACCTAAGGATGGATTACCATAACTTTGAAAATACAAATTGTATTGGTTTGTATTCGTCCGCTACTCTTTATTACACTAGTTAGCTATGCTAAAAGTCGATTAAAAGCTCATTAAATACAAAGTATGATGTTAAACAAGCAGTTTTAAAAAGTGATCGATTTTGAGCCGTGAAAAAAGTGCGGGGCAAGATGGGTCACCTTTTAAGTAATTTACATTTTCTCAACGAAAAACGTCAACATATAAGATTTCTTCCGCATTCATATATGCTCCATATCCATACTGAGTAAACAAGAGCTACTAGTAAAAATTTTATAAATTTATTTGGAATAAAAAAAAAACGATTTGTGTGGTCCTAGGGCGACTTAAAAATCGATGTTTTCACTAAAAAGTTATCATAATTTTATGTTATAATTTTGAGCGTTCATTCCGCTTGATTGAAGTCATTTATGAGATAGTCTTATAATAAAAAATAAATAACTTTTGAATGCTCCAAAAATAGGTTCAAAATTGAAGGTGACCCATCTTGCCCCGCGGCAGTTTATATGGAGTTATATGGAATGTAGGGGGATTAGGGGCATAATGGACATCCTAAGCAAATGAGTACGTTAGGCCTATAAAACAGAGTTAGACTTAACATATTGTCAATTGACTTACAACTTTAACTTGTTTCCTACGTATTTCAATCATTTACAGAAGGTAGAATGTCTTTATTGTGAAGAAATAATGAATTGTAAACCGTGTGTTTTTAAGGGTTGGCAGGAAAGGTACAGGGCGAAATGGACACCCATCGGGGCATAATGGACACCCCTGCATATTTTATGCTAATTCTTTGTTTACATCGATCAGTTAAGTAATTTGCCTACGGAGATCAATACCACATATATAATACTCCATCTTAGATGAGTTAACATAACATCAAAGTTGATTGAATAAACTTTAGGCTAAAATATTCAGATTATGTTTTCAAACTCTCTAAAACGCCTAACAGTATGCAATGCGCGTACATCCATTCGTAATTGCCAGTGTTCATTTCGCCCCGAATCGACTACAACATTAAAATTGCTATTTAAAGTAAATTCTGATCAAAAATAAAATACTTTATCTATTGCTAAATCTCCGTATACATGTAGATGAGGTAACAATTCACTTGTTTTTATGGTGGACACACTCCAGCACTCGTAATACCTTATTTGCTGCTGCTTCGAAATTATAAGAAATTCACCATATGGAAAACATATTTCAATTTCAATTTATTTTGGTTATTTTTGAGGAATATAAATGGTACTTTTGATAGATAGAACCAGGGCTTGTTCCTTCATACTTATGCATTAAAAGTTTAACATAAAAGTCAACGGTTTCGGCAAAAACAGGGGTGTCCATTTCGCCCCGGGTGTCCATTATGTCCCTAATCCCCCTATCGCATAAGAAAAATGGCTAAAAACCATTTTATTTTTTATTTCCAATGAGTGAATAATTTTTCAATCAATGCCCCAAACTTTTGTATATTCATGCTGGTCATCTAACAAAATTATTAACATAATCAAAACATGAGTAATGTGCCCGAAAATGGCACTGACCCATCTTGCCCCGCGACCCATCTTGCCCCGCCCCACCCTACATTTTGCAATTGAAAATTTCAGGATAGATTCTCACCATAATCAACATCCTATGGAGAGGTCTCTAATTTTGAACCCGTCTAATGTTCAGTCATATGGTGTCATATACATCTCATATGACAGCGGAAAAGTTTTTGACCATTCAGGCTATATACGATATGTCGGCCACACACCTCTCACCCACACAAATTGCGCGAATTTGAGAATGAATTTAAACATGATTCCAGATGTTTCGACGATAATCGTGAGTAACCACTAAGATATCTGATATCTGGCGCTATTTCGCAGCAGTACCAGCGATAAGATAATACGTGTATCGGAGAACGTGCCATGTTTGCTTACATCACATGTTTCGTTTTCGCTGGCACCTACATACCTACATATTCCAACGGATAAGCATTTCTAATCAGTTAAGCACAGGATAAGATACGCCCCCAGACACCACCAATGACGTATTTGTATGATTAGCAGAACCCACACTCATGGCAACCGTTTCACAACTTTATGCGTTACGAACGGGTTGTAAATTAAAAATTACACCTGCTGAGCTCTTAGTATATGTAGTCTGGAAGACGAGGGTGATTCATAAGGTGGATAAAAATCAATGGATTTTCAACACAAAGAGACTTATAATTATCACATTAAATGTATGTGGACACGAATGTCAACTTATTTGGTAAAGTGTCTTTAATGAAATATAATAATAATAACATTAAATGTATTATTTACACTAAATATTTAAATTTACACTTGAATTGTAAATGAAAATTACTTACTCAGGTGAATGATTGTATCCATCGTTTGCATAGTCTTTGTAGAAAGCTGCTCGTTTACTGTAGATTTTATTTGGTAAAACAGGTACTTGAATCTGGAATAAATCGAAAAAATGAGAGCATTAGTAGAAGTAGTAAATATTTGTCCCTTTTTATGAAGATCCCGCGCTTTTTACATGAAAAGACAAAAACATGTGTAACCTAATACCACAGAACAACAGATTGACGTCTGATTCAACTCAGTTGTCATCATCATTTTTTTAGAATTTGTTACAGGAAATATGATCGAGAAAGCCAAACTTTTTTATTTAAAAAAATATTCAACTAACTGTAACAGTGTTGTGGGGGGCCTTTATATAGAGAACTAGCTGTCCCGGCAAACTTTGTCTTGCCAAGATGTGGTGGTTTGACAACTGTTGAGATTATTGTCGCACCGCACTCTAGATTGGTTTTATTTCGATCATGTTGATTTCCTTCCCAGCTCATGAAAAATCAGTACTATACAAGGGGCTAGTCGCTTGGAACATTGTGCCAAGAGGTGCCAGGCACACCGTCTTATACGCTGTGTGGCACACCGAGGCACTCTGAGGCACAATTTTGACACTTGAGTTTGGGTGAAAAAACTACGCAACCATGTGCATTTGACCTGCAAAATGAAAACAAACAGTTGGTTGTCTTGGTAGTTGCCAAGCAAAATCTGAATCATCAAGCAGTGGCACTTCGGGGCACACTGAGGCACAATTCAATACCCGGTGGCACACTGAAAATGAATGGCGCAAGTAAAGATGTGCTCAGCGACTCCCCCTTGGTACTATATCAATTTTCTTACTTTTCTGGTTGATTTTCATAGCTTTTTGTACATATAAACACAGCCACCACGAATACGAACCAAAACGTGCAAGAGTCATGCTGATCGGTTCATCCGTTCTTGAGTTTTGTTGCCTCAAAGGAACTTCAAACTCATTTTTATATAGTTAGATAGATAGATATATTTTTGCCAATATAAAATGGAAGAATGTAATTTTAAAACAATATTGATCATTATACAAATATAATAATAAAGGTACTCAGGCTTGATAATCCTCCTCGAAATCAAAAGAGTTTTGCAACATGCTCTAGAGCGGTGTTTTGCTTTTACCTCGTCGCGAAGGAGCGAACGAACCCCAAACAGAGAGGCAATAAAAACTGAGCGAGGAAGAGGGGAACGAAAAAAGAGCCGATGATTATTTCGGGTTTTTGAGTGCGATTTTCGCCTCGAGAGTCTTTCTTTGTATGGGAGTGGAACTCGCGAGAGCTTTTTGAGTGTGAGTGGACGTGAGAAACACAACAAGCAATTATGAGTGTTGGACGAACTCCTCGCTGCGCGGCAAGCTCGCACTCGGTACTGTTGAGGATTTGCGTTGTGATTTCTGAGTTTTATTTTCACTCCTCAGAATATCGCCAAAATCGCTTCCTCATTTTCTCGCGAGGGAGTTCCTGTCAAGCCTGAAGGTACTAATGTCGTTGTGGAAGAATTTGAACCTGGAACAATAAGCAGAGCCTGGAAAAATGTTGATATTTAATAAATTTATTCATAATGGATTTGATATTATGGCGTAAGGGGGCATCCATTTAGTACGTCACGCTAAAAATGGGAATTATCAACCCCCCTCCCCCCTTCGTACGGGTTTTTCCTATACTTAACACATTGCTTGTCACACTTTTCAGAACCCCCCCCCCCTGCCCCCTCTAAGCGTGACGTACTTCATGGATGCCCCCTAAAACAATGAAAAATGAAATTTATATAAAGTGAAAAATGCTTTTCACGCGTATTTTCACGGTATTAGATCCCTGATTTAGTAGAAAATCATGCTAGAGTTCATAGTGAAACTGTAAGAATAACACAGCGTAACAAAAATTAACTTTTGGTCTCTCTCAAGAGCAATCTTATGACAGCACGTCACAATTTTCAGCTATACCCCAATTTATAGGGCAAAATATGTGATTTTAGGCTTGTTTGACTGCCAGTCATTAAGCATGGAAATATATTTTTTAAGCAATCAAAAGGTAAATTGGTCAATCAACATCTAAATTAACGACTCATGCAAAATATTTTGTTTAAGCAAATCAAATTTAAAAGATTTAAGCATTTTATGTTAGTTAGTAAACTTGCATGCAACTTTTGGAGGGTGACTTGCATGGGAAATTTCATACCTATCATAATTCGCTTAAAACTATCAAATTCGATTTGGTAAAACGAAATATTTTGCATGAGTCGTTAATTTAGATGTTAATTGACCAATTTACCTTTTGATTGCTTAAAAAAAATATTTCCATGCTTAATGGCTGGCAGTCAAACAAGCCCAAAATCGCATATTTTGCCCTATAAATTGAGGTATAGCTCAAAATTCTGACGTGCTGGACCAAATCTGAGCCCAGATTCGGATTCAGCGGCCCAAAATCTGCCAAAGACACATAAGCTTGCTCTTGAGACAAAAAATGTTGCGCTGTGTAATTTATAGCTGAAACTTTTAAAAATGTTCAATTAAATTTGTAGTGCAATCGGTTGTGTCGCTTTTACGAAATCCAACGACAAGTTCTGGTAAATCCCTGCTGAATCTCGCAGAAATTGCTGGTCGATCACCACCAATGAACACTTAACATAAACTTGTTCTAGCGCGACTGCGAGGGGAGGTTTACAAAACTCACTCTAAAATCAAAAAGGCAACTCTAATAGAAAATGCTGAAGAAATTTTGAATAGAATTCATGATAAGCTCCCGAAAGAATTATGTTTAAATAAAATTTCCTGTAAAATTTCTTGAAAATCTTCAACCCGGATAAACTTTTGGCCAATTTCTCCACAAATTTCTGCTGACATTTTCACAAGGAATCTATGGATTTAATCAGGAGTTCACTATGGATTCATCCTCATTTTAGTAGGCCAATCTCTCAACTCAAAAAATACAGACTGAAACTCTTCAAAATAATATGCGATATTTCCTTTAAAAAATGTTTCAACCGTTTTGGCGTTCTCCGATTCGAGTAAGTCGTAAGCTGACGATTTTTTGTGATATAAGTTTGTCCCAACTTGAACAGAATAGGATAAAGATCGTACAAGACGAATTCAGAGATTTTTAAGCATTCCATTGCGCTTTTCTAGGGGTACTTTCGAGTCGGTAAGCACTGCAACGCTGTTGAAGATCTATCATCAAACAGTATCGATTTTGCAACAAATTTAGCTTTTGTTTTGTTACCAACAAAAATTTTCGGAGTCATGTAATTCTGTTACCCGTTGGGATAAAGCATAATAATACCGAACGATTGTTTATCCGATATTGAAAGAAGAAAAATGCGAAAGTATTGAAATTGTCTCATCCTCCGCTAGTTTTAACCAGACATTACATCTACAATTTCTTCAACAAATCTATAGAATACTGTCAGGAATTCGCCATACAGAAAAAAAAATATTTCTCAAAAACTCAATCATATCTAGGGATGGGAAATGTTACGGAATTTCACAAAAAAAAATGTCATGGAATTTTTCAATTTCCACCTCTTCCGGTGTAAATTTTGGTCTGTTTACATCACCAATCCATAATGCTAAATAGTTGGAAAATTAATGATGTCGTCGATAAACATTTCTTATCAGTGGCAGAGAAATACTCAGATCTACAAATAGTTACTTCTATTGTATTCTATTGTTTCTCGAGAAATATGTATGAATTTTATTTCAAAATTTAACGACCACCAGTTTTTATTGTAAAGTGAAATTTACCATGCACTAAATGCTGTAAAATAATAGTGGTGATGGTGAGCGTGCTGTGCAAATAACGATACGCTATATCACGATCGAGAACAGCTATGGCAGATTATGCACGAATACGGATTCCCGGATAAACTGATACGGTTGATCAAGGCGACGATGGATCGAGTGATGTGCGTAGTTCGAGTATCAGGGACACTCTCGAGTCCCTTCGAATCTCGCAGAGGGTTACGGCAAGGTGATGGTCTTTCGTGCTTGCTGTTCAACATTGCTTTGGAGGGTGTAATAAGAAGAGCGGGGATAAACACGAGTGGGACGATTTTCACGAAGTCCGTTCAGCTGCTTGGTTTCGCCGATGATATTGATATTATTGCTCGTAAATTTGAGACGATGGCGGAAATGTACATCCGACTAAAGAGTGAAGCCAGGCGAATCGGATTAGTCATTAATGTGTCGAAGACAAAGTACATGATGGCAAAGGGCTCCAGGGAGGAATCACCCCGCCCGCCACCCCGAATTCATATCGACGGTGATGAAATCGAGGCAGTTGAAGAATTCGTGTACTTGGGCTCACTGGTGACCGGCGACAACGACACCAGCAGAGAAATTCAGAGGCGCATTGTGGCAGGAAATCGTGCCTACTTTGGACTCCGCAGAACTCTACGATCGAATAAAGTTCGCCGTAACACGAAGTTAACCATCTACAAAACGTTGATTAGACCGGTCGTCCTCTATGGGCACGAAACATGGACCCTACGTGCAGAGGACCAACGCGCCCTTGGAGTTTTCGAACGGAAGGTGTTGCGTACCATCTACGGCGGAGTGCAGATGGAAGACGGGACTTGGAGAAGGCGAATGAACCACGAGCTGCATCAGCTGCTGGGAGAACCAACCATCGTCCATACCGCGAAAATCGGGAGGCTACGGTGGGCGGGTCACGTCATCAGGATGTCGGATAGCAACCCGACTAAAATGGTTCTCGAGAGTCATCCGACCGGTACAAGAAGACGTGGAGCGCAGCGAGCTAGGTGGGTCGACCAAGTGGAGGACGATCTGCGGACCCTACGCAGAGTGCGGAACTGGAGACAAACAGCCATGGACCGAGTGGAATGGAGGCGGCTACTATGTACAGCAGAGACCACCCCGGCCTTAGCCTGACCGGTAAGGTAAGTATATCACGTTGTATGGTGAAACATTTTTGAACAAATGGTGTTGCAACATTAAAATTTATCGTATTTTTATGATATTTTTTATCAGGGAATGCTTAGTGAAACATATTTTTATTTTCTTTGTTCAAGGAGGCTGACAAAGTCGGGTAAAAACCTGGCAAATTCGGGTCACCACTGTATTGGTCTAAATCAGTGATTTCCAAACTTGTCGGAGCTTTCGCCCCCTTGTAGCTGCCCTCCTAAGTATATTTTTTAAACAAGATTAAAAACTCGAAAACTGTTTCAAAACTGTATTCTCATCATTATGTAAATGAGTGGATTTGCTATTGCGATTTTTTTTTTGAGAATTTTTCAAAAATATTGCGGTACACCAATACCCAGGGCCGGATTTACAAATGTGGGTCCGGGCCACGGCGTTGTGGGGGCCCTTTATATGAAGATAAATTTTGCCCATATAACATGGAAAAAACTAAAAAATATTAATCATTCTTACAAATATGTTAATGAAGGTGTTAATATCGTTGTGGAAGAATTTTGATCTAAAACAATATTCAGAAGTAGGAAAAAAGTTAATATGTATCCACTGAATTATTTATAACAGACTTGAAATTCTAGCGTGAAATCAACGATGAAAGGAAATTATATAAAGTAAACAAATATTTTCAAGAGTGCATTCGCCGCATTGGATCCTATATTTAGTCGGAATTCATGCCAGAGTTCATAGAGAAACTGCAAGAAGAATTTATAGCTGAAATTTTCAAGAAATTTCTAGTAAAATTTGTAACGCAATCGGCGTTGTCGTTTTTGAGAAATCCAAAAAGAATTTCTACGGGATCTCTGCTGCAATCTCTGGAGAAGTTGCTGGTCTATCACCATAAAGCATGAACACTTACAAAAACTTTTTCTAACACGACTGGTAGGGGAGGTATACTGCCCCGTAACGTGGGTAGATCACCTTAGAATGGTGCGTTGCGGCGTAAGATCTGCCACCACATAAAATTTTGAGCAGACACTCCAGAATCGAGATTTGATGTGTTTTTTTATGTTTTGTTGCTAATCCACATTTTATTTCAGGAGTAATCAGGTAAATGTTTTGTTTATAAATGCTTATTTATCATGATTATGATTGTTTTTCAAACAAATGTATAACAAAACATACACTACACACACTGACATACATTACATATACATATCTCATCATATATTGGGAAAGAGAGGGACCATCAGGGCACCCGATTGAAACGATTTGGACAGGAGCTTGGAACTGCCTCCTCCTTGTTGTTAAAATTTCGTGGATTGAGGGCGGGCTCTTCGACCCCATCTATTGGGAGATTCTGTCAATCGAGGGCTTGATTTTGCAGTTGTTCGTGAGAACTTTCTTCTGGAAGGAGATTCTTTTCTCCTGACGTGGGTTTCGCGCAAGTGTCTCTGCTTGCGGGTCCGCACAACCCTTTTTGGCCCTTCATACAGGAAAATGACTGACCACTAACAACAGCGAAATCTTGATCAAATCGCTTTTCAGATTATTCCAGTGCTATAGGCAGCTGCCTTGCTACAATAGATGGTAGAACAATATCATCATTATCACGACTGGTAGGGGAGGTATTGGGCACCTTCCAAAATAACTTTCCACATAACTCTGGTATCAAAAAGGATATTCTAATAAAAAATTCTTAAGAAATTTTAAAGAAAATTTATGATAAGTTTATAATGGAATTTTTTACTTAACTTCCAATAGAATTTTGTATTAAATTTCTAAAAAATCTTTAGCGGAAAACCCGGATAAGCTTTTAGCCAATGTATTATTATTTATTATTATTTATTGTATTATTTATGTATTATTTATTAGCCAATGTATATTCACAAATTTCGAATTTTCTTAATCTATTTCGTCAGGAGTTCGCCATGGATTTATCCTCATTTTAGTAAGCAAATGTCTCAATTCAAAAAAAATTGGACTGAAACTCTTTAAAGGAATCTGCCCTAAATTCATGCTAGATTTCCTCTCAAAAATGGTTCAACAGTTTTGGTGTTCACGATTTCAGAAATTCATAAGCTGTCTAAGTAAAATCAAACGCAAGAGTTCCAAGAATACTTCAAAATTTGGAATGAAAAATTTCTTTGATTCTTTTAAGAACTCTGTAGGAAATTCTTCATAATGTTTTCTAAAACTGTAGACAGAACAAAAACAAACCTAATTAGGAGGAACTTTATGACTCTGAAATTTATAGGGTTTTGGAGTTCCTCTAGAATTCAGTCGAAGATTTTCTTCAGTAAGTAGTGAGTAGTCAAGTATAAGACACTGAAGACGACCATACAGTTGAGGTCGAAATACGTATCTGTCAAAGGATGCAAATTCTTAGTGGAATTCAAAGGAACAGTACTTAACCCGATTTTCTTTTTACTTATTTTCTTCAGAATATCCGATGATGTTTTCAACTGCAATTGCACAACAAAAAAAAATGTTAATCAATTTTTGAGGAAAAATTTAAAATTTCATAAACGGATGGACAAATATTTGCAGTCTCACTCGAAAGAATCACAACGTATCACATACTTCTTGACAGTAGACAGTAATTCACTGTTGCAAATATCAGAAATCCCACCATGTTAGCGAAAAATGTCAACAGAGGCATAAGGAATGTGTAATACATTTTCGATTTCGCCCACTTCAGGAATCATTGGTCTAAATTGAATTGAATCTAAGTTCTTAGAGTTCTAGTTGTTGGAAAATGTAAAGGTTTTCAAGGGTTTTTATGGGTTAATAAGATTTATTATACTGTTACAATACCTATACATACTGTAAAAGCATGCAAAACATGAGTGGTGTGTACATGAAGTATATATACAGTGTTGGACAAAATAATAAGTCCACCAGCCATTTTTTTTTAAATAAAAAATGATCAAGTTTGACTATGTGATGTGATTTTTAGTTAACCGATTTGGCTGTAATTTTGACAGTCCCTATGAAGTTACGTGAATTTTAATTTGTATTTAATTGACTGAGTTCTGTTCACTATGCATCAAAAGTTACAGATAAACGAAACGACAAAATAATAGACCAGATTTCAGATTGCCATTATCAAAGAGTATCTGCCATTATTGTGAGAGTATCTGATACTTGATTGATAAACAAGTACCTAAATTAAGGATACCATTTGAACTTGGGGAAATTTTTATTGAATTGACCACAATTTGTCGCACCGTATATCTGTAACTTTGGAAGTAGTGAGCATAACTCAATCAATTTAATACAAATCAAAATTCCCGTAATTTTAAGTCGGCTGACAAAATTTTAGCCAAATCGGTTTACTAGAAACCGAGTACCATATCGCCAAACTTGGCCATTTTGTGTGAAATAGGTGTTATTGTTTTGTCCGACACTGTAGGTTCTGATTTATGATATGATAGTTACAAGATTATTATACTTACCACCGCAGAATCGTGAATATTTCGACGATGAGCATCGCTGTAGAGATTCAACGCTATGGGACTAGAGTTACTCAGAATTCTCTGATTGTACTTTTCTCGGGGGTATTTGCTCCACTGATGGTGATTCCATGCTGGGACGTGTTGAGCATCGAGGGTGAGGGTGGAAAAATTGTTACTGCTTTTGCTGACTGCCACCGTAGCTCGTACCCCTAATTGAAAGTTGGATGTGAAAAGTTGCACTGTGGTGTTACATCGGCTTCTAAGGTGATGCATTTTTATCACTAGCCTGAACGAATTCTTTCACTGGTTTGTTATTGTTTGCCCTTCAAATCAGCTGAACCGATTATTACTGCTGCGCTTTGCAGCCGAAGTCTAATCAAGATGAGAAAAATCGATTATTTTCTTGATCAGATTTTTGTCGTGCTACTGATTTCTTTCAATCTGACTGAAATCAAATATCCAACGCCAGAGTCCTTAATCGATAAATAATTGTATAACGAGTCAAAGCGAAGAAGATAAGAATCTCTTGCCCGTAAAGCTTTTGCGCGATAAGAACACTTCAGACACAATCAAGGATGGCACTTTTCACTTGCCAGGATACGCCGTACGCCCACTTCCTAGTGACCTACTGTATGACTGAGGGTCGTTTTATGCTTCACCGTTCTGCTCAGTCAAAGTCGTATTTAACGTCGCTTTCAACACGAGAGGGAGAAATGGAGAATCGAATCCTATTTACTCGTTGTGGAGCCCCTGCGTGAACGCGCGTATGTATCGTCTACTCACTGGATTGTTTCAAACTGAACGGAAACAGTCAGTGGTTCATTTATCGCAGTCGAAATATTTATAACATACGTCGCGGAATATTTAAGATAACGAAATAAAAAAAAAACCTTACCTCAGCGAATCTCGTGACTAACAAGCATTTCTGGTTACGATATACATATGTATGAACGCATGATAAAACACAGTTTTTGGTTACCTATAACAGTAAACTGTCGTGGTGATATGTCCTGATCAAAGCTCAGTAGACTCTCTGAGGTTCTGTTCTCATTTTTTTTCTCGCGCTCTCTCGGAGAAATTTCATTCAGTTTTCCACGTGGGTGGTGTGTCGGAATTTGCTGGCTAATCAGAATAATGGGAGAGTGAGAAACCTCCACCGTAGGCGGGAAAAGTTATGTCTACGGTTCATTAGCATGGCTCATATGCGTTACCTACAAAAAAAATTGCGGAACAATCTACCTAAAGATTACGATACCTGTAATTTCCACAGCATTTTTGAACAATAATTGTACTCAAGAAGGTTTCGTGGAAGTAGCACGGTGGAGCTAATCTGTTTCATTCATAGCAACAGGATAGTTTTAATACACTGCCCAAATTAGTTATATGTTTAATTCATTCAGTTAGCTGATAATTGATGGATACAGTCTAGATACAGGAATTTCTGATTTTTATCCGAGATGGCTTGCAACGTATACTGAGATCAAGCTAATTGGAGAACCACGATTGCTGTACAAAGGAGGAGCGTGTTGGTGCTGTCGGTGATTGTAGGCACGATTGATCGATGGAAGGGTGTATAAATCTGTGACTTCACAAAGGAAATATTCCTGAATATTTTATTATTACTTTTATTACTGAATATAGCACATGTTGCTTAGCATGATAAAGTAAAAATGGCACATAAATATTTCAGTCGTCTTTCATTCAATCCATGGTTTCTAGGTACTAACAAAGACGGCTAATAACAAGACAGACATCTACCCTCTCGCTGCATATACTTTGGGAGCTACAAGCTCACTAGCGCCGCGAACGACTTCAGGGAACAACATCATGAATGAGTGTGCGTGGGATGCTACAATTTCCGTGTACGTATTAGCATGTGCACGAACACATTCGTGTTTTAATGTTCCTGTGAATCGTTGAGGGCGTTTCAACCATGTCGCCTGCTACAGGGTGGGAGCTGTCTGTCTTGTTATTAGCCGTCTTCGGTACTAATCATAAATTTCATATTTTTTATTATTATAAAAAGTTTACCTAAATTTACATGCTTCACATGCTTCACGCACATCTGTACGAAAAATTGTTTTTAGTCTAAGAAATTTTGAAATGGAAGTTGCATCAAAATCCTCTTTGAGATCCGTTGATTAGATTTTAGCGAAAAAAAATTCATAACATTATTTAAATTGTCATGTTAGGCTCAGTGTACCAGTTATGGCTATAGTACCTCAAATTCGCCATAGTCGATTTCAACCTTTAATGATGCAAATCAACAAGATAAAAATTGTGAACAACAGATCACGTTCACAAAAGACGATTGCAATCATTTAAACTTCACAATTTGCTCAAATTACGATAGAAATAAATCATTTTCCTTAATCCTTCGGCTTCCTTGCACCCTATTTCGCCATAGTGTACCAGTTATGGCTAATTCCATAAGGAATGCATGTAAATAATGCGAAGTGGAACCCAAATTAACAAATGTGTCCATAACTGGTACAGGGTTCCTATCATTGGCGCACACCGTAGCGTAATAAATACTAAAACTAGTGTTGGGTCAATTTCTATATTTTTCCTGTTAAGTATGAAAACTAATCAATCATTTGAAGTATCGATGGCATTCGTCGATCTTCTTCTTAGGTAGTGCGATAACTGGTACAGGCACCCTAGTAACACTTTGTCATTATGCAAAAGTTTGGGGTCACCCCTTTTTAAGGACTGTATCGGAAATTAACTATAAACGTTCACAATTGCCTAAAAAATAATCTGTTCGAAATAGACATAACTTTATTTTTGGAGTTACTATGTAAATCTTTTAAATAAAGAATGGCAGTTCTGATTTTCAAAAAATAATCATTTAACTTAAACTTTTATCTCAAAGATTGCACATATGTTTTTAAAATTTTGGACACCCCCTAAAATTTTGAAATTGCGAAAACTGTGGGAAAATATACTATTTTTTCTCTTGTTTTTGCGCAAATATATTCTTTTCCAGAATGCTCACGATATGGGAAAATTATTTTTAACAAGAAAAATTCCCTCCGCAGGTTAGGGCATTTCTTAAAATTGAGAAAAAGGTCATTTTTCGAGGAACTCTTACGCAAATAAAAAATACATAAAGTTGAAAATTTGCATTTTTTCAATTGGGTACGTATTTTAATCTATTGAAGAGGTAGTTTAACCAAAGAACGGAATTTTATAACCTCTGAAGATATTTAAGGCCGGACGGGACGGTGGCTGAATCGTCCACCATTGCTCTGTTGTTAAAAAGATGCAAATCTCTACTTCTACTTCATATTTTCGACTAGAAATTTGATCGTTCATTTGCTCACTTTCGATGCACAATCGATTAAAGTTTCAGCTACGTCAGTGCAGTAGAAATTGACATTTCCTTCTTCAAAATCGCGAGGCAAATTGTTAGAAAGAGAGGAAAGATAGCAAAAATTACACGTCGTCCCGTGCGGCCTTAAAACAGAGCGTCAAAGTTCGACCAAAAAGTAGGTGTTTTAGGAATAGACCATATTCTAAATGTTGGAGGATTTTCTATCCAAAATAAGAATTTTAAAAGTCGGTATTGAGTGATATGTTATGGGTACATAATTGCTAGTAATAATCATTATATTCCAGATTTTTCCCCGTACAATTTTTTTTCGCTACAAATTATTGAAACGTTGAAAAAATATAAAAAAAAATACAGTTTGTACAGATTGTTATTAGCCTGGTACACGGTTTATATGAGAAAATACAAAAAATGGAAAAACTCCAACTCCTGTATACTTTTTGGTTCCATTTTTGTCCCATATCAACTATGCAAAATTTTAGATCGATCGAAAAAACTAGCGTCCGCCATTCTTAGTTTTTCATATGATTTACTATGGGGAAAATTTAATATTCTTCGAAGAAAAATCGCTTGGGGTTACCCCTTGATCCATAAAAAGAAGTCGATGAATGATTTCTGTAGAAAACATCACGAGGAATCAGAACTCCGAAGACCGCAAAGTGATGCGACATTCGTGGAAAACGTTATTAAGCCTTACACGATCGATAAAATTGCGAGATTTTATTATTTATTGTTATTCCTTACGTGTTAAACGGCGTTGCCATGCTATTTGGGTTTCAGTCAATAACTTTTTCCACATGCCTTATATCGCTTTGCGGTCTTCGGAGAGTTGGTTCCTCGTAAAATTTCCAACAGAAATCACTCATCGATTTATTTTTAGTATTTGAGGGGCAACCTGTGGCGGTTTCTCTTTGAAAAAGTGATTTTCCCCATAGTAAATCGTATGAAAACTTAAAATGACTGGCGCTAAAATATAATTTCTCCGATCGAGCTGAAATTATGCACAGTTGATATGGGGCCGAGATGGAACTCAAAAAGTGTACAGGAGTAAAATGTCTTTTTTTGTGTCCCACGCTAATGCATACCTACTGCGTTCTTTGAGACCGTGCGGTATGCGCTGACCACCCTAAGGCACATCAGCCTTTGGGTACTCTCGAGTAGAGTCAGTCTAGTTAGAGTCTGGCGGACTGTCTCTTTCGATCGGAGCCAATCGAGCATGACGTCACGGTGTAGCATTTATCGGTGAGGACACTATGACGTCATGCTCGATTGGCTCCGGTCGAAAGTGACAGTCCACCAGACTCTAATTATAGGGACTCTACTCTCGAGTCGCTTCACGTTTCGATTGACCACTAGCGCATTCGACCATGCAGCGGCGCCATACCGTTGTATGGAGACCGCTACTGTAGCGAGCAGCTTACGCTTACTGGAGACTATTGTGGCGCTGTCCATAAACTAGGTACTCATTTTAGCCCATTTGAGACCCCCCCCCCCCTCGTAGAATTTGATCCATACAAAATTTGCGAAATTTTTATGGAGCGTAGACTTTGGCCAGAATACGCCGCCTTCCGAAGTACCGGGCCCAGGATGGACACCTGAGGTACCCCTTGTCGATCTTGTAGCTCTTCTCGCCTTCCTCGGTGTCATAGATTAGCACCCTATTCTGGAAGTAACTATCCATCAGTATCCGGCATAGGCTAACCGGGACTTCTGGGTGGTGTATGGCGCACTCGATGGCGGCCCAGCTGACGCTGTTCAACACTATCTTTACGTCCAGCGTGGCGACCGCGTAATAGCGGATTCCTATTCGCTTCTTTTGAAGCGTTATCTGTTTTGGTTACAGCCCTAATAGCGTCCATCATCGATCGACCCTTTCGGAAGCCGAACTAGTTATCCGAGAATCCAGAGTTGTAAATTTCCGCACTACAGTTTCGGCCGATTGCCGCAAAATTGCCTCCAGCCTGTTTTGGATGACACGTGCTTGCCGCCCGGTTGCTGCGATGCGAAAGAGGACGATCGTCGGCGGCGCGGTCTCTCCTGTCCGACCGACTCGAGTCTTCGTGTCGCTGACGACCGACGACGTGCGCGTCGCGACGTCGCGATGTCTGATGAAGCGCGAATATTGTTGTCGCGGTTGGGTCGCGGTGTTCGATGATGCGCGAATGCTGACGATTCGCATCTCTGCGCATAGGGTGCTAAACTGGTATGCCACAAGAGTCATCGGGTTTCTTGGTATAGACCATCAGTCTCGACAGAATGAACCGTTCCAACAGTTTTCCAGCTGTGTCCAGAAGGCAGATAGGTTGCCGACGGGTCGCAAGGTGGCTTCCCGGGTCTAGGCAGTAGGACCAATCTTTGCCTTTTCCACCTCTCCGGAAATTCGCCTCTGTCTAGGTATATCTGCATTAGACCGGCCCACATTTGTATGAGGCGAAAAAAAAGTTTTTAAAATTCACGGGGCACCCTCTAGAATCGTGCCTTTGGATGAGAAGAACAATCTGTGAAAGATTCAGCTCAATCGGTTGAAAACTGAGCTGGCGCAAAAGAGTTGAAGGTTTGTATGGGATGTTCAGTCCAATTATTACTAGTTTAGAGAAAACTTTCCGTTTTACGGTAGAACGAAAAGCTACCGCAGCTGTCAGACTACTGATTTTCACTGAGGTATCATCGATCTACCCTAGCGCGCCCAAGCGATGCCTTGGATAGCCTTGGATACGACGCCGATGATTATTGTTTGTTGTTGGTTTTCAGTTCAATTTACCTAGCAAGCATGCTTTGATTTGGCCTTCAGTTTCAATGATAGGATGATTTTCAAGCCTGCGGTAGTACTTTGACAGCTGCGGTAGGACTTTGACAGCTGCGGTAGAACTCGGCGGCTACCGCAGAGTGGAAATTTTTCTAAAAATCCGCAATATATGGGAAATTGGATGACCTCCAGTCTCTCATACAGCACGCCGGTTTGGCGAGTACGATTTGACTCAGAATTGAAAGAACAGCAGTTGATACCCTAATGAACAACTTTGTAGAAGACCATATCATGATAAAACCTAATTTAGTTGCGGTTTTAGCCAACGAAACCAGGATTAGGACATCTTCCCCAGTTTACTCTCAGTTGTTAGATGCAGCACGTGTTTGCCGTTCGAAACTTCCTCACTACATCATAGGCGGCTATGTTGTCCTTTATTTTCATTGCTCACGCATGTGGGTGAGCATCGAGACAATGTAGAATTACATAGCTGCCTATGATGTAGCGCGCAAGCTACGGCCGACCAACACGTGCTGCATATAACAACCGAGAGTAAACGGGGGAAGATGTTCTCATCCTGGTTTTTTTGGCTAAAACCGCAACTAAATTAAGTTTTATCATGATATGGTCTTCTACAAAGTTGTTCATTAGGGTATCAACTGCTATTCTTTCAATTATGAACCAAATCGAACTCGCCAAACCGGCTTGCTGTATGAGAGACTGGAGGTCATCCAATTTCCCATATATTTGGACTGAACATCCCATACAAACCTTCAACTCATTTGCGCCAGCTCAGTTTTCAACTGATTGAGCTGAATCTTTCACAGATTGTTCTTCTTATCCAAAGACACGATTCTAGAGGGTGCCCCGTGGAATTTTTCGACATTTTTGCATTTGGGCCGGTCTAATCTGCATAGCCATTCTGAACACGCTGCTAGCCACGATGGTCGTCTTGATGGCTACTGTCGGGATACCGCCAGGACCCGGAGCCTTTTCTAGCGACTTCGCTACATATTACGATGAGTTCGTCATTTGTATCGTGGCGCGGGAACAAAGTGTCCACGATCTTCTGCAGCATCTCGGGGGATCGTTCTGGGGGTACTGTCGTGCCCTTCGTTTTGGCCATGACAATTCTGTAGGTATCACCCCAGGAGGGGGCCTGGCAGAGATCGAACCATCCCCGATGACGATTGACGACCATCGGCTGTGGCAGTCTTCCTCCTTATTCCACCCTGTCAGAGTTTAAAATTTTCCTTTTCAATGAATGAAACTCAACGTGAATTTTAAAAATTCTCAACTGAGGAATCAAAATAAAATTCATTTTGGTGAATGAATTTTCTCACTTATTCAGTCATTTTTCTGTCACTGACAATTTGCACTGAGGAATATATCTGGACTGTAACTCCCGATTATACTTCCAATCACCTCAAAACTTGCGTGTAGTAGTTCATTAGAATACTAATTATTATCTGCTCTATTTGTCCATTAAGTCGGATTATGCGTCTGTTAACAGAAATTGGACATTTTAGGACGTGCGAAAACATATTCGTGACAGAGAATTGAATGAAAAAAGAAGCTGACAATGAATGCGGCCAAACACGAATGAAAAAATGAGAATGTCAATCTTCACTTTCAATCTTCGAATTTTTTATACTCTGCACCCTGTATTGAATCGCCAGATGGCCACTGTGCGTGTGCCCATCGTCGACCCTCCAGTCCGAGCTAGGGTTTAGACCCAGGCTCCAGAAGGTCACATCAATGATGGACTCTACATCGTTCCTGCTGTAGGTTCTTTTGTCGCTTACGTTCGCGACATCCACTTTCAGTCTAGCCATAGCTTCAAGTAGAGCGCAGCCTTTAGATGCTAAGAAAATTTATAGAACTTTCTTCAACATTTCCATCAGAAGTTCCTTCGCGATTTTTTCCGGAGTTCCTTCGAAAAATACTCCCTGATAAACGTTCAGCAATCAATTCTCCACGAGTAAATTCGGAAAATCTTCAGGGCTTACTTTGGCAGCTCCTGTAAGAATCCCTTGAAGTTGAATCGGATTTTCCGGAAATTTATCCGGATAACACTCTTGCAGTTTTTGTTATGGTGTTCTTTTGGAAATTTCTTTCGGATTACCAATAGGAATTTTAATTTGAAAGTCTGCAGAAGTTTTAACGGAAAATATTTCCAGAACTTCCTATGAAATTTTCTCTAGGATTTCTTAAGCAGTTTCTCCAGTAGTTTGTTTAGAAATTCCTCCAGAAAAAAATCCAAGAAGTTCCCTCAGCATTTCCTACAATAGTTCCCACGTAAATTCCTTAAGAATTTCTTCAAAAGTTCCTTCGGAAACTTCTTAAGAAGTACTCTTGTAAATTTATCCAGAAACTTCATATAGAACTTCTCCAAAAACATCTTCGGGAATTCTTCCATAAATTAACCTTCACGTACCTGACACCCGACAACTTTTTTTTTAAATGCTGACATTTCGTCAATTTTCATTCGATTTTTTTGAAGTCACCCTTAATCGATCATAAATTTGTGCAAGTTTATTATACTCAAGTGGCCATGCAATATCCTGAACCATTCGCGGGGATATTCCGAATTATGCTGGGGTCAGGGGGGTTGCCAAAATGGTTGAAAGTGATTATTTCGTGTGTCGTTGTGTTTGAACTATAGATTTTCAGTGAAATTTTTGTTGCGAACAGTGAAACACAACTGCAATAACTAGATTTGAATAAGTTGATCCACCCGGATCACCGTGACAGGTTCCACTGGGCCTCATTGGGGACACTTCTGGTTTTTAACCTATACATGCCGTGCCACATATCAATCTTCATAATTTCGAATGAATAAGTCAGAAACGATAGACTGAAGTCTGTATCAACTAATGTGGCCACACCAGAACATCTGGCACAGGTTCCGAGGGGGCGTCGTCGGGGACATTTTTGGCTTGCTACCAAAACATGCCGTGCGACGTATCAATCTTCATGATTTCGAGAGAATGGGGCAGAAAAGATAGACTGAAGTATGTATCAACTGATCAACAAAGTCTGCAATGCCCTTATAATTTCATAGTGTTTGAAACTGTCGTGCTGAAACAACCTGTTAAACTTTTTTTTATATACCGTGGGGTGCCCTAATTTCGCGCGGGTCCAAATTTCGCTCACTGATAATATTTAGTGATCACAATCATGAAACTAATTGTTTAATTGTCCAAATTTCACTTAAGCTTCACTATCTAAAGTGAAATTTGGACAATTAAACAACTAGTTCTATGATTATGATCTCTAAATAGCTTGTGCTTCTTTTCCCCGAATGTCGTTTCCCCGAACGCCGATTCCCCGAATACCGTTTCCCCGAATGGTACTTTTCCCCGAATGACCCATTTCCCCGAATCACACCCTTCTTTATTTTATAGGCGGTTCTTTCAAGTTTTATTGCTCCTCAGACCTGCTGAATGAAGAATGGTAATATGACTCCTTCTTTCAATTGCTGCTCGTTCTTTGTAGAACCAAATTGATACCAACGACCTGTCTAACTATGGTAGGATATCTTTTTGAATACCCTAATTGCCAGGACACGAACATGTGGTGGCTAGTGACCATTTCGAACAAGAATGTAATATATAGTCTTTTCGGGGAACTGACTTTCGGGGAAACGGGTAATTCGGGTAACCGGCGTTCGGGGAAACGACATTCGGGGAACCGGCATTCAGGGAAAAGTAGCACAATCCTCTAAATATTATCAGTGAGCAAAATTTGGACCCGCGCGAAATTAGGGCACCCCACGGTATTTTAAGAAGGTAGACCAAAAATCGTTCGAAGCTCTTGAGCGTTAAGGCGAAACTGGAAGCATTTCCTCATTTTTTTGGTTTTTGATTTTTTATTAAATAACGAAGCAATATTTTTAAAATCGGTTTTCGTGCACATGTTGAATATGGATCATGGTAGCTTCTGATTTTTTTTGAGGTGAAAAATGTTTTCCATTTATGCAGAAACCATTTTTTGTGGAATTTAGTTCAAAAATGGTTTCTGCAAAAACGAAAATCATTTTCCACCACAAAAAAAAAATCAGAAGATACTTTGATCCATACTCTATATGTGCACGAAAACCGATTTTGAAAATATTGCTTCGTTATTTAATAAAAAAAATCAAAAACTAAAAAGTGGGGAATTGCTTCCGGTTTCGCCTTAAGTCATGAGAACACTTCTTAGCTGGAGAATATTCGCCTTGACGGAACTCTTTGAGAGAATTGCACTGTGCGTGAAAACACTTTTTTTTAACATGGGAAAGGATAGGAGCTGCATTTTCAAATGCTTCTAAAATATTTTAGGGACTTCAGATTGAAGAAAGAGTTAATGTTTTGCAATATACTTTCAATTAGCTACACTATAACTGGTTTTAGACAAAAAGTTTTTAAATCACAATGTTATGTCTATAATATAGCGTATCAAAATCTCATTCAATAACATTAAGAACGTTTTGCTTAAAAAAAATTCTATAAAGAATTAGAAGCATTTGAAAATGCAGCTCCTATCCTTTCCCATGTTAAAAAAATTTGTTTTCACGCACAGCGCAATTCTCTCAGAGAGCCTCCGTCAAGGCGAATAGTGTGTGGCGCAGACGTATGAAACGCGATATACATCGACAATGATTTTTTATAAGGGCCTAACTGACTTGATCGATTTCTCTTCGTCGACTCTCTCTTTCGCTAAAAACTTGATCAAAACAAACAAAAAATCATCATTCTTTTTGTTCCTATACTGCCGTGAATCGCATATCAGTCCCATCTTTGCTGGATTTCCTATGCAAATGGGACAAATATGCGATTCACGGCAGTATAGCAACATGTAGGGAAGTGGAACCATCTCGGCAGGGGTCCTATTTTGGGCACTTTTCTGCTATAACTCAGCCAATTCTTAACCAATTGACACAATTTTTGGGACGCGATGAGATACGTATAGTATCTAGCAGTGTACAACATTTCAAGTCAATTGGTTTGGAATTGACTGAGTTATAGCGAAGAGTGCCCGAAATACCGGCCGCTGCCCAAGTGGTTCGCTACCCTTCTTCGCATTTCAACCAAAAAATCTTTGAAAAACTCAATACATATTCTGTGATAACACAAAAAGAGGATCGATGAAGTAAACTCGAAAATGTCAGTCAGGCCCAAATGAAAAATCAGTGTCGACATAATCGCAGCTGGAATAAACCTTCGCTGTACCCATCAGAGCATCAATGCGAAAAAGAATTGTGGGTGGTCATCGCTTTGAAAAAAATATATATTCAGGCAAAATTGAAAAATTTAATCAACGTTTTCGCGGAAATCTTACACATTGTCATATTTACGATCTTTACACTAATTTTCACTCTGAGCTATCATGGAAAACAAATTCGACAACAGGTGTAGGTAATCCTCCTCGACTATCCTCACGTACGACAATCCAGTGTACTTACAATCTTCCGGTTCATAGAAGATGGGTTCGTCTTCAGGACCCGCGTAGGCAAAGGTTTTACTGTTTTCCAAACCCTCGTCGAACATCACCCGTTTAACCGAGCCCGCATTGGGCGGTTTTAAAATGCCTCGCGGTGCCGCAGCTGCAGGAGTAGATGACGATGGTTTATGCACGGTTGGGTCCATCCGCGAGGAGTGAGCAATTGGACTCAACGGTGATGACGCCGCCTGCTGTAGATGCTGCTTCAGAACCACGTTCACTCGCATCGACTGGCTGCGGTCGGGTTTCTTCGGTACCACAGCAGGCGGAGTGGTTTTAGCGGCGTGAGTGTCATCGCCTGCTTCGTTTTCATCATCGTTGTAGATCGGCACAGATCCATACTTTTTACGTGTAAGGATTTCCTTCGAATCCTTCAGGATTCGTTTCTTGACGAAATCATGGAAAATGAGCAACTCTGTGCTGAGTTCGCGTTTGATGAGTTGCTTTTCTCGCTGTGATAGATTGGTATCCTTCAGGGCAAGCAAACTTTGCGATGCGAGCAATGTGAGGACAAATTCTAAGCCGCTGATGCAAAGCTTGGAATCCAAATGCGTTAGCAGCTCGTTGGACAGGGCGATGGCATTCGTTGAAGTGAAACTCGAAACGGATGTCATCGAAAGCGACTTGGAGAATGGGGTACGAGGGCTTTGTCGCGTAGTGCCGTTACCGCCGGCAAGGGCCGATCTGTTGAGTCGAGCTAACGCTGCATTGGATAATGTGGCCGTGCCATCGACGTTGTCAGCTTCGCCAGCTGGCAGTTGGTTAAGCGGATTTTCTTGGAACGTGTAGTGTTGCTGAAAGGAAGCAATATATAAACTTGTTAATTCCTTCTTTACATCATGAACGCTTTCGAACTGTGGAAAAATTGGATTCGAAATTAGTTAAACATGTATAAACTGTGTGGGAATAGTAGTTTACGCAACATGGTGCAGAATGAAGATTTTTACAGCACGAGTCGTACATTTATCCAACGAGGCTTGCCGAGTTGGATAATTACGACGAGTGCTGTAAAAATCGAGTTCTGCACCGAGTTGCGTACGTTTTTTGCAATTTCATAAATTACCGCTTGGGGATAGTTTTCAACAAAACTTTTCCATCAAACTGCTCACTGATGTCTATAGCCTTGTTTAAGAATATCTGATCATAGCAGGTTATACTGTGTAGTTGTCACAATTTTTCAAAACTGCGTCCATAAAGCATCAAGAAGTTGATCAAAACTGAAAACAGTGCTGTAATGGTTCATTACGCAACGCAAATCAGTGCTGTAATGAACCATTACAGCACTGTTTATTTAGTGTGGGAAAGTAGGCCTTTTCCTGCCAGATTTGCGTGATGTAAAACAGCCTATTACGATGAGAAATTGCAAAAAATAATAAAGAGGAATTCCACGGAGTCATGTCAGTCGATCCTGAGCGACCATTTCAAAAATATCTGAAACTTTGCACAGTTTTTCAATTTCATCTAAATCGCCATTTTTCGATATTAAACTTTCATATTCACTCACGACTAACTTTTCAAAAGGGTGTATGCGAAAATAGTTCAAAAATATTCTAAAAGCTGTACAGCAAAAACGGATTGTTCGATTGTTATGAATTTTTCAGCAAAGTTAGATAACTAAATGATGATTCCTTAGAAAATATACACTGTAAAAAATTTCTTTTTTTACTTTAAAAAAATATGATCTTTGTCACAAAAACTCAAATATCTCAAAACCCTATCTTTTTACCAACGTCAATTTTTTAGGGGAAATGGCCCATTATATCAGCTATCTACCATCAAATTTTGGTGATGGTAAACTGATAAACAAAAAAGTTATGACATTTCAAACATTTCACAATTTTTACATTTAGTAACAAAAAAAAAAAATTTTTCTGTGTAAATTATTTCGAGAATTATATTTTGATGCTGATTTTATTGTAAAGGCTACCGCCTGAATTAAACAAGTTGTTTTCATGATATTTTTGTTTGATTATTCATAATTACTTTAGTATCTATTTGAAACTTAGACGCGATCCAGTGTTGTGATCAAAAACATTGAGAGTGTCATACTTTTTATTGTACGTGACTGGTGAAAAAATCCCTTGATAGTGTTGAAAAGCTGTTGATTATAAGAAAAATGGAATTAAACTTATTTTTAAGAGAAAAGCTGTATAATAAAAGTTTTATATACGCGTATACGTCTAGATTATCTGCAAAAAAAATTACCTCTTAAAGAACAGACTTTATGATCGGAAGAATGTGAGTAACTTCAACAACAACAAATGCATGAGAGGTACATACCATAGACAAACAGACGAAACGCCTAGAACAATTTTCGTGAAAATCCATCGCCCAGTTCACACTAACACCACCTGGTGGAAATGTTTCACGAAACACTGCGTTGTGCAATATCGTCATCAGAAGGCGCTAGTGTGAAACGTCAAACGCACGATGGGCGCTCTTCTGGTTATGAAAGCCACAACCAAGATTCAAAATGATCGTTAAAGGCGTGGTCAATGAAAATTTCGTCAGTGTTACGTTTGTGTGTCTGTATACATACCATGACAATGCTCACGAAAAAACAAAGAAATACTTCGCTATGGATATTAAAAATTTATTAGTAATTTTTTTCTTCAGCCAAGCAAACAACACCAAACTAGTCAATTAAAACTAATAAGTGATTTTGTTTATTATAATCTAATGAACAACATCAACAGTCGCTTTCTCAAAGGTCTTCAACTCAACGCTGTCTTGTAGACCGTTTGATGAAAAAAATGTTCAAAAGAGTTACGAAATCTCACCGAGAGCACCATAGATAAACTGAAAGAGACTGGTTATGCCCAAATGCCCACATTGAATACAAATTTACTTGCACGTCCTGCCGTCTAGACTTTGACAAACGAGCCATCTGTATATCATCGGTAAAGCAGGGCGCAGGAAGTTCTAAAACGACAACAACTGAGAAATTGCCAGAAGTGCTAAGTGCAGAGAGTCATGCCACCGCACCATCAGCGACATCTGTTTAAACAATTTAATCACGCCCCTTTTCAAAAATGTTTTGGAATATTCTTCAACATCTATACCCATTTCAATATTTTTAACGTTGCAAAACACGCTTTCAACATTCATCTTGAAGAAGAGGGAAAACACTTGTCCTCAAATGTAACAGCAAATTAATGAATAAGGTACACCGGGGCAAGTTGAAACGGGTGGGGCAAGATGAAACAGCGGGTTAACATGATGTTTTCTAATGATAATAAATAGTTTGATCGCCGTAACGCATAGTTTTTGATTTAAACAATCTTTTAACGAAGGATAAATTACCAAATTGTATTGAAATCTGTTTCAAAACTTCGTGTTTCATCTTGCCCCACCCACCCATTTCAACTTGCCCCGGTGTACCTTAAACGACTAATGCGCGGAGGGCGTGATAAAATCGGAACATTACTGTACATATAACATACATAATACATAATAAAAACAGCTTGTTTTACTCACGCACGGCCATTAACAATAAAATCAGCATCAAACTGCGATTTCCGGCCGAAATAATTTACACTAAAAAAAAATATTACTAAATGTGATAATTGTGAAATGTTTTAATTGTCATAACTTTTTTGTTTATTAGTTCATCATCACCAAATTTTTATGGTAGATTGTTAATACAATGGACCGTTTTCCCTAAAAAATTACGTTGGTAAAAAGATAGGGTTTTGAGATATTTGAGTTTTTGTGACAAAAATGATATTTTTTAAGATTAAAAAAGATTTTTTTTCACAGTGTATATTTTCTTAGGAATCACCATTTAGTTATCTAACTTTGCTTAACAATAAAATCAGTATCAAACTGCGATTTCTGACCGAAATAATTTACACAGAAAAAATATTTACCAAATGTGAAAATTGTGAAATGTTTGAAATGTTATAACTTTTTTGTTTATTAGTTTACCATCACCAAATTTTTATGGTAGATTGCTAATATAATGGACCGACTTCGCTAAAAAAATTACGTTGGTAAAAAGATAGGGTTTTGAGATATTTGAGTTTTTGTGACAAAAATGATATTTTTAATGTTAAAAAAGATTTTTTTTCACAGTGTATATTTTCTTAGGAATCACCATTTAGTTATCTAACTTTGCTGAAAAATTCATAGCAATCGAACGAACCATTTTGGCTGTGCAGATTTTTGAATATTTTTGAACCATTTTCACATACACCCTTTTGAAAAGTTAGTCGTGATTCAAAATTAAAATTTGATATCGAAAAATGGCGATTTAGATGGAACTGAAAAACTGTGCAAAGTTTCAGTTCAATAGAAAATCATGAATTAAAAAATTTGCTTAATTTTGATGCTGTTGCTTGGAATCGCTCTAAAATAAAATTTGACTTACCACATTCAGTACTTTGGTGAATATGCAAACGGCTCTCAACACGGTTCCAAAGCTGAGCTGCGAGTAGTTATCCGAATTCATTTTCGGAACTCCAAACTGAATTTCGATCAACGGATACCATTGGCCCGGGAAGAAATCCACATCACAAAGCAGTTTCATCAAATTTGGACTGAATCTCAAGAGGCACTTGGCACACAAAGTGACAATCTCAATCACATTGTTCATGGCTGCGACAAGTTCATCGGAGGTATCGACGGCATTGGGGTCGTCCTGTTCGTTGCACAACTCTGCCGATGGCCCTTCAGCCAATCGTTTGAGAATTTTCGGACGATACAGCAAAGCAACACTGTGGTCCATAAGCACCTGAACACATCGCTGTGGAAATTTAGATAAGTTACACCTAGTTTTATTATAACAAACTTTATTTTTGCTCGACATACCATCAAATTGATCAAACTTTGACCGTGTTCCAATCTCCATTCTTTTTCGTAGTTGACCAATTCTACCAGCAGTTCCAGTGTACCTTTGATGAGGGCTACCGCTTTCGTTTCCATGGATTGCTTGGCCAATAGCAAAGAGTCGATGAGGAATTCTTCGTGTATTCCAGCGAAGAACAAAGCATCCTTTAGGAAGCGATACTTGTGCTGCGCCAGCAGTACCCGCACCAATTCAATGCCGCGGGTGTAAATTGGCCACCAGTCTTGGGATTTCCATTTGTTATCGGCTCCCTGAAATGATGAATGTAAATAGATCATAGAAATAATATTCACTACACAGACTATACAAGAATATCCCCAAAAATTGAGTAAACACCTTCCAAGATTTCTTAGAGTTACCAGAGTTTCTTCCTGGATTTCCGCAGAAGTTTTCATAAGATATCTATTGGAGGACCTCCCGATATTTCTTCTAGAGGTTTTCCGATATGCCTTCAGAGTTCCTCGTTTGATCCCTCCTGAAGATCCATCCAGAATTATTCAAAGTTCCTTCACGAAGTTCACTTAGTGGTTTTACGGGTTACTGTTCCAACAGTTTGTCTAGGGATGTTCACAGAAAGTTTTCTGATGTTTCTTGGATTTTGGATTTCCTCACGGAATTTCGTTCGTAGTTGCTCCCAGGATTCCATGACGTTTTCAAAGTTCCTCCTCTAATGTCCTTAATATTTCCTCTCGGGATTATTCTTAAAACTTTTTTGCTGAGATGTCGCATTTTTTCTCAGTGTTTTTTAAGTTAGTGATCAGATTTCTTCAATAATACTTTACGGAGTTTCGTACATTTCTCCGGGATTTTTTATAAGGAATTTCGTAAGTTATCCCCCCCCTCTGGGAGTAAATATTTCAAAAATCTTTAAAGAAGGCGTATCCAGAATTTTGGGACATTTTACGTTAAAGATTTCAGGAAGACTTCTGGGAATAATGCAGAGAAAATCTCCTGTGGATCACTGTAAGAAATCCGGTACAACTACGAGCAACAACCTGGCTCTGACAGAGATCACGGGAAGAATTCAATGTGAAATACCAGAAATAGATCCTGTAGTAATCCCAGAAGGCACTCCGGAAAAAAAAATATTATGGGAAATTCCAGGGTAAATTCAGATAAACTCTGAGAGGCATCCCAGGATCAACATCGGAAGGAATCTTGTTAGTAAAGTTACCGAAAAGAAATAACGAAAGAAATTTTAGATAAAACTTCAAAATAAACGTCGCAAGAACCTTCAAGAAAATCCCAGCTGGAACTCCTCTTGCAGAAAGCTCCCAGACAAACTTTGGAAGAAATCCCGGGAGAAACTCCTGCAGAAATTTAATGAAAAACTCATCAAGAAATACTTGCAGAAACTCTAGTGGAAATCCCAGGAATAACTCCTGTAGCAACTCTGAGAGAAATTCTGGAAAGATCTCCTAGGGAAGTCACAAGAGGAACACCGGAAGGAATCCCGAGAAAAATCTAAGGAGAAATTCAGCGACAACTTCTACGATTTATCCCGATAGAAATTCGTATAGGAGTAACTATCGCTGAGACCGGCTCACTACATATTTAAACATTGTCTTCAAAAATGTTTTTAGTGACGATTTTCTGATACATAGTCCTTGCCAAAAAAGTAAGAAAAATGCATTTGGTTACTCAAATTGATGGACCCCCGTTAGTTAGAGCCATAACCATTTTAGCAGACCCCTCGATTTTAGCCATCATATGGCCAAAACAGAAAGCTCATTTAAACAGTAAACAGTAAATAATTCGAAAGTTTCTCCAAAAACACCTCAAAACGAAATGTTGTTGAAAAGAGGAAAGATAGAGCTACTATTTACAGTTATAAAAAGTTGGGTTGGCCATATTGATTTTAGACGCCATCTTGGATTTTTTTCATAGCGCTGTTTGCAGTTCAGAAGGAATTTCTCGGCCTATCTTGATGCATGGGAAATTCCTTGCCTGAATCGCCCAAGAAACCGTTTTTTCTTCCATCGCAGTACGCAGTTGCGAAGAAATGACAATTCAAATGGCCGTCACCGTAGAAAGTTTCTGCCAGGAATCGCTCAAGAAGTTTCTTGAGCGATTCCTTCTGAACTCGAAACTGCGCTTATGGGTTTTCAGTTGGAGCTGCGTGACAGCTTGTTTGTCAAGGCTGAACCCGTTATTCAAATTTCATCTCTACAAAAACCAATGTTTAGACGGAATAGGCTATGTTGCCCAATTTAACACTAGTTTTTACATTGTGCCTTAGTAGTTTTAATCAAAATTTTGCATTTTCCCTCCCATAGATGTATTAGTCATGTCCGCCCTCAGTCATGTGAAGTCCATGAAGCTATCAGAATAAATCTTAACCCGCGGAACCTGAAGCCCCAGGAATGTTTAGGTTTAAACATAACACAAAATGCTGTCTATGTTGACAACTGTGTCTATACTATCTCCAAGAAATATTACGGTCAAATACCAATGGATTACCCGCTTTGATGAAAATTGCAACAGATGGCGCTAGTGGGCAGGAGTTTTTTGCCTTTTAAATATATGAAGAAAGTTACAAAAAATGCTTTTTTGGCTCAATAAACGTTTTATCAGAAAAAATATTTGGTACAGGTTGTAGGTAATAATAAAAGCCAGCACCGTTACCAAATATTTTTTGACAAAATTTCGAAATATTTGAAATATTTGAAAAAATGTTCAAATCTCCATATATTTTTTCGGCCGAAAACTTCTGCCTCGATATTGGTTGCTCTTCCTTTCCCTATACATGACATCAAATATACATGGAGTCATATTTACTTTCCCATCTGTCAAACGAACAGAAAACAAAGAAGAAGCAATGTTTGGAATCAGCCGATCAACAGTCGGCAACTTGGAACGAAAAGATTGAGAAGCTTGAGAAGTGAGAAAAATATAAATAGTGCGATCAGGAACGTCGGGTAACAATCTTCGTCGTCCGCAGGGAAATGGATCTTGCTGGAGCTCCAATCTCTATCAGGTTTGTATTTAACTTGGATAAGCTTTATTTTAGGATGAAGTGAATATAGGTTGGCCAATGTTTTTGTCTTATTTTTTTTGTAGAACAGCGAGATGGATATGCAATCTGGTCGAGCCAGGGTTTCTCCTTTGGCTGCTAGTGGAGATTCTCAGGTGGAGATATGGAGATCAAACGTTTGTAGGAAACCACCCGCCTGATGAAGAACCTGACGTCGATTGTTAATAAAATCCTGACGGATCGATTGACCCAGGCTGGCTTTTACGTTGGAGTTCATTGCCGTTACCCACACACGGTTAGACGAGATGGAACAAACTTCCGAAGGTGTGCAAATGAAGATTGCCCAGTGATGCGCAGCTTTGTGCTAATTCTAGAAAGCAGTCTGTGCTCAAATACAGCAAGGCAAGGTAGGAATACGTAAGGGAAAGGGGGTGGGAGGATCGTTTAAGATGGGTCAACTGATATCGTGGATTAGGATATAATTACTCTACCCGATCAAATTATCCTACATATTCTATTTATTTTCTCGATTTTTAAATACACTTATCATCTACGATATATGAGGATTGAAGATCAGGTAGAAATTTGATACTTCTCCAGTGGTGCATTTGAACTAAACGCGAGACAAAAATGAACTAAACGCATGTTCCAACTGGAACTTGACCTGTCTCTCTCCAACTTAGTATTCTTTGAGCATTTCCCGCCATCTTCCGATTGGCGATCCAAAGCCTTATCCACAAAGCTAACTGGAAACCCGACACCGCTCAAACGCCAAATGCGCTGTAGGTAACCTGGCCAGCATAAATTCACGTACAAGTCCATTATACATTGTGGGGTTAGGGTGGGGCCGAGTCGTAGCGTCCGGAACCATAATGTCATAATTTTTATGACGCGTTCTTATGCGAGATTACGCCCAAAGGTTTGGATATGTCATAAAATGTGCTTTTTTTCACTTTGTGACGCGTCTACGTGCTAGAACGTTATTCCACGAACAAATGCTACGTAAAAACTGGAATATTATGGCCTCGAACATTAAGATATTGCGCCGGAATCCAGATTTTCCACGAAGAACTCACGATGGCCGGACCAGTTCATTCTCTCAAAAGAAGCTGTGTATATGAATGAGTTTTAAATTGCTAAAATAGGCGAAAAATAGCGGAAATATGATCATTTAAATTCAGCTTCGCGGGTACCAGTACCAGGATACCTTGCATTCTACGGATTTCACCGGTTTTTTCGCTAGGTATTCGTTCAAGATGCGTTTAATTTGAAGCTCGCTCGCATTCCAAATTAAAAACTGAACTTAAATGCGAATATTGATTCCTTTCAAATGCAACACAGTTTTCCCCTAGCCAAGTTCGCAGGGGTTGACGGTATTAAAGTGAAGAAGTTGCATTTTGATTATTGTAATGTAGTGTTCTTTAGTGAAACATATCACCCTTTTAACACTTTAATGCGCCTCCAACGGTTCATCACGAACCGGCTGCAGCAGATGGAGTATGGCTGATCATATGTATCAGACATGCTCGATAAACACGGAGGAACCGCCGGGGCTCAGTAGAGAATAGAGTTAATAAACTATAAAGGACGAATGTCGCTGCTGTTCCCTTTGTTCTCGCTCGCAAACATGTCGGGTATCTATCTGTCAAACTGCATACTTTTTCGCTTTGACACTTATAGCCCGGCCTATCTCCGCCAGCAAGAGATGTTTCGGCAGCGACGCCAGCGACATTCTTCCTCTATAGTTTATTACCTCTATTCAGTAGAGTCTATTCCCAAGCAATAGTTCCAAGTCGGTTGGATTTGAGAAGGTTTTGATGATCGTTTCAAATCCTAATAAAAGTATTATAGGCTTTGTGACAGGTTTTGGAACCTTTTACAGCCAGCTGACTTCAACATGTTGTTTGGGCTCTGTTTCCCATGTTTCTCGGTTGATTTTGATCAGTAATTTATTAATGTCATAGTCGCTTTTTCGAATTTTTAAAATGTTAGTTGGTCATATTTTCTTTAAATAAAGCAATTAAAACCGACCAAAGAATCAATAGTGGGAAGGAGATTTGCAGCACTTAATTGTGCTGATAGATTCGAAGCTAACGTGCGAACACTTAAACCAAGACACCAACAGAAGTTCAGTTACATGTTTCTGTGGGTTTTGGACCGATGACAATTTAAGGACACAAGAGGTGAACACAGAGAAGTAGAATACGATTAGCGAAATCAAGGAAACAATTTGACACAGGATCGACTATATTTTAACATACAGGGTTCGATTGATTCGATGAAAAAAAAAACAAGCATACGACAACTGATTTAACGAGAAGTAAAACATATTGAACCATACCACAAAATCAAACAAGAAGACAATAACACTACATAGGCAAATCTTAACTGACTGACCAATTGAAAACTTTCCAATCTTCTACCGTAGCTTTCTGAGTCAGTTGCAACAGTGTCTTAAGGACAAACGTATTGAAATCCCGCTTCAACATTGCATCAAAACTTCAGATGCACAAATCTCAAGAAGCAAGCTTCAAACAACAATGTATTTTATTATTCTGTTCTTGCTAACTTGTAATAAGCTTAAAATGAGAAGCTCAGGTGCGCTGGTTTTGTTTACGAAGAGTTTTGTGCCCTCAAAATTGTGAGTAGGTGCCAAAGTCGGCCATTGTGGCGGCCATTTTGGGATTATAAGAAGTCTGTCCTTAATGGATATCATTTTCCGCGTACGGCTGGCAAACTGCTTCTGAAAGATTACGTACTCTTTCCTATCTTCGGGTCTAGTGTAGAGGTTTCAACTCTATTCAGAGTGCAGCTAGAAACCTAGCAAAAAAAAATGCAACACAGTTTTCCGGTATTCTTTCAGACGATCCTTAGTCATTCCCTCAAGAATACTTTCAGGGATTTCTTCTGGAGCTCCTTCAGAGTTTTTTTTTTTCAATGATTCCTATTATAGCTTCCACAGGAATTCATCCAGGAGTTGCTTAAGATAATCCATCACATCAGGGATTCTTCCAGGACATCCTTACAAATAACTTTTTGGAATCTTTCAAAGAGTTGGAATCAGAAATCGCTTAAGGTGTTTCTTCAAGAGTACCTTTAAACATTTCTCTAGGAGTTGTTTCAGGGATTGCTCCAGGAACTCCCTTTGAAATTGTTTGAGAGGGTTCTTCCAGAAGTTTTTTAGGCATCCTTTCTGCAGTTACTCCTTCCAGGAATTTCTGCAGGGTTTTCTCCAGGAATTCCTCTAGAGATTTCCCTATGAATTCACTCTGAAATTTTTCTGCAAAACTTCCATCAGGGATTCCTCCAGGTCTTGTTCCAGAGAATCTTTCTTGGATTCTTTCAGGAGTATTTTCCAGGACTCCTTTTGAAGTTAATATCAAGTGATTCCTTTAGAAGTTGCTTTCCAAAGGCTCCCCCAGGGATTGCTTCTAGGAGTTTTCTCCAGGAAGCATTCTTCAGGAGTTTTATCAGGGATTTCTTCACAATTTAGGGATTGCTGCTAGAGTTCGCAAGGATTCTTTCAAGAGCTCTTTCAGGGTTTCCTTCTGGAGTTCTTTCAAGGATTCCTTTTGGAGTTTCTTCAAGGATTTCTTAGGAGTTCTTTCAAGGATTCTTTCAGGGACTCCTACAGGGATTCCTTCAGGTGTTCCTCCAGCGATTTCTTCTGGTGTTCCTTCAGGAATTCCTACTGGAGTTTCTACAGTTATTCCTCCAGGAGTTGGTTAAGATAATCCTTCATGGATTTCTTAACTCTAGTAGGATGTTGGGGCCAATATGACCCAGAAAAGATCACTGAACGCACACTACGCTATCGTAGTAAGCCTAGCTTGACATCTTAGGAGGGTTTAGGAGTTTATTCAGAGATTCCCTCAAAAGTTCATTAAGGAATTCCTTCAGAAATTGCTTCGGGGATTCCTTTAGGAGTATCTTCAGGGAATTCTATCAGGGATTCTTTCTGAATTTCCAACAGGGCTTCCTTGCAGAGATCTTTCAGTAATCCTTCAAGGAGTTTCTTCAGGGATTTCTTCCAAGAATTCATTCAGGCATTTTTCAGGGGTTGCTTGGGTTTTCTTCACGAGTTTTATAAGAAATTCGTCCAAAAGTTTCATAAACAACCTTTTATGGATTTATTAATGTAAAGTTTACTTCAGGAATTATTTTTCTTGCAGGATTTCCTACAGGAATTCTTTTAGCGATTGTCCTAGGAATTGCTTCAAGGGTTCCTCGAGGAGATCATTCAGGAGTTCCACCAGGGATTCTTGCATGACTTTCTTGACTTTCTCCAGGAGTTCCATTATGGATTTTTTCACGAATTTCATCAATGGTCTTTCCAGAAGTTCCCTCCAACATTCCTCCAGAAGCTCATGAAGAGATTTCCTCAAGAGTTCTTGCAGGGGTTCCTTCAGGAGTTGCTTCAGAGAACCTTTCAGGGATTCTTTCAGAAGTTCATTCAGGGATTCCTTCTGGGATTATACAGGGGATAGACAAAATGGTCGGGACAGGCAAAATTTTCCCTTTTTAAAAATGTTAAACTAGCTGTAACTTTTCGAAAAGTGCATCAAAAATTCTCAAATTTTTACTGGAAGTTCATCAACTAGTTGTGTATCAGTGGTCTAAATTTGGGAAAGATCGGGCCATTTTCCACGAAGTTATGCAGATTCTTGAAGAAGGTAAAATTATCCGATAGCCTACTATATCTCCGGATTCAAAAAAACGAAAGCAATGAAATTTTGATCATTTATGACTTATATAATGAGCTATGAAAAACCGTTGACTAAACTTGAAATTCTTAACACGGAAGAAAATTATAACGATTAGATTATTTTTCTAATCAAACACCAAATTATCCAAAACTTCAACATCGTTTCAAAATTCAAGATGCAAATTATAGTTCATTTAATTTCCCTTTAATTGACTTATAAATAAATGTGTTTTGAAAGAAAGTAACAACATAGCCGCCAACAAATTGAAAAAAGTAATGGCATACATATTAAAAATAGACCAATTTGCTAAAATACCGTGAAAAAAATAAATTCGCTATACACAGTTAGAAAATATCACCGACTTCGGTAATGTTTTACCGAAATCTCAACCGTTAAGTTTCTTTAACAGGAAAAAATCGGTAAAGGTAACAACTTTTACCGAAGTTCGTTAGAGTTTGACAGATAAACGATAACATTTTACCGAAATTTGTTAATTTTTTACAGAATTTCGTTAAAAATCCATTACCGAACGCTCAGCGGTTGAGATTTCGGTAAAAATTACCGAACGCGATTAGCTGTGTAACTTTTTCTCTTGTTGAAAATTTTAAGTTAAGTCAAATGTTTTCCAGAGCGAATTATATAAGTCATGGATGGTCAAAATTTCATTGCAATCGGTTCATTAATCCGGAGATATAATAGCTCAAAGCTGGCTATCGGATAATTTTACCTTTTTCAAGAATCTTTATAACTTCGTGGAAAATGGCCCGATCTTCCCCAAATTTGGACCACTGATGCACAACTAGTTGATGAACTTACAGTAAAAATTTAAGAATATTCGATGCACTTTTCGAAAAGTTACAGCTAGTTGAACATTTTTTCAAAAGTGAACATTTTTGCCTGTCCCGATCATTTTGTCTATCCCCTGTACACAGTTAGAAAATATCACCGACTTCGGTAATGTTTTACCGAAATCTCAACCGTTAAGTTTCTTTAACAGGAAAAAATCGGTAAAGGTAACAACTTTTACCGAAGTTCGTTAGAGTTTGACAGATAAACGATAACATTTTACCGAAATTTGTTAATTTTTTACAGAATTTCGTTAAAAATCCATTACCGAACGCTCAGCGGTTGAGATTTCGGTAAAAATTACCGAACGCGATTAGCTGTGTACTTCAAGACCTCCTTCAGGAATTCTTTCAGGACTTCCTTGAGGAGTTCCTTCAGAAGTTGTTTCTGGGGTTCCATCAGGAATTCCTTCAAGAATTCTTTCTCGGTTCTTCTGGAATTCATTCATGGATGTCTTCAGGGATTCCTGCAGGAATTAATCCTAAAATTCTTTCAGGAACTTCTGTAGGGATCCTTCCAGAGCTCTTTCAAGATTCCTTCAAGGGTTTCTTTTAAGTTGTTCTGTCAGGGTTTCCAGCAGGAATTCATTAAGGGATTTTCCTGAAAATTTATTCAGTGGTTCGCCTAGTAGCACACATGTTCTAGAAATGCATACACGGAACTACAAAACAACCCAAATTTAAGTTGTTTTGACGCAATCCCAGTCTTCCGTGAAATTATTAAAATTTGCGTCAAACAGCGATAGTGGTGAGTAAGTAGTTCTCGTTTGATCGCTGCAAAAAATTTTACCTTGTGATAAGTTATTTTCACCCAGAGGAGACCTGATTTGACGCGAATTTGGGTTAAGTCAAGATAACCCAAATTTGGCTTCTTTCACGGAGCTGTTTGGATGTGTCGGTTCTTCTCTCTTTGTTTTTGACAACATTATTGTGGGTAGAGGGAAAAACAAACAATCCAATACTGTATAAAAACTTAAACCTATTTAGTCAAATTTGAGTTTTTTAAACTTATTCGCCGGGTTAAAATATTTTTCTGTGTACGCAAAACTTATATGACTATATAATTTAGTCATAAAAGAGTTGTATCTACTTTTGTAGAACATGTGTGCTACGAGGGTCCTCCAGTGGTTCATCCAGAGCTTTTATCAGTAGGTCCATCATGGATTCCTCTAGGACTTTCTACAGAGAACGCTTCAGAGATTTCTTCCAGTAGTTCCTTCGCGGATTCCTCTAAGAGTTCATTAGGTGTTTTGCAGGGGTACCATTATGAATTTATCCAGAAGTCCCTTAAGAGGTTCGTCCATAAGTTACTTCAGGGATTCCTCCAGGAATCCTCCCGGAGTTCCTTTAGGTTTTTATCCAACAGTTCATTCAGGAATTCCTTCAGGGTTTCATTTGAGGATTCCTCTTGGAGCTCCTTAAGGGATTCCTTCAAGAGATCCTTCATGAATTCTTCCAGGCATTTCTCTCGAGTTCTCTAAGGGATTTATCCAAGAATTCAAGGACTTCGTTCAGGTTTTTATCCAAAAGTAATTCAGCAGATATTTAAAGATTTTATTTCAGTTCCTTCAAGAAGTTTTTTCAAGATTATATTTTATAGAATTCATTCTAGAGTCCATTCAGGGTTTCTATATGAATTCCTCCAGGAGTTCTTTCTGGAGTTTTTAAGAGATTCCTTAACCCATAATTTGATTATTTATTAAAACATTTACCAAATATATAGTTCTACAATAAGTTTGAGCTAACTTTGTTAACGTGGTCAAATTAAGCCATTTTTGAGACTACAAACTGCTCCCAAATCGTTGTTGAAGTTTCGTTTAGTACAACAAAAAAACAGGTTTAGTACCAAAAAAATAGGTGTAGTACATAATCCCAATTTTGCATAAACCAAAAAAGAAGTTCGAAATAAATAGAACAGAAAAAAATAGAAACAGTTGGTGGCAATATAGTAACCACTGCCTTATAAATGGTTAAGACGTTGCATAAGAGATATATTCAAGTATTTCAGAGATTCATCCAAGGTTTTATCTTGTAGTTGCCTCAGGAGTTTTTGCAGAGATTCTTTTCGGAATTCCTCCGAAATTCCAGGAGTTCCTTCAAGGAATCTTTCTGAAGTTTCCTTAAGATTTCTCCAGGCTTCCCTTTCGGCCAAAAATTTCGGAAGGAGTTTCTTTTATATATTCCTTCTCAAATTCCTTTAGAGCTTTCTCCAAGAACTTTCTTCAAGATTTCACTTAGGAGATCCTTCAAGGATTTTTTTTCCAGGGACTCTTCCTGAGATTTTATAGGAGTTCTTTATGGATTTCTACAAGAGTTCTTTCAGATATCCCTCCATGTGCTAACAAAGTAGCCGTAGCAGTCGTAAAACAGGAGTAGAACGATGGGAGCACCGCGATTGCGAAATAAAGAGTACTTGAATCGATCGTTGAATTTGTAAACAACGGGAAGCACAGACTGCGAATCTGTATGATAGTAAAAGATTTCCTAACAATATAAATAAAAACTTTGGATCTCCAGTTAGCCTAGTGTTTAAGGCTATGTCGGCAATCCGGAAACGGCGGGTTTGATTCTCGTTCCAGTCGGAAAATTTTCTCGACTCCCTGGGCATAGTGTAACATTGTAGCCTCACAATATACAAATTCATGCAATGGCAGGCAAAGAAAGCCCTTCAATTAATAACTGTGGAAGTGCTCAAAGAACAGTAAGTTGAAGCGAGGATGGCCAAGTCCCAGCGGGGCGTAGAGCCATGAAGAAAAAGAAGAATAATAATAATTATTATTGGAATATGGAACTATTTTTGGCTAAAATACCGTTACAAAGTTGGGAATCCGCTCCCGTTTTAATTTATATTATTTTTTTTTCTATTTCTTGCAGTTTCTTCTGGAAATCATGGTTCTTCAATTTATTTCTCCGGTACCAATCCCACAAGGCAGACACAATCATAGACATCACCATCTTGGCCTCCATAAGTATTGGACAAGTTTAACAGAATCCTGTTTTATTTACTATTATATTTGTTACTTATTACTTATAATAAAAAAACCAAGGGGGGGGGGTGTCGGTGCTCTCTGAAAATTTCCGAAAATCCAAGGGTAGGTTCACCATATTCTCCAACGTTGAAACATTCGAATAGTTCATAAGTTATTCTTGCATTCAATTTTGAGTTTAAAGCTGCGAGCTGAAGAATTTCATCATACACTTTCTCCCAACATGTTCTAAGTGTGATATAAGGAAAGTAGTGTTTATAAGTGATTCCTGCATTTAATCACAAAGCTGGTTCACCGCGTTCTCCCAAGTTGCGAGATGACGCTTATTATTTTTTCTAAAACTATTTGTTAAATCATATTTTTTCTCCTAAACTTTTGAAATACTTTATAATGAATTTTATGGATGAGTCGGAAACAGTCGAAGCAAGTTCTTCAAAATGCGAGGTGACGCATTGGAAGTTATATCATTCTTTCTCCTAGAACTTTGAAACGCTTTATAAGGCATATTTGTGATTAGTCCGAAATAGTCGAAGCTGGTTCACCAAGTTCTACCAAGATGCGAGGTGACGCATTGAAAGTTATATCATTCTTTCTCCTTAAACATTGATCACTTTATACGACATTTTTGTGATTAGCATGAAATAGTCGAAGCTGGTTCACCAAGTTCTCCGAAGATGCGAGGTGACGCATTGTAAGTTATAGCATATTCTTTCTCCTAAAACATTGAAATACTTTCTGGTTCACCAAGTTCTCCCAAGATGCGAGGTGACACATTGAAAGTTATATTATTATTTGTCCTAAAACATTGAACACTTTATGAGACATTTTTGTGATTAGTCTGAAATAGTCGAAGCTGGTTCATCAAGTTTTCCCAAGTTGCGAGGTGACGCATTGAAAGTTATATTATGCTTTCTCCTAAAACCTTGAAACACTTCATAAGACATTTTTGTGATTAGTCTGAAATAGTCGGATCTGGTTCATCAAGTTCTCCCAATATGCGAGGTGACGCATTGAAAGTTATAACCAATGGTATATATACCATTCTTCCTCCTTGAACTTGAAACACTTTATAAGACATTTTTGTGATTAATCTGAAATAGTCGAAGCTGGTTCACCAAGTTCTTCCAAGATGCGAGGTGACGCATTGTAAGTTATATTATGCTTTCTCCTAAAACCTTGAAACACTTTATAAGACATTTTTGTGATTAGTCTGAAATAGTAGAAGCTGGTTCACCAAGTTCTACCAAGATGCGAGGTGACGCATTGAAAGTTATATTATGCTTTCTCCTAAAACTTTGAAACACTTCATAAGACATTTTTGTGATTAGTCTGAAATAGTCGGATCTGGTTCACCAAGTTCTCCCAATATGCGAGGTGACGCATTGAAAGTTATTCCATTATTTCTCCTAAAACATTGAACACTTTAAAGACAGTTTTGCGATTAGTCTGAAATAGTCGAAGCTGGTTCACCAAGTTCTTCTAAGATGCGAGGTGACGCATTGTAAGTTATATCTTTGTTTCTCCTAAAACCTTGAAACACTTCATAAGACATTTTTGTGATTAGTCTGAAATAGTCGAAGCTGGTTCACCAAGTTCTCCCTAGATGCAAGGTGACGCATTGAAAGTTATACCATTCTTTCTCCTAGAACTTTGAAACACTTTATAAGACATTTTTGTGATTAGTCTGAAATAGTCGAAGCTGGTTCACTAAGTTCCCCCAGGATGCGAGGTGACGCATTGAAAGTTATATCTTTGTTTCTCCTAAAGCATTGACCACTTTATAAGACATTTTTGTGATTAGTCTGAAATAGTCGAATCTGGTTCACCAAGTTCTCCCAAGATGCGAGCTGACGCATTGAATGTTATATATTTTTTCACCTAGGACATTGAAACGCTTTATAAGACTTTTTGCGAATTCTCAAGCATTTTTCTGTTCGAAACCTGATTGCCTTCATAGTGCATCTCCGGAACAAGGTCCCCCGGCGGGATGCAGAAATGTAGCCATGAAAGTTGTGGGAATGTGATATTCTGTGCAGCTGACGCAGTTTAATTGAATTGTACAATGAATTTTATTTGATTGTTTTCATTCAACAACACTGACTTCGAGTAAAGCTGGAGAAAAGGTTTCAACTATCTCTGCTCAATCATTTCCACTACCGATCGGACTACCAGTAGTCGTCGTCAAATGAACCGGATTGTAGATGCCCAAATTTTTAAGCAGGGCTTTGGGTCGTGGATCACGTCCTCGGAGCCGACGTGTACCCTATCATCTGAGCAAACCAAGTTCAGCAGATTAGACTCCTCGTATCTGCCTGCCACAGATCCCTCCGGTGAGCCCTGTCGAGTCAACAATCGGTTCCGGATCTTGGGAAAAGTGCCCTATAAGACACTACGCACTTTTCACTGAATCGGAGGGCGGTGGCTGCTCCTGGTTGAACTTTTCCACTACATATTTCATTGGCCGATTCTTTCACTTCGATTCATCAGGAGGTAGGTAATCGACCTGAAAAACATATTTTTTTTTTCTTTGGGCATAACAACGATGGTGCACAAGACTTACCTTTCATGCTCCAGTGAAAACTCTTCTGATTTTCACTGATTTTCTTCGGGAATCTTCTCGCATCGCATGCTTTTTCGGGAATTTGTTAGACCAACTCTTTTCAAACTCAAAAATATACGTGATTTTTTTTCGATTCGGTTTGTGTATCGTTGTTTTGCTGCGATCACGGCTTCTTTTTTGTGCTCATTCTGCGAATGGAGTGACGTGAGAAAAGTCGGAGTCGTATATCGAGATGAGGAATCCACTCTCGAATGAAGTGACTCGCCGTGTAAATCAAATGGAGAGTCACTTCATTCGAGTCGAGATTTCTCACCTCGATATACGACTCCGACTTTTCTCACGTCACTCCATTCGCAGAATGAGCACATTTGTTGTTGTGGTCCTATCCACACAAAATGAGCTGTCAAAAATTTCGCATCAGCAGCTTTACCGTACTGCACCGATTTTCGGCACAAAATAAATATTTAATCTTTTCAAATGCACATTTTTAACCAAAATAATTACATTTCCTTTGCCTCATAAAAAATGCAATAGAAATTTAAAAGAATGCACTGCAAGGTGTACTAAATTGGTCTTCTTAAGTTCAATCTGGACTAAAAATTAATAAATTATTATCTTCCCAAGTTCGGTGCAATCACTGTAAGCTTGCATACGCTATCGAGTCGCCATCTGTTGGAGTTTGGTGGAACATTGGAATGTTTCCATTAGTTTCCGATAGAGTTAAAGTATACTTGAAGCGCCTCTCGCGGTGGAATATGTCGGAAACCGGTGCAGGTAGTCCATTGAAGACAACAACCGTTACTGCGATAACACCTATGTTGGTAGCCACCTACAGCTCTGGCGCCATTCCCAATGATAGACACTAGTTTTGAACATGTCATGGGCTTCCAATGATACGAGATACGAAAACAGCTTAACTATTAAAACAGGGCCAAACCGTTCATTTGTCCTATCGGTCCTACCTAGATAAACCTAGTCATTTTCTCCCCCGTAACCTAGAAATGTCAGTATAGTTATACACAAGTTACGTCCTTCAGCTTAGAAACAATCAGTTTTTGTCCAAAATGTCACGTCGAACGCATTGACGTCAATAAAGTGTTAAAGTATGGTCCACTGCACGAACTTGGGCCGGCCCGCCCACTCCCAAAGATAATTTGGCGTTTGAGCGGTGTCGTCACCGTTCAAAAGTCAAACCATGTGTGAGAGCTAGCAGGCCAGTATAAATTCGTGCAGTAATCCATTGTTCGCACATTAGCTTCGAATCTATATTACTGGATATCATTGTAATATTTAAAAGAAGAAAATCTGTTTTGATAAAATTACTAATTTAAATATATTTAATTATTGTATATTCCTCAAATTATAGTAAATTTAGTAGTTATTCAAAATCAACCAAAAAATGTGGGAAAGAAAGCCCAAACAGCATTTTCAAGTCTACTGGCAATAAAAAGGTTTGAAATCCTGTCACAAAACCAATAATATTTCTACTAGGATTTGCAATGATCATCAAAACCTTCTCAAATCCAACCGACTTGGAACTATTGCTTGGGTATAGAATCTATTGAGCCCTGGCGGTCCCTCTGTGTTTATCGAGCATGTCTGATGAATATGCCAAAACATATGATCAGCCAAACTCCATCTGCAGCAGCCGGTTCGTGATGAACCGTTGGAGGCGCATTAAAGTGTTAAAAAGGTGATATGATTCACTAAAGAATACTACATTACAATAACCTTCACTTTAATACCGTCAAACCCTGCGAACTTGGCCAGGGCTTTTAGACGCCATCTTGGATTTTAATACCAATTTTTTTTTCACTATGTTGGCAAACACCAATCTTTAAATTTTTGCATCAATTGAAAGTTTAGAGATTTATACACAACATATAAAAAAAATATAGATGTCTTTTTTTCCAATCAAAAGTTGTCTGCCGTTTTGTAAATCATGCCACTTTTGCGCACTGAGGACTTTTAGAAAATCGCCACTAAAAACATTTTTGAAGACAAGGTTTAAATATGTAGTGGGCCGGTCTCACCGAGAGTTACTCATAGAGAATTCTGGATGAATTTTATTAGAAAATTAATTGACAAACTCCAGGAGAAATAGGTCGCAGTTCAGAGAAAAAAATGCTGGAGGGAATCCGGCAGTATTTATACCTTTCCGGGAAAAATACAGAAAGAAATACCAAGAAAAATGGCGTGAAAAATACCGAAGGAGTTTTGTGAGAAATCCGGAGAAGCATTCCAGTTCCAGGAGGTATTTCTAATAAAGTTCACCACGCCCACGTAGAATTTGCAGAACTTTATTGGAATCGTCAGCTTGTTGGAAAAATCTACTAGGTCTAGGAGTCCTTCAAATTCTTAATTGATTTAAGTTACTTTGCCAATAATCAGTCAGAGGAATTTGAACCTTTTTTACGTAAAACCCTGCAGCATTACCGGAAAAGTATTTGTTTTGTCAGTTTAATCTTACTAAAAACATGTAGTTAAAGCTCATGTTTGAAGAAAAGAAGAAAAAACTACATACTCGAAAACTTATTTATACATACAACAATTCAATAATCTCTATAGACTCTTCTTTTGAGTAGATTGGCAAGTCGGAGTAAAATTTCCCCGAGTGCTAAAATATTCCCTGAGTATTCCAGGTTCTCCCAGCTGAATATAATATTCCATGGGGATTCCCGGTTTTTCAAGTTGTAGACACCCTGTTTAAAACAAGTAGGTACTTACCTTCTATTTGACAAAAAAACTGTCTACAAGTACCGAAATCTATAACTACGTAACATACTCACATTAGCCAGTGTATATGGTCGTTGTAGCAGCTCCTTCGGTGGCAGCAATTTCAACCAAAGATAGTCTCCGATTTCACAGTGCAGCATCTCGGCCGAGCAGCCACTCTTGGCCAACACAACCAGCAGCTCCAGCACTTCTTCGGTGATCTTCCGCTTGGAGTGAAGCTGTAGCATGACATTTGTTACGCTGAGCAATCGCAGGAACACTTTGTTCCTGATGAACCAACATTGCCAACGGGCCGAGGAACTTCCGTTTTCTTCGTAGATGAGAATAAGCTTTTTGAGCAGATTAAGGGCAAGAAGGAGAGGTATGTGTCCACGTGGGGAAATTGTTGTAGGAGGTGTCTTTATCTCAGCCTTTGTTGTCGTTTCAAGATCGTAAACTTCCTGGCAAACAACTTCAACGGCCGAACGGGTTACACTCGAGATGATTGAGGTGTTTTCAATTAGCTGATCAGCTTGTAGTTCTACCGCTTTGATGGCAATCGCCAGAACTGACTCTTTTGCCCGCGCGTGTAGTTCATTGTAGTTGATTGCAAGAGCGTTCAGCAGATTTTGAATCTTTTGCAGAACTTCAGTGTCCTGTTCAGTGTTATCGGTATACTTATGCTCGTAGTCGGAGAGAATTATTAGATATAGTTCTGCAAGAATGACGAACGGGCGCAGATCTTCCGCATATTCGGCCCGCTCAAGCAAAACATTGAGGCACTGATCGGCCAGGAAGCGTTTACTGCGATCGGGAATAGCAATTCCGGTGTCCTTTTTCCTCAGCAAAAGCACGACCAAATCTTTAAAGGACTGCAATCGACTGAGCCACTCGGGAGTCTCATCCGTTACTGGCGATGCAAAAGAAGAACTGTCGTCGCATATCTCTCCGCTTGATTTCGGTAGGTCAAACACGGCTCGTACCCAGCGGGAAAACACATTGTAGTCGAGGAACTTTTCGTAGACTTTCTTCAGATTCTCGTCAACTTTGCGCGGGCTATCGATTTTGAACAGCTCAATTCCAAGTATGTTGAACAGCTGGCAATAGGCTTTGACATTTTCGCTGATGTTTCCAAACAGAGGATTACACAAACTTGGCCAGAAGGTTTTCTTCTCCAGAAGTTCTTTGCATAGCACCTGCATGTTGTTCTTCCAAAGAGCGTGGAACAATGACATGATCCGCGACAAAAGCGGGCTGGCCAATTTCTTCGGGTCGCTGGAAATCGCTTCCAGATATTCTTCCATGTACGTTGGTATGCCATCGCTGATGTTCTTTTTCTTTCCGGGTTTTACACCCAGGAACAACCTTTGCTCAACATTATCGTAGTGGACTTTGAAGAAAGCTTCGGTCAACCCTGGCTGTTTATGGATGCAAGCTTCGACGAACTCCAGTACCGCTATCTTCAGGTTGTCACTTTCAAGGTCGTCCCTTAGACGTTGAAGGAATATCAGCCGGATTTGATCCGGTTCGATATCCAAACAAGCGAGCAAAGACATTTTGAACTCGAGAGAAAAGCGTCTCAGCAGCCTGCATGATAGAATTGGCAATCGTCTATTGAATATGTTGTTCATATAACCCGTGACAACCGGGATGATACGTAGAGTGTCTCGTTGCTTCGGTTGAGTATAAATAGCCGATTCCAAAGGTGACAACATTTTTTCATCTTCAATAACTGTCCGCTTGAGACGCAGAATCTGCATCAATATTGTCATCGATAACTGCACCAGCTGATTCATGCTTTGCTCCTGCGCCATCATCCAGCTGGTTTCGTTCTCCATCACCGACTGCAGGTATCCATTGCCGACTCCGACGAACTTCAACAGGGTCAATCCATTGTCTAGGTCCAACAGACTGTAGACGCAAACGTTCTGAAGAACTGTTCTGGAATAGTCGTTCTTCAACACTTCCGGGCTTAGCTGCAGAATTTCAAACAAATACTGCAAGATGAACACATACACCTTTTGTCGTTCCGCTTCGTTCTCGAACCTCCACGTGTGGGCATGAGGAAAAACTTCCCGCAAGAGGAAAATCAATCCGGGCAACTCAACGCCGAAAATGTTGCTCTTTCCCAGCTTGGTGTACGTTTTCAGAAAGTTTAGATAAGCCATCAGTATTCGATACTTTCCCGCGTTTTTCTCGCAATTCACCAGATAAAATCCGATCAAGCTGGACTCAAAACTGGTCCCGGCGGCGTAATCCTTGAAGTCCAAGTTCGCATTATTCACTGTTGGGAGGATATTCAAGTTGATGACACGGGCGTAGATTTCCGGCTCAAATAGCGGCACAAGGGCAGCGCAAACATTAATGCACTCCGCCAGCAGTTCTACGGGCGGATTTTGAACAACTTTGAACTTCAGCAAGATATCGAACACCATTTCGGTGGGATGCACCATTTCCGGGCTGATTTCATGCGGCTGGTTTATACGTTTGACCGCAACGGCCAAGTATCGTATTCCTGAAAAAAAAACAATATGTTTAAACGATGTTGTTAGTTCATGTGAAATGGGGAGTGCATTTCTTCTTCTTCCTTTTGATACATTTTAAATCCATTTGAAAAACTTGGAGTTATTCAGCCACCGTTTGGCTATGCCTTGATGACTTATATGATTAAATCCTAATCCTAACTACCTAGTTTAAAATGAATTCCAAAGTGATGCAAGAAAACCTCGAATAATACATCAAAATTAACACATAAAATTCACTCACCCGCCGTTATCCGTTGAATCCTTTCATCGTTGAGCTGCGTATACGCCAGTGCATCCGACAGCAGCTCGTTTATCTCGTGGTGCAATGCGTCATAGAAGTTAAATTTAGTCCTGAAGTGCACCATCGTGTGCGATCGCTTATCGAGCACAACCACGCTAGTGCCCCGGGGTACCTTGAAGCCAATTCTTCGAAATGGAACATAATCGTGGGCCAGGACGAATTCGTCCTCACTTGTGGCCGAAGGACGCAGCTCGTAGTTGTCTGGGTTGTACACTTCGCTGTACACGGGGAGACTTTCCAGCAGCCCGTGGATATACTTGTACGAGTTGGGACCTGCCGAAGTTAGAGCGTGAGCGATTGTAGCTAAGGGTCTAAAATCCATTGGGAATTTTTCCAGCGATGTATCGAACAGCGAACGAATGGGATTTGATTCGTTCTTGCAAAAGTCGGCTGCAATGGACGGGCTGCTGATCAATTCACTGAGCAGATCGATGACTTTGGCATGTTCAGCTACTGATCCGTCGGAGTCGAACAACTGACATAGGAATGCCAGTTGGTTATAGATCGCTTTACGTGTGATGCGGCAAACAAAACTGTGATCTTTGAAGGTTCGATGCGTCACCAATGCATGCAAATATTCGAACACGCCCAACTGAATTGCTCTGGACCCGAACTGACGGTATCGACTGGATAGATCATCGTCTTCCAAGTGGCCGGGGATCCTGAAATTGAACAGCATCCACATCAGCAGTAGAGGTCCATGCTCCGGGAACTGATGCAATGTGATTAGTTCACTGTCTAGCGCTTCGATGACGCCCTCGGCCCAATCGGCTTTATCCGGCCTCTCGGTTAGGTCTAGAGCTTCACACACAATCGCTATTTCACTGAAAGTGATTCTCTTCACTAGATCGCCATGATTCTCGTTAGCGGTGTCCAAATATTGCTGCTGCCGTCCAAACGCATGTCCTTTGAACAGCTTGAACAGTCGACAAAATTCGTTCACGCTTATTCCATCGTTGTGAATGATCATCAGAATGATGTGCAAGATTTCATTCATTTCACGTAGCTTCCGCTCTGACCAGGATATCATTTTTGCTTGGTTGTTGAACATATCCCCAGGAATCAACTTGCCAGGCATCGATTCATTTATCAAGCGCTCCAGCTGATTGATGTACGATGTCCGCAGATTGGCCATGCCAATCTTATCGATGATGCATTTATATTCCTTTGAGTACGGATGATTCCCTGAGTTATAGAACTCCAGAAGATTTTTGACGACCTTCAATAGGACCATCCTTTCCAAGCTGTAATATGACCAGATGTCGCTCAGCAAGGTCAGCATCGAACTTTCGGTTGACAAATAATCCGCCAAGGCATTGGCGGGACCCCGATATTCGTTAACAAGGTAGAAGCAAAGGATGTTCCACGACTGCAAGGCATCAATGTCCTACAACAAAATATCCGATATTACCCTTTCCTCTTTTAAAATCTCACCCATCCTTTACCAAATACTGATACAACTTGGTGGCGAAACCCAGCAGTTTCTGCTGGTTACGCTCCTTCATGGCTTTCTTCAGCTGTTCCTCCGAGACCTTGTCGCTTGCAGCTTTTTTATACATCGTAATCCCATCGGTGATCTGTTTCGAAACGTCCATGAGTCGGTCCCGAACGACGGCATTTGGCGTTTCGTAGTGAATTCCGGATACGAGTTGCCACAGCTTTTTCCATTGTCTGTAGGAGAATCCCAATCAACAAGAGGTTATGCTATTGTAAACAGAGGCACTACGTGCCGGGAAAACATTGCGCTCATACTCACATAACGTCTCCGTTCGCTTCACCCATTTTTTATTGTTTCGCAGTGTAATCTAGTGATCGATAATCCACATTGATTTAGTGGTGAACTTAAGTAAATTGTTTAATTACATTTACAGTCAAATGATTCACAGAAACAGCACAAAAATTTCAAACGTTCAATAAAAGTGCGGAAAGTTTGCCATTGATGACATTTCGTTGTGCAGTGTTGCCAGCATTGTTTTTATTGTTTATTTTTAAAATTTTAGTACAAACAGATTGTGCCAGCTTGGTATAGAATGCATTCGATATAAAACGGCGCAGTATCATAACGTCCGAAGCCATAATGTCCCCCCGCATAGAAATGTATAGTCCTGTTCAACGACGTAGGTTGAACTTGCTCGAAGTTGCTGCATCTCGCTCTTACCCGTTTGATGACAAATGGGTAAGAGCAAGATGCAGCAGCTTCGAGCAAGTTCAACCTGCGTCGTTGAACAGGACTTATGATTCTCGCTCATATCATAACATATTCATTCGCGGAATAATAATGATAGATTCAATAATAATTTAATGATTGAATGATGGAAATTCCTGAAATGAGATCATACAGAACTTTTTAAATATCATAGTATTAATGATAACTACATATTCACGGTATGATTTTCAAATATTTTTTAATTATTTGTTTTTGATTATCATCTTGACCATAATCAATTGATGCTGCATTAACATGTCTAAAGGGTCTAATTCGTTTTGTAAACAAACATTGTTTCTGTCGCTGTAGAGCTCATCTCAATCCACCCACGCATCTGGGGGCCGTTATCAGAAAGAGCGAAGATAGATCTTTCTGATAACGGTCCCCAGATGCGTGGGTGGATCGAGATAGACCCTACAGCGACAAAAACAATGTTTGTTTACAAAACGAGTTAGACCCTTTAGACATGTTAATGAAGAATGATACTTTTTACTGGCAATAGGTCGTTATCAAAACGTAATTATGACAGCATGTGCGTACCTATCTTTTGATCCATGTCAAATTGGCACCATTCAGTAGAAATTATCTTGAAATATCTATTCCCAAACACCCAGCCCTATGTCCCTGTTGCGTTTTTGTGGGGAATGTGTTGCAGGCGGTGCGGCAGCGGAACATTACCATCACTGGGATCGAGAAAGAGTCGTTTCTTCGGAAATAATGTTTCTTTGCAAATCAGATTCCGCCGTGATGCCTTCCAATCACGAAACTTCCATTGTCGTTCGACATCCAGAATCTGCTATCACCCATGTGATGCACGCTATCATTGGCTTACAATCCATTGTATGATAACATGTATAATTAGAACATGATAGCCTGTATCAGCGCTGTATGATACCGTTTTTTTCGGGCCATGACTTTATATACACTAAGAAAAATCCGCATCTAGTTTCCATGTGCCCACATATTGAATTTTGCAATCAAGCTTTGCACTCGAAAAGTAAATGCATCGCACATAAATCCAAATACCGCATTTGAAATATATATGCCGTTGCACATATTTTCCATCCAACTATTAGATTTTATGTGCAACCTTGCGTAGAGAACGCTCATGTGCGCGCATGTAGATTGTAATAGTGCATCTAGATGGACTTTTGCCAATAAATATGTGCGGTTTTTTTTTCGTGTAGCAATTTTCCGGGCACTCATTGAAAAAAACTATCACAAATCACAAATTTTTGCTATAACCGAAAATTATGGATATCATAAAAATACTTCATGCTCGACATTATGAAAATTGATCGTGCTTGTTATAACCAATTTTATGAGACAGACTTATGAAAAGAGCAAAAAATCTTAAAATTATGCAGACTGGAGTCGATCCATGATCACTGAGCTCGAGTTTAATCCACACGGCTACCAACACTTGAGAATACCATGTTGCTGAACATATATAAAAGCCAAGCTGTGAGACGATTCTGCGTCATAGTGCGACCTAATGAAACATCTTATGAATTATTCAAAGCCCATTTCATATGTTAGGCCTCATGAAAATCTTGAGTTTATTTGGCTGAGTGTGGCATAACGTCCGAACATACCCATACGTCACTACGTCACGAAGTCAAAGGAATGAAGGCACATATGATATAATGGCACATCCCATACAAGATCAAAACAGTGCAGTATTTACACTATCGAATTAAGTGCCCCACACAATGCATACCTTTGCGTGTACCCATGGGAAAACTGTAAAAAAAACGCAAACATCGACGGAACGGAGCCTATGTGTTCCAGCCTTTAGATATAGCGCATTTAGTTCACCACTGGAGTTTTCAAGTCAGGCCGAACATTTCTATAGGCCCTAAGTGCAGATGAGAGGTTCTCTTTAAGTCTCCTCTCATTCGATTATAACGTGCTTGTATTTATAAATTTTTATTTGCTTCTTGCATCGAAAGGTAGATTTAACAATCCTTTACCGGTCTACACATCACAAGTTGTCAAAATGTTCACTGTAACATCGTAATAATTCAAAGAGAATCGAAAGAAGAGAGAGCCTTTCTTCTGAAGATTGGACCTTTAGATTGTGTTTGTCGCCAATTGGCTTCTTTAGCGGTGTTGAGATAATTCCATATTCAGAATCTGCATGCAAAACTGAGCCGAAATCCAAATTTTTATGAATTTTGGTGCCCGGGAACCTATTTAAAAATCAGTTTGAAGTTTGTATGGGAGAGATTTGTCGAATCACCCCTCGTCGCATTTTGTACTGGGCGGAGCGTCAAGCAGCTGGCCAGCTGTCAAAAGGTGATTTCGAAAAATCTCTTCGAAAGCGATTTTAGGTAACAAAATGAAGTTCTAAAAATCTGAAAAAAATCATGCTGGTTCAGAAAAAGGTGCTCTTTCATATAAAATCAAAAAATCAATACATTTTTCTTAATTTAAAAACCCAATTGGGTTCTTTAGGGGTATCCGGATTATTTCATAATCGGATTCTCCACCCAACAGTTAGTCGAAATCCGAAATTTCATATTTTTCGGAGTTCGGGAACTATTTTTAAAATGCATTTAAAGTTTGTATGGGGAAATTTTTTTGTTCGGGTCGAACTGTCACTTTATCGATTGAGCTGTCATTCTATCCATAAAAATGAAAACTGGTTTGTTAATTTAACCATCAAAACAAAGGCATTGGAATCCAATAAAATCACGTTATACTCAGAAAAATGAGCTCTTTCGATTAGGCTATAGAAAATAACAATATTTTATTCACTAAACAACCCAATTGTGTGCGCGTGTTGAAACTTTGTTCTCTTTCGATGTTCTTATATGCCACTCTAGCCGATCCCTGTTTTGGAAATCAAGATTACATGAGTACTAAAGTTGTACTAAACGCAAAAAGCGTCATCAAACTGTCAAGTGGTTTATTGATGATCCGAGTTTTTTCGTAAAAATTTTAATCATTTCGTGCAGAAAGTTTTTCATCAAAAAGTGGTGTATTTTCATAGTTTTTCGATATTTAAAAAGTGAAAATATGATGTTTGAATTTGGGACGTGTTATGTCAGTTAAAAACGGTTAAAAATGTTATATGTAGCCTACAGTAGTAATTAATCAAAGGATGCAATCTTGGACACATCGCTGTAAACAAGTCAAAACAAAGAAAAAGTTCAACCAAAATTGCATCCCATCAGGAAGCAGTAGCTGCTGCTGCTGCAAGTGTTTGCATTAGGAAGTGCAGCAGTGGCGTTGTTGTCACGGAACGGCTCGTAACAATCCCGCAAACGCTCGGGACGAAGTTGGCGTGAATGTGTAGCGCTTGTTTGGTTTTGGTAGGAGTGACTGCATACCATCTCCAATGGCGCAATCATTCAGCTGGTAAGTACCTACCTATACAGGTCGGGGATCAGCGAAAGCGAATAGAAGATTGTTTAGTTCTACCGTCGAAGGCGATGCACACATCTCGCGTTACATTTGAAAAGGGCCTATCCCTAAAATGTAAACAAATCGATTTTTATACCTTTCCATAGCATCCCCCAACAGTAACATACTGTGCAAACATCATCCGCCTAACCGTTAATCTTATCAGAATAAACCCCACTTTCAAAACGGCCGATCATTGCTTTTTTTCCCAATCATTCATAAGCCCGTGCTCCAAATGGGCTAGTAACGGTAAAATTTTGTTTTCATTTGTTGGTCCTCTCGTTTAAAGGGCCGACAACCGAAAATTTTCGGAGCTGCTCTCGGGCCGAGCGCCGAGAGCGAGAATTCTCTCTCTCAAAAACGGCCAAGCCTTGATACGATGTCAACAACGGACTCACTCGGGGGACCAATCCACGCTAAGAAAATTTTAGAAAGACTCACAATAAGGCGTACACCGGGTGAAATTTTTCAAATCAGCTTAACATGTTTATCTATAATTTTTCATACTTTTTTGATAACTTTTAATGCAAAATTGATTATTGAGGCATAGATACATCTATTCTTGTGTCATTAAAACGAAAAGCATGTTGAAAAATCCGAAAACTGTGAAATACGAATAGGAAATGTGATGGAAAATGTTTGCATCGGTTTTTCTCAATGTTTACGTTCTGGGGATAGGCCCTTTTCAAATGTAACGCGAGACATGCGAGTCCACGCACGGACGGGAACGGACTAATCTAATCATATTCTGTCGTCAACTCGATATGTGGTGTCTACCATGAAGTGAACGCGATAAAGTGGATCTTAGTATTTAATAAATATCAATTGATTCAATCACTCGGGAACGAGTGAATGCGTGTGTGTGTCCAGCCCAGTTTTGTGCCGAGACCAGCAGTTCTCAAATTCTCAATGGCAATGCTGCTAACATACTTTTTTTTTCTATTTTCTTGTTTTGTATTGCTTACATTTCAAATTCCTGGCATATAATATTATGATTTTTTTTTTTATCAAGAATTTTTAAATTATATGGATTGTTTCTAGTGGTAATTTGAGATATTCTGGTCGATTTTAAGTTTACTCAGGCTGAACTTATATAAATGTTGCGAGTTTAAACTATATTTTGGACAAACTGAAAAGATGAAAAAGCGATTAAAAATTGTTTGTTTAACTAGTAAATATGTAAAAAAAATGGATGCGTGAAAAAAATGAATTAAAAAATAATAATAATTGTGAACGACATATGATAAACCAAAATGTTTGAGAACCACCACTGCTTCAACAGTGCGGATTGATGTAGTATTCGGTCTAAAATACAACTATTCGAACGCAGTGAAACATATCTGAGAAAAATGATAAAACTCTATCGTTGTGCTCAGTTTGAACTGGTTAATTTACACTCATTGCTTGAAATAGATTACTAGCTTACTAGTTCTAGTTGTCATTCTCATAGCGAGAGGAACGTGCACGGGTATGCAGTAGAGTGGGTCATCGTTTATATGGAAAAATGGAAAACTTCATGGTATCCCATCAGATCAAAGTTTTTTTGATCACATTTCAGGACCCAAATGACTGTGCAAAATTTGGGCATCATCGGTTATGTCTACGTTTTGCGCATCGCGTTTGAAGTTTGTATGGGATTTTACATGGGAAAACACACTTTTTTGCATTTCTCTCATGGCAAGCTCGAACTTTTCTAAAACTCTGTTACCGATAAAGTGAAAACATAGGCTAGGGTGTCCTGAAAAACTTTGTCGAAGACCGCGAAGTGATCTGATGCTTATGAAAAAAGTTATAGCGTTGGCGTTGCTTGCCGAAACAGCATGATTTTGTTGCTATTGTTATTCCTTTACATGTTAAAACATAAACACATGCATGCGGTTCGTTAGTTATAACTATTTTTACAAGTATCGGATCGCTTTGCGGTCTTTAACAAAGTTTTTCAGAACATCCTAGGCTATCATTTTACAGTATCGGTTTAAAAGTTTCAGACAAACTTTTTCAACTTATGACAAAAATGCAAAAAAGTATGTTTTCCCATACAAAATCACATACAAATTTCAATTGCAATGCGCAAAGTGTAGACGCAACCGATCGTGCTCAAATTTTGCACAGATACTCAGAACCCGAAACGGAACCAAAAAAGCTTTGATCTGAGAAAACGGTTCCGATGACCCACGCTAGTATGCAGTGTGTGCGATAAAAAGTCTGGTGGGGTAGTGTTTAGCATTCTTGCTCCTGTCTGGATTGGAAATAGTGCACCGCAAATGCAGCCTTATAGCATCGTTTATTTTGTACATTTGTAGTTTATTTACCATTGCGGAACAACCGAAATGCGGCTGTGAGTTTTGTGAACTTGGAACGTCATCACACGAGCTTTCATCACATATTAATTTTACTCTTTCTTTCTTTCTCTCTGTTCGATAGGTACCATCACAATTACCTTGGACCGACCAAAACCGAGGACCAACTGAAGGCCAAATCGGTTCCGCTGTGTTCGGTGAACGATGTGCAGTTGCGGTTTCTCTGTCCAGATGATTTGGAGGAAGTGCGAACACTATGCCAGGACTGGTTCCCCATCGATTACCCACTGTCGTGGTACGAGGACATCACATCCAGTACACGGTTCTTTGCGTTGGCTGCGGTGTACAACCTGACGATCATTGGTTTGATTGTGGCTGAGATAAAACCCTTCAGCAAGCTGAACAAAGAGGTAAGGCCTTCATACTTGGGAAATGTTTATACTGAATATTTTTATAGGGTACCGTCAAATGGGGTGACTTGTAACACTTTTCAGCTATAACTAACAAAAAAATGTAGATTTTACTTATGAAATATGCTTGAAACTTAAAATAAATATCTGCTTGTAAGTAAGTAAAGCATTGTCCAGTTAGAATCCGGACGCAAAGGATAATTTATTGTGACGCTCTCAATGATCATAATCATATTTTTTTTACAGCAGTCTGATCATAAACAAGTCCTCTATTGATGGTGAAAATTTCATCGATTTTCTTGCTACGAGTGAAAAGTTATTCCAGATTGAAGACAAGTTAAGGAAAAAAATCTTGCACAAACACGCTGAAAATTAAGCGTGGTCAGGTACGACAGTCGCGAAAAATGTTAATGTCTCCATAACCATTATGTGTGATGTGCTCAGATGTTGTTAACCATGCCATGAGGAAGTGCCCAAGGAAGATTAAAGTTTATGTTCATGGATAAATCTGCTTGGAATTCCAAGATTTGCCAGGAAGTTCGAGCTCTGGACATCGTTTTCTCACATCACGATTTTGACACCAAATGTGTACAAAGATGATAACCTCAAGAATCGCGTGCTGCTTTTCAAAAATGCACACAAGGGATCTGTAGAGGTTTGAGCTAATTTGGTGAGCTATCACGACAGCCTGAGATGTGCAGTGGTGTCATCACTGTTGGGTGGTGTTTATTAACGAAAAAACACTCAAATTTCGCTTTTTTGGAATTTACTGAATAGCCCTTAATTTCGCAAGAAGAGAAATATTTGGCAAAGTTTCTTTGGAATCCTAATCAGATTGGTAGAGGGTCTCAGGACACTACAGAGATGACCTGGTTGTTAAACAAATCCGCCGATGGGGTTGATGTTAAAATTTACTACCATTGTGCAGATTTTTGAGGAAGTAATCACGGAAAAAATGAGAAAATGTATTAAAAATTTAATTAAATAACTTTAATGATATTTTTCCATGAAACTACAGTAAATTATCTTTGTTTTGAGGGCTTCACCTTTTCTGTTTGTTATTCCACCTCTGAGATATAAGTGATTATCTGCGTCCGGATTCTAACTGGACAATGCTTTAAGTAAGTAGGTAAGTAAGTAAAAATACGAACTCTACAACACTACTCATTGTACATCTCTTTTCCTACAAGCAGATATTTATTTTAAGTTTCAAGCATATTTCATAAGTAATGTGCCTTGATTCTTGCTACTATTGTGATGTCCTTTGGGTTGACATTTATATTTTTTAAATCTATTTTTCATATGAAACTAAATTTCAAGTTCAAGGCAAGTTTTCAAGTGCACACATACCCACACTGCCGGGTCTCCAGTTAGCCTAGTGATTAAGGCTATGAGTCGCTAATCCGAATCCCGTTCCGGTCGGGAAAATTTTCTCGACACCCTGGGCATAGTGTATCATAGTGCTTGCCTCACAATATACAAATTGATGCAATGGCGGGCAAAGAAAGCCCCTCAATTAATAACTGTAGAAGTGCTCATGGATCAGGTATCATGTATCAGAAGGCCGGCTCCAGAGGCACGTTATCCTTCATTTGGGACATTTGTGCCATTACCATACATATAAGCCTGTTTCATCATTTACCTGACGGAGAATGGAACAAGGGATGGGAATTAGGTAAGGGAAAGGTGATGAAATAGGAAGGGGTACCCTAGAAGCGGGAATGAACGCATAAGCGCAACGAGAGCTCATAGCCCAAACCACAACGGGTTTAATCAGTGCCCTGAAAAGGACACTGTAAAACGCATAAGCGCAGTGGCGTCGCGTAACCTCACTTTTTACCTGTGTACCGACCCTAAAACTTGCATCCGCACAGACCGCAGAGGACAAGCTTTTTTCAAAGGAATAGTCATGGTATACCACAATGGAGGGCGTTGTAGTAACACCACCACAATGAAACTCTCTTGGAGTAGCAATGGAAGCGAGTTATCCATAAAATGTGGTCGTAACCAATTAGTACAGGTTCCCCCATTTTTTAGTAGGGACGCTTGAATACGCAAAATTTGCGAAGGAACACTTACAGTGTAAGAAAGGTCAAATGGAGACTCATCTGACACATGCCAATCAGTCAACTCATGACAAATTCTGGTCATGCAGAGTTGGGTTAGGTGCAAGTCTATGTTAAGTAACTGTACTACCTAAGTAATCCATTAGACTGAAGCATCTCAAATTAATGTTTGAGCTACTTCAGATGATCGTAGCAATACTGCCAAATATCAGCGAAAAGATGATGAATACAAGAAAGAGCTTGCTTGAAGGCATCCAAAAGGAAAGGTTGAAATAATATACTGATAACGTTATTCTAATATATAGCATGCTCGAGGCACGACACTTCATTTATAATGAAAGAAGCAAAACTGGGTTCACAAGTGTTACAACCTGGAGTTCTGGGTGGCCGAGACACATGATAGTGTAATGATACTCCAGGTGTAAACGAATAAACAAATTAAAATGTAACTTTATTGTACATAAAAATTACATGACTAAGACGCGACACGTATACAGGATGACGACTACAATACTTCTAAAACTAATGTCTGCTTTTGTGCATCAACCGATCGCATATTGAAATGCTATCGGTGAGCAAGCAGAGGGCGAGAGTTGAGAGATTGTTCAGTGGTTCTCAACATCTCCCCCGCTGAATCGTTGACGATGTTTCCATTGCAGCGGTCTTCGGACGTGGGAAGATCGATGATGGTGGACAGTGTAGATAGCGTGGTCGATGATCATGTTGACGAGAGTTGCTGTTCGATCATCGGAGCTTGATCCTGGTTCCACCATGGTTGATCATCCATTTAAAGACATCACTCAATACCGATGCACGTCCGCTCACTGAATCCATCCGATGTCCGTTGCGATCCAGAAAATGTTGGAGAAATTTCAACTTGCGGATGGCAGATTTGATGCTGATTATATAGCACTGATTGATATTGATTGATTCCCGAAATGATTTGACATGGAATGAGTTGAGCACCACTGGTGCGTGTGGGCTCTGCTGTGTGTATGCGGATTCAATTTCTCTTTCATCACTGCCGTCTGGTGAAGGTACGGGAAAAGATATTTTCGATCTTTTCGATCCTCTTGTTTGCTGTTGATGCTGTTGGTCAGAATCATCACAATAAACCGTCGTCAACGTCGTCGATGCGGGAACAAACAGCTGGTCCATTGAAGACTGTTGCTGATGCTGCTCGTTTATTGCCGCCGTAGTATCGACGACGTTTGCATGCGGAGCTTGATATGATGTCCCTTGCTGCTGTGTGATGGTCGGGGACGATTGTAGCTGGTTGTGTGATTGTTGTCGGGTGCTCCAATACAGCGAAAACAAATGGAATTGCTGATTAATTGATTCCATTGTCTGCTGGTACTGGAGGTGCAGCAACTGGTGCATCTGCTGGAACTGATGTTCGATAAACTGCTCCCGATCAAGCGGGAAGCAGCCAGCCGAAGATTGCGGTGGTGTTTGCTGTACCACTGGCTGTGCGTTGAACAATGGCGAACTGGTGAATGGCCCATTGAATCCAGCCGCCGGTTGATAGTGATGGTGGTGCTGCTGAGGATGAGTTTCCGCGGGTTGAAATGATGACGAAGATGGTGATGATGATGGAGTGTGTTGGTTCCGGTGTGTTGATTCCAGAACCGGCGAGTGCAGCCACTGACCCACTTGATGCTGATGCAGGTTCTGTCCAGCCGATGACACTGAAGGCTGGCGCTGGGCTTGATCACTCCTCGTGAAGTCCATTGTGTCGTCCATCTTCTCTCCGCGGAAAAATGATCGCGTCGCGGCTCCTCACTGCACGCACGGTTACGAATTACTCGTCGCCACTGTTACAACCTGGAGTTCTGGGTGGCCGAGACACATGATAGTGTAATGATACTCCAGGTGTAAACGAATAAACAAATTAAAATGTAACTTTATTGTACATAAAAATTACATGACTAAGACGCGACACGTATACAGGATGACGACTACAATACTTCTAAAACTAATGTCTGCTTTTGTGCATCAACCGATCGCATATTGAAATGCTATCGGTGAGCAAGCAGAGGGCGAGAGTTGAGAGATTGTTCAGTGGTTCTCAACAACAAGGTAACCTATTCAGAAGTTACCCTACGAAAACGAACTTTTTGAAGTAGAGCCACTTGGGCAACGCACGCTTTTTACGCTGAAAATTGATTTGAGGTTTCCTGGTCGTAGCCACTACCCAAACTAGACAGGATTACACTCTTCACAAATCACAATCACAGCACAAAAAGGAAACATCAACGACAAACCAAATCGGTGTCAATTGAAAAACGCCAATGGCGAAAACGCATTAAGCGAACCCATATAGATAATAATGTTAGCTATTTTACAACATTTGAATAATCCCGCCTTTATTTAGCCTCAAATTTGAGACTTAAGAAGGGCAGCTGATTATCTCGGAGAGACGCAATGTCCACTGCACCATTGCTCCGGTTAGCGCAGTAAGGGCGTAATACTGTGGAGGACGTCGTAATTCTCCACAGGCTCCGTTTGTGGTTAGGTTTTCTAGCACTACACACATAAACTGATTGCTCGTACATACTTACACACTACTAATTAATCAATCTTCTTAGTATCATGTGCAGTTCTTTGAAGTTATTTGCTTGAACACTCACAAAGCACGCAGGCAAACTTGCAAACAGTTATATAATAGTTTATACCCTTCTTATTTTCATAGGCCTTTCTTTCGAGCATTCTTTGCATTCGTATAACATGTGGCAAGTTTGAATATTTCAAGCCCAAGACAGTTTACAAAAAAAATGCTGGACCGATGGGGAATCGTACCCAGTACTCTCAGCATAGTCTTGCTGAATATCATTAACTAATAATTCACTCTCCTTACTTTAATAATAAATTGTTCTTAAAGTATTGCATACATTCGTAGAAGCATGCAAAACTCGCACGACATTATCTAATAGTGCAAACATATATACACATAGACGCACGCACAATCTTACACAAAAAAATCGAAATGTCTCCGTAACACAATGCTGAAAATATCAATAGTCGAATTTTGTAGGCTGAAATAATGGTTAGGCTAGTTTTCAATTGACATTAATACGTGATGGGACTGTTATGCGGGTACTTTTAATATGGGACACTACACTCATGACTTGGTATTTTTTCACACATTGATAAATATACACTCTGAAAAATTTTCACGTCCGATTTACGTGAAAAGATTGGTAGTTTTCGCCCACCACGTAGTCTTCGCCGGAATTTCAGGTAACTGAGCACATTTGAGATTCGGTAATCGACATGATGGTTCAGGTAAATTTGACATGAATTTTACGCATCGTTTACGTGAAATGTGGGTGAGAGCTACTGGAATCTTAGGTAAATTTTACGTTAAATCATGATAAGTTCTACATGAATTTTACGTAATTTGTACATGATTTTTGAATGATAATAGAGCAGCTGCACCAGCTTGCAACGTATTTGAAGAGGCAGAAGTTTTAAAATCCTCACAAAATGCAATGTTTTCATTGGCAAAGATTTTACCCTACTGTAAAAATATCATTGAATTGTAAGGATTTAAAAACTCTTGTCTCCTCAAATACGCTACAAGCCGGTACAAATATGCAACAATGAAAGAAAAAATCTTCATTAATCTTTTAATTTAATTCCGTCTACCCCCGTTGGTTTGACCTCATCTAATCTGAACACTTTTTAATCTGACTCCCTCTAATCTGCACATCGTTCAAACCAAAAATGGTTCAAACGTCATTCTTCTCATGGAACGGGGTAAATCGGAACGCGGAATCAAAACAAAATAGACAAAAACGGTTACCATCAGTGTGTTTTTCGATGTCCACAGGGTTACTAGAAATTCAAATTTAAAAACGAATCCCGTCGGTTTACATGAGGTATCGTTCAAACCAACGGGGGTAGACGGTTTATTTAACCCTTATGTGGCCGACAGGGTACCCGGGTACCCAGCTCCCATTTAAAAAGCACGGTGTAGAAAAAAGCAAAAAAATTGTCGGACACATAACGGTTAAATAAATAAATCTTCATTTACAAATGTATTACGATTCACCAAGATTGGATGATTTCAAACAAACCCAAGGATTATGACTCAAAATATTCGTAGTCCAGCTTCTAAGCACTCGCCGAACTGGTCCTCCGTCACTGTCAGGAAACATAATATCTATTCCAGCTTCTGAAATTATTGAAAAATGAAAAGTCAACACTCATTACTGCCTATTGCCTTTAGCAACCTAATTACTACTTCTAGCAACTTTCTCGTAGTTAGTAAGGGGTTTTAGCACCAACTTACTTCGCGGCGCCATATTGCAATTTTCACACCGGAAATTCACGTAACTTTTGTTTCACGGAGACTTCCAAGTCGAAAGTACACTAACACAAACGCATTAGAACGATTTACGTGAAAATGAGGTGGATTTGACCAAACAGGGTGGAGCATACGACATGGTTATCGAGTGAAGGTTACCAATGTCACGTAACTTTTGAGATTTTCAGAATAAGGATGAGCTTCGTGATATTTCACGTAAATCGGACGTGAAAATTATTTAGAGTGTAAAATTTTGTAATTTTTATGATGATTTTTGGAAGTACATCGAAAATAATGACTATTCATAATGTTAACTCAAAAGTGATGAAAAGTCAAATGGGACTGTTATGCGAGTGGGGGCAGATGTATGTCTCAAAAGAATATCTTTGATAAGAATATTACTAATCACATATGCATTCAAGTTCTTTCAACAATTTTCATTTCCATCCTTCTGTTATTTCAACCTTAAGGACAGACTCGTTAGAATCATAAAATGACCGCCACAGTGGCCGACTTTGGCACCTATTACGATTTCGGGCGCACAAATCTCTCCGTAAACAAAACCAACGCACCTGATCTTTTTATTTAAAGCTTATTACAAGCGTGCAAGAACAGAATAATAAAATGCACTGTTGTTTGACGCTTGCTTCTTGAGATTTGTGCGTCTGAAGTTCTAATGCACTGCTGAAGCGGGATTTCAAGACGTTTGTCCTTAAGGCGAAACTGGAAGCATTTCCTCACTTTTTGGTTTTTGATTTTTTATTAAATAACGAAGCAATATTTTCAAAATCGATTTTCGTGCATATGTAGAGTATGGATCAAGGTATCTTTTGAATTTTTTTGTAGTGGAAAATGTTTTTCGTTTTTGCAGAAACCATTTTTGAACAAAATTTCACGAAAAAATGGTTTCTGCAAAAATGGAAAACATTTTCCACCTCAAACAAATTCAGAAGATACCTTGATCCATACTCTACATGTGCACGAAAACCGATTTTGAAAATATTGCTTCGTTATTTAATAAAAAATCAAAAACCGAAAAAAGTGAGGAAATGCTTCCAGTTTCGCCTTAGTAATGATTTTTCAGCCTTTCGAGAACTAGCCTGTTAGTATACAGTTTTTTTTTTGCATACATGCACAGACACAAACAAACTTGGGTCTTTCATAAACCACGTAGTCCTTTTGGGAAATGTGAGTCAGACCAAAGTCTACGCTCAGTTTATTGACCTATATGAACGGTCTCTTACACACAATTATCCAATAGTTACCCTTCTTATTTCCATGAGCCGTTCCGTCAAAATGGTACAAACCGCAAAATTTTTGACCACGAAATGGTACCGATCACAAAATATCAAACACAATTTACACAATTTCGAAAAAAATGCTTATGGAATTAAGAAGGGTGAGCTATTCGATAATTGTGTGTAAAAAGCCGTTTATATAAAACGTAAATCAAATTTTGGCCATCTTGTATGGAGCGTAGACTTTAGCCAGACCTCCCTCTGCCAAAAAGTCGAAGTGGTTATGAGCGGCCCAAGCTTGTTTCTTCGTCTTTGCATTTATACAAATGAACAGGATACTAAAACAAGGCTGAATCGCGAAATACTGAATGCAGTCGTATCACTATTTCAGCCTTCAACTTCAGGCTCTTGACATTTTCAGCCCTTTGAGATTGAGCCTTTTGTGACTTCAGTTTAATGTGTTTCGACCTTTCATAGGTAACCCGAAAGAACAGCCCATGATACTAAGAATGGCGAACTTAGATAATTACAGTATGGACCCGATTTTGTCAGCCCCATTTCAAGACGAACTTTTTGCTCTCATTATCTTACGACCAAACTTTGACCAATTAATTCGTGCTTATCTTCAAACTACTGCTGAAAGGCAGAGTATAGAGGGATAAAAATTTGCAAAACTGTTATTGCAGAAGAGCAAAAAAAATGTGTTTTGAAAAGGGGCTGACAAAATCGGGTCTCTTATGTATTGTGTTAGAGAGAAATTTGTGTGTGAATTTATGCGTGCGTGTCAGTGCGTTTATACGTAACTTGAAAGAACAGCTCATGAAAATAAGTAGGGTGAACTATTAGATGATTGTGTGTGATTTTGTGCTAGCATCTGTGAATGTGTGCAAAACTCAAAAAACCAGTTCATGATACTAAGAAGAGTGAACTTTTAGTTATTATACAGTAAACGGCTTTCCTGGGAAGCTGACTAGACTGATTAAAGCAACGATGGACGGTGTGCAAAACTGCGTAAGGGTTTCGGGTGAACTATCCAGTTCATTCGTATCTCGCCGGGGACTGCGACAAGGTGACGGACTCTCATGTCTACTTTTCAACATCGCGTTGGAAGGTGTGATGCGACGAGCCGGGCTCAACAGCCGGGGAACGATTTTCACAAAATCCGGTCAATTTGTGTGCTTTGCGGACGACATGGACATTATCGCTAGAACATTTGGAACGGTGGCAGAACTGTACACCCGCCTGAAACGCGAAGCTGCAAAGGTCGGACTGGTGGTGAATGCCTCAAAAACAAAGTACATGCTGGTAGGCGGAACCGAACACGACCGGATCCGTCTGGGTAGTAATGTTACGATAGACGGGGATACCTTCGAGGTGGTGGAGGAATTCGTCTACCTCGGATCCTTACTGACGGCTGACAACAACGTGAGCCGTGAAATTCGGAGGCGCATCATCAGCGGAAGTCGGGCCTACTACGGGCTCCAGAAGAAACTGCGGTCGAAAAAGATTCACCCACGCACCAAATGCACCATGTACAAAACGTTAATGAGACCGGTAATCCTCTACGGGCACGAGACATGGACCATGCTCGAGGAGGACCTACAAGCACTCGGAGTTTTCGAGCGACGCGTGCTAAGAACGATCTTCGGCGGTGTGCAGGAGAACGGTGTGTGGCGGAGAAGGATGAACCACGAGCTCGCTGCACTTTACGGCGAACCCAGCATCCAGAAGGTGGCCAAAGCCGGAAGGATACGGTGGGCAGGGCATGTTGCAAGAATGCCGGACAACAACCCTGCAAAGCTGGTGTTTGCAACGGATCCGGTTGGCACAAGAAGGCGTGGAGCGCAGAGAGCACGATGGGCGGACCAGGTGGAGCGTGACTTGGTGAGCATTGGGCGTGACCGAGGATGGAGAGCGGCAGCCACAAACCGAGTATTGTGGCGTACTATTGTTGATTATGTCTTGTCTTAATGATGTGGAACAAATAAATGTATGTATGTACAGTATGTAGTACGTGCGTCTATGCGTATGTGCCGGCCCATATAGCCGACGTGGTAAACGCGCGGGTTTTCCGCAAGACATGCTGAAGGTACTGGGATCGATTCCCGATCACCATCTTTTGGGATCTTTTCGTAATGAGATTTTTTTTGAGTGCTAGCAAAAAACTGTCATTGACAAATAAAACTCTCAGATTTAGTAGGGAAGTTATGCTAAAAAGAAGAAGCCTAAGTACCTTTGCCCTGCACAGACATGTGATACAAATATCACATACAAACAGATGTTTCACTCTACTCACTTCCCATCGTTCCTCTCTTCAACGATTCGCGGTGCTCGTATCCTTTTTGTTCCTGTTTGACGTTTACTCACTACCGCCATCTACTCAGCGGTTTGCGAAACACAATATGGTTAGCATTAGGCGATTATGTTTTCATAACGATGATTGTAATCGTATTTTTTTTAAGGATGCGTCCGTTTATCTGTGAAAATATGATACATGTCACTTGTCTGTCACAAGTATAGATCAAAAGAACAGTTAATGAAAGTATGAAAGGCGAACTACTAAAATGTTGTGTTAAGTTTGCTTGCATGCGTCTGTGAATATTTGCGTAACTCGAATGAACTGCTCATGATACTAAACGAATTCGACATTACAAAACCTGTAACGTCTTTCCTCTTGTTCCAGGATCGAGGCATCCTGTCGGAGTCGATGGGTCGCGACGCCGACGTCGGCTACATCCTATCGCTGGGCGTACACCGTAAGTATCGTCAGAACGGTATCGGATCGCTACTGCTGGATTCGCTCATCAACCACCTAACAACGGCCGAGCGCCATAAAGTGAAGGCCATATTCTTGCATGTGTTAACTACAAACCAAACCGCCATACTTTTCTACGAACGAAGAGGGTGAGTAGAACTATTTTCTTCATGTTTTTTTTTCAACGAAACATCCATTTACGGGAACATACTTTCGCAACAGATTCGTTCTCCACTCGTTCCTGCCTTACTATTACTCGATTCGGGGGAAGTGCAAAGATGGCTTCACGTACGTCTCGTACCTCAACGGAGGCCACTCACCGTGGACGTTATAATATCCTTTTCCAAACGTCTCATTGTTTCTTATTTATACACTAGCTTGCGGCGAATGTTTTGGCTGTAATTAGTAGTTAATGGCATGCTTAGGCAAACGCTAACTTTAGATCATGCACGTCACAATCGATAATATTTACTTCATTTATGTTTAACGTTTTCATTTCTCAGGCTTAGCTCGACTGTCCATTGTGTTGTTTGACTTTTAATTTTATTTCTAATAGCATGAAATTATATTTTTTAGATAATTGTGTTTTGTGATTACATTATTCGGTAGCATTACTAGGTTTTTATGCGTTAAGCTTTGTTTGTGAAATGCTCACGTGTTTGTTTTTATGGTTTTACGGAATGAAAAATAGATCAAGACTATAGACATTATCAACATATGTGTTTGTTTTATTTTTTTTTACAAATTTATTTTATTTACCAAGTTAGTGTGAAAAATGATTTTCAAAATGAATAGTAAGTATTCCACAATGGTGAGTACGTTATGACATGGAAATGCAATTCCTAAATCAATATATTATGCATATTCAAATATAAACTTTGTATTTTGCGCTGCGTAATTTCACAGCGAACCAAGACAAAAAAAATAATTATTCACAACTGTATTCATATTAAGTTAAGGTGAATATATAACGAAGCCACACCTCAAATTTTTAAGAGCACAAATCTGAAGAACCGAATGTCAGTTTGCCCTGAAAAGTTGAACGATTGGTCACCACCAGCGGGTTACCCAACGATCAACTTTTCAGCAGCGCAAACCGACTTTCGGTTCTTCAGATTTGTGCTCTTGAAAATTTGAGGTGTAGCTTCGTTATATATTCATAAAACACGAAAGCGCAGTTTTTGTTTTTTACTACTACCTACTTTCATAATTTTCAAACAAAAGAGAAGGAAGCTTCTGAAACACGGTGAATATGGGTCCCCACTACCATGGTGAATGGTGTCCTATCACGGAACCAGACGACCTTCTTCTCATCCTCTACTAAATGTACTATATCACTTCTTGTGAAAATTTTCTACTTTTGTGGTTATTACTTTAATGTTAACCTATAATGAAGGTAATTAACAGTGGTACAAACAATGTTTATAACAGGGGTTCCCAACCTTTTTGAGGTGGTGTTTTAGAATTGTCAAAACATCTGCGGTCCAATGAAATTTTTTAGAAAAAAATATGAATGAAATGAACGAAACTGAGTTTTTTTTTGGGTACAGTGACGTAGCCAGAAATTTAATGTGGGAGGGATTATCGACGATCAATGATACTTTTTTTTTATTCGATACACACATTTCGTAAAAATGATGTCATTCAACATGAGTTACAGCTGAAAAATAGCGGCGCAGCCGAAAATTTTTTTCTTCTGAAGGCGTTTTATACTAGAAATTTGTTCGTCAAATTGTGGCTTTTGGGGATGGCGGTATACAAAATTAAAAATTGGTATAATTTGCACAAAATAAAAATTTCCAAATTTTTTTGGTAACATCGCGGCCCCCGTAGACTGGCTCCACGGCCCCCCAGGGGGCCGCGGACCACCGGTTGGGAACCCGTGGTTTAAAAGATTAGTGTAAAACGACTACCCGTATTCGCCTTAAATCTTCTTAGACCCACGGTGAACTTGACGATACATTTGTTTAAATTCAGATTCTCACGCAATTTTCTTGCAAACTTACTCAAAAGTTCCTTTTGAAGCTCACGTAAGAATGTATCTATGCATTTGTCACTAAACAGTAGACTGCTTGTTTCTGTTCGGGAAAAAAACCAATATTTGATTTATTGTGGTATATCCTGTATCCTTTGAATAGTGCATGTCGTATTACTTTATCACTTTAAAAAGATATAAAGTATAGGTTCCGCTTTTAGCACGCTCCTTTCTAGTCAAAATCGGATCCCTTAACGAAAACTTCGAGGAATGATACCGATGTTGACCATGTGTCGGAACCGTAGTCCTTACTGTCTCAAACCAGTGAACACCGATTGAGAGATTAGCATGAGCATGAGCATAGATGACCGCACAATTCGTAGTTGCTACTCCGTGATTGATCAGAGCAAATCGAAATTGCACAAGGAACCAATGAATAGAGCTTGGGACTAGCCTACTATTCTCAATGTACATGGTTCGAGAGCTCTCAACTTCAGTAAGGTCAATAACGGCGCCAGCCACGTCCTTGCGGTCATCGAGGATGGAAGGGAATGTTAGTGAGACAAACGTTGTTATAAAGACCGCGAATCGCTGCATCTCCACGTTTGTCACAGGAAGGATTTTTTGTTAGTAGGGTATGGTACATTGTCAATCTGGGAGTCACCTATGGATGGTGATGTGATTTGAAAATGGATCAATAAACACTAACTTTCGCGCACAATCGTCCACTTTTCTATACGAAAACAGATATCTAATAAAAAAAAAACCTGTCGCGCGTCTCAACCCCATCAGGGAGCAGAAAATTTAGGCCCATTCCACGCAGGAATAAACTGAACGCAACAAAGGACACATCAATCAGTGAACACCGAATGAGAGATTAGGATTACAAACCTATTTTTTCCTTGTTTCAAGATCCATCTCGGCCAGAACCAAACCGAGACCTATCACTTTCAACTAGATCTTTCACCGTAACGCAACCCTTAAAAGGTGATTCACTCACTCTATGGGCCTCCATTAAAAATCGTGCATTTTTTTAAACCCCCTTAAACATTCATCCCTCAGAACGGGTCGCCTGACACCTTGGATTGGGGTTACCTGTTTGGTAGACTTTAACCCCCCAGACAGGTGGTCCAAAGTACTATTCTAAGCCGGCAACTGCATGGGCAAGTAGACTACTTACTCGAAGCTCAAAAATTCGGTGTATACCAATACGTGTGGCGTAACGTCCCCATTGCGACAAAGCCTGCTTCTCAGCTTAGTGTTTTATGGCATTTCCACATTTATTAACTGTACTGCGAGCTTCCTCTGCCATTACCCGTTTTGCATGTGTATATCGTGTGGCAAGCTTGAAGATACTCTATGTCCAACATGTTAATGTTAACATGTAAAGTAATAGTAATAGCAACAACTCCATGTTTCGGAAAGTACCTCATGTTTTTTTTTTTGTTTTTATTTATGTGTATTTTAACATAGCGCTAATTCTACACTTCGGTACCTCATGTATATGGTGTAACTTTTTTTTCCACAAGCTTCAGATTGTTTTGCGGTCTTTGAAACAGTTGCTCAAGACATCCTTGACTATATTTTAACATGGTTGATTACATGGTTTAAGTATAACTCTCATAAGAAAATGCAAAAAAGTATGGTTTCCCATGTACCGTGGAGGGCCCATATTCTGCGCACCTAAGACTTCTTCAATTTCAATCAGCTGTAACAAATTCCAAATCGAACCGATTTGGCTGAATTTTTGACCTCACATAGTTATTAGCTTTGTAAATAAGGGAAAAATATAGTTCATATACAAAACACTCAATTTATATGTAAAATCATTAAAATTCTAAAGTGTGTCCTTGTTCCTAATTCTGCGCACCTTTTTTGGAATGTTCCTTATTCTGCGCACTAATGTTCCTAATTCTGCGCACATGGGAAAAACTTCAAAAAGATAACATATTGTAATGAGAACATTATTAATAGATGAAATTTAATTGAATTCTTCATTTTCAACTTTTATCCGACATTACGACCATATTGGAACTTTGCATGTCCCCAACATTGATACTACCTACTTTGATTACTAAGCAAAGGGAATTTCAATCATAATACACAAAAGGGTTTTGTAGCATTGCACAGTGGGAAAAAATATGTATAAAACGCAAATAAATTCAATATCTCAGCTCGGAGTGGATGGATTCGAATGAATTTTTGACACAAACTGTAAAAATCTCTATAGTTTCAGATAAGGAGGGTGTCATTCGCCGCACGATGCTGAAAATCAGTGTATTTAGCTCGTTTTACCCCACTCTCTCTTTCTCACATATTTTTGAGAATATCCTCATCTATTCCCGCCTGGCGTTCACAATAAATGCCTAATTTAACTCGTATTTGTGTGAAAACTTCCACAGTATCGGCAATTTGACATAGGATTGGTCCTGCTCTTATTGTTTGCGTTCCACTTCGGACGGAGATGCATGTGAAATTTTAAAGAAAAAGGGGATGTCGGGGTAATTTGAAAATATTTCAATTTTCAAGGCTCTGTGATCAGAGAACCAGCTCCATTCGATACTATTTTGCACTTCAGAATTTTTCCAATAAGGTGCAAAAGAGAGAGAATGGGGCAAAACGGGCCCAATACACTGATTTCCAGCAACGTGCGGCGAATGACACCCTCCTTATCTGAAACTATAGAGATTTTTACAGTTTGAGTCAAAATTTCATTCGAATCCATCCACTCCGAGCAGAGATATTGAATTTATTCGCGTTTTATACATATTTTTTCCCATTGTGCATTGGCGTAAAGCCTTTTAGTTATCCGCATATGCACATATTAGTAAATTCTACTTTCATTTCTAAAGGCAATATAAACTTTTTCGCCATTACAAGGTGGCACAATCTTTGTTTGCTAACTGAGACTTTTTTCTTGTCTAACTCCAGGGTTTCCACTGTTTAAAAAAAATCATGTAAACTCACATCATATATCGCATTTGACGAATGCTTGCATGAATACATAAAATTTCCCCCGAGGTTGATAGCAAATGTCCATCCTCGGATGGACCGCAGCAGAACTTCCTCAATACGAAGATCTTTGCTGTCTCGTAGACCTGGATACCATTAGTAGTAGACATAAGATCGCCGATATTGTGTTCTTCTGTAATATTTTAAGCGGACGAACAAAAAGTCCTTTCCTGTACAACCGACTCAGCTTCAACAACAGTCCAGTGTCACTTCGCCGGAGAAGGGTATTCGATCCTCCATTGCGGTCAAGAAATTATACGCAGCATGAGCCTACTGTAAGATTCATGAATGAATTCAACGGACTACAAGATGTAATTTCTCTTAATATGACTACAGAAGTGATTCGAGATAGATTAAGATTGTTTTTTTTTAAATCAATGGACAATATAAAGAAGAATGTTTTATCTAGTCTGTAAGTAGGGTAACGGGCTTGCAGCCTATAGTCCAAATACAAATACGAATGATTTCCAAAACAAGTGATTAGTCCGGTCGAACTATCAGATCAAAAATGTAAGAATCGTAAATTAGCCTTCGAAGTATATAGACTAACTTGTTGAGACGTAATTACATTCACCGAATTGCTAGAAACATAGAATATCCTAGTTATAACTATGGTGGCATTTATATGATGTTTGTTTATAAATTATATTTTCAAATTTTAGTGTTGAAATGTCTGCGCAGAATTAGGACCACTATTTAATACCGGTTCCTAATTCTGCGCATCTAAGAAGAACAAGAAGATTAAGAAAAGAAGAAAAAACTCAATTGTTTTTTGCCGATTCTGATTCCTCGAAGACAGCAGTGCAGGATGCGCATGGAGAAGCAGACATTCTCTTTATTATTTATGTCGCAAAATGCTTCATCTCATGAGGCAACTTTTTAGCAGCTTCTCTAACGGACACAGATTTCAGGCAATTTTCAGTACTTGCAACATCATTTTATTTTTTTACAAAATCATGGTCGTTGATTTGAAAAATTTTTCTTCACAAACTTTTTCATTACTATTGAAACAATATTCAAAAAATATATTTGAAGCTAATATTGAACTAGCGTCCGTGATTTTGTAGTATATTCGAGAAAGTGCGCCGAATTAGGGACTGCGCAGAATTAGGGCCGGTCACGGTACGTTTTACAAACTTCAAACGCGAAGTAAGTGTGAACAAAACATAACCGTAATCTTATATGGAATAATTTAACAACTTAACGTGATCACCATGGAACAGCATCATGTTTTATCGATTAACAAGGTGCATTCCATAATTTTACTTTGCAGAATTACACTTTTTTGCCTGTAACACATCTGAAAAAAAAGTCACGGTCGCTTCAACTAGGGTAATTCGCTAATTGTTGAACACCACCCAAATGTTGAACAGTTTCTGAAAATTTTATTATAAATCTAACTTAAGTAATTATTGCTCAACGTAAACGTATGATGTGGATGCGTATACATGTGTGTTACGTTATTGCTCCAATTAAGTTACAAATTTATGCATATTTTACGTCAAAAATATTGATTGCTAATTTTGTACCGCTGATGACATGAAAACTGCACAATTCTTAAGATTAATTTTAAGAAACTGCTCTTACCAAATAAGCTTTGCTGGCAAATCGACCACTAATATCAAAGTCACACCATAGTTATAAGAACTGGAAGGATGTCGTTAACAGTTTAACATTGTTTAAAATCACATTTTCATTGTAATTTCATTTGCAAAAAATATTTTTATTATCACACCATCATTATGCATCTAGGATCCAATTGTTGAACACTGACATAACCTACGACCGCCAGATTTTTTTTCCACTTAACCTAATCGTACATGTCATGGGGTTTCAAGGGCGTTCCAGGGATGATCCAGGGGTGTTGCAGAGGGCTTCAGGATGGTTCCAGGGGGTATCCAGGAGTGTTTCAGCGGCTTTCAAAGGCATTCTTTTCTTCAATCGTTTTCGCTTCTAGTCAAATCTTTTCAGTCATTTTTTACATCTAGTCATGTTTAAAACGATTTCAGTCCACTAGAGCTCTTTTCAAATGAGAAGCGATTCTCTGTCACTTGAATAAATTGCCACTCAAATGACTTACTGGCCCCAAAACACGTAAAACCTTGAAAAAATCCGCCAGAGTGAAAAATTATCGGATGTCGGGTCAAAGTCGGGTCAAATTTTATCAAATGTTGGACCACTGTTGGACCCACATCGGATAACTGTAGGGTCTATGTTGGGTTTGGTAGCCAAAATAAAAACAGGTCAATGATAGGTTGGTGTCGGGTTATACATCATTTTTGTCCAGAATTCAACTTTCTTATATCTGCTATTCACATTTACACTTCAGAGATTTGGTTTACCTTTCAACTGAGAGAATAATTCAATTCATATTATGAGACATAAATACACAGAACAAAAATTACTAGCTACTTTCGGCTATTTTAGGGAAAAGAATGCGAAAAACCCTTATACGTCATCAATTTCGAACAAAGCTTGGACCGTTCAACAATTAGCGAGAATCGTCCAACATTAGGATGAGCTAGCTTAAGGAAGCGTTCAACATTTGGGTAACAGACTTTCCATACAAATGTTCTATTTTCTCTTAGAAAATGGATTTTAAGGGACTTCAATTTCAAAGGGAAGTATAAGGAATGAGTGGATCTAGACGTTCACTGGACATTTTTCAACTAAAGTGAAATTATGCACGGAAAAATAAACGAAAACAAAAATGCCAGTACTAACCGTTCAACAATTGGCGAAGCGAATTACCCTACGGTGTGTGCAAGGAAATTTTGTTCATCCTTGTGGAGACCAATAAGAGTAGGCTCGGTCTGATCGCATCCTCAGGTCAAGAAATAGGGTATTGGTTCCCTTATTAAGCATGTGGCTCCCATTTTCATCCTACGAAAAACGAAGGATTGAAGCGCTGTTTGTTTTGTTTCTTATTTTTGTATTTTTTGTTAGGAGTGAGCACGCATGAGACAAAAAGAACGGAATCAATCGGTGCCGTAATCGCTTGTTTTCGAATAGGATGAATATGGGAGCTTGAGATTACTGATGGAACACACACCCTATATGGTTCAACTTTGACAATATGGCTCAACAGTGCAAAATTTAAGCGCGTTTGTAATTCAATAATCAAGATGTGGAGAGTCAGCTGTATTGATTTTTGCATAGTAAAACATGCTTTATTGCAGTTGTCTCGTAATGTGTTTGAACATTACATGTTGTAACTGAGCAAATTTATCTGAAACCAAGTTACCAATGTTTTTTTTTTTTTAACATAGCATAGGATGTTCCAAAATTGTTTATCAAAAACAATAACGCATAGAGGCGAATCAGCCAAGGGCTGAAAGTCTCTTTAATAAAGACAAATCAATCAATCAACAATAACGCATGTTTAATGTAGAGCGTCGTTAAACTTTATTTCATGATAATACAGGCTTTACCATACTCATATACCTACACTGTTTTTCATGTTGTTTGTTTCACGCTGGTATTCATTTGATGTTGTTTTGTAATGCATGCTTTCACTAATATCGTTTGGTGCATGTTGCTTGCTGTTTGTTTGCTTTCCAATAATAAAATTTTATATTTTGAAACACTGAAAGCATCTAAATGACCTTAACCATCGGTTATACTGATCATCTGAAGTACTGGTGCTCAGTGGTGGTCACAGCAGGAGGGCTCTGCTCCTGGCTTAGCGGACGCATCCGGAGCGCATTTCGTTGGGTTTGCTACCGTACCATATCGAGGTTTACGTTTACGCAGGACAACTAGAGCACAGCAGCAGTATCCTCCAGTGTTTTCCCGGTGATTCGTTATAGTCAAATATTTAAGTTCGGTAAGCACAAATTTTAAATTAAGACAGATGATCAAATGACACGGTGCGCCAGCTGTTACAAATAGCGCCACGATTTTTTTAACTATCACAGGTTTAGTAATAAGAAGCTAGTTATTGTAATTGTTGACCAAGGATTATTTATTTTCCCGGAGAAAATACGAGATGTACATTTGATGTGTATATTTTATTTTATTTCATGAACCAAACCACCTGACGGACACTCTATATCCCGTTTTATTAACATCGGCAAATACGAGAACTCTTCGAACTTGGTACTGTGGAATCGAATGCATTATTCGCGAACCTTCCTTCAGTATGTTTAGAAACTATTTCTATATCCACGGTTTGAGGCTCAATTACTTTTGGGAGCCTGAAAAGCATCATATAGCCAAATATATAGTTTTGGTTGTATTTTGTTTCTACCGCCCACCTCGAATATTCACATGCACAACATGTAACATGATGTTACATACTTGAGTTTTTCACCAGTTCCTTCAAGAGTTCTAACTAATTTTCAATAGAAACATTCAACAAGCATTTTATCAACTATACAAATGATTTTATATACTAAGTTCTTAAACCCATATTCAAAAACGTATCCACCCACGGTTCCCAAGTTTGCCTTAGATATAAAATGAGTTTCGAGATGTAGATTACTGAAAAAACAGAGAGATGAAGGACAAAGTTGAATCCGAATGCTATCAGTGATTAGTGTAATTGACAGTGAACCAAATGCTTTTTTTTTAATTTATTCCAATTTTATTTTATGATTAGCGTTTAAGCATAACTCTGCATATCAATTGCCAAAATCTTTATTTATATTGGTTGTACACAGTAGTGTTTTCATTTTCGTATCGCCGAGAGTAAAAATCAATTTTCGCAAACGTCGCTGTAAATTTGATGTGGTATTTGTTGAACGATTTTAGTTCATATAATTATGAATGTTATTATGAGAGTTGTTGATTAATATTCGCAATTGACGTTTTTGACAGTTGTCGAATTATGCTGTACAGTTATCTCTATCACCATTACCATCGTACTAAACGATAAGTAATGCATATAAAAGACCTTCCCAGGATATATGAAAGCAAAGCACTCAGAAGAGTGTAAAATGTTTCAAGGGATTATTTATTGAAAGATGAGAGCATAGGTTTTGTTCTGCAGAAGAGAATATAGTGGTTATGCCAAATATATAAAGATACGAAAAGTCTATTAGTCCTGTGTTTTTATCCGTAAGTCTGTATCACACACCTTCAACACGTAAGATTCAAAAATAAAATTTATCGTTTGAATCTTGTTCCGAACCTCAACAAGCTGACCTCCCTCTTTAATTTAAATTCATCCTGCTCATATATATGTATGTATGGAAACTCAGTTGCAGCATGTTTGCAACGATGATCATTTTTATTTTAATTGCAGGTGCTACTTGGGTGCTCTAAATAGTATTAATTATCGAAGAAATGCCATTATACTGAAAAGTGCCCGAAAACGACAACATAAAGCCTGTATCCGCAATAATCGGGACACAGAAATACAGCTATAAATCTGTAATAGATATATAAAAAATGCTCAAATTTGGCCTTATAATATCTTAAGCTGTGTTCATTGAATTTTGTACAGCCCCTAGTTTTGATTGTCAGCGCTGAAACTTTTGAATTTTGCAAAGAAAATGGTTGAAATATTAAACACAAGCCTCTCAATCTACATTCATTGCATACGCAAAATTTCAAAAGAATCAATGCACTATCAACAATTTTATAGTCGAAACATTTATTGGCACTGAACGCGATTTTAGCCCCTCAGACAGCAATTAGTCAGCACCCCTTATTGTTTCGATTGTACTGTTGAAAGTACTATACATCAAATTTTGCAGACATACTATACACATAATCAACTACCTTCTGTGAAAATTTCATGACAGTTGGCAGAGACATTCGAAAGTTATGAATAGGCAAACATCGCACATGAAAAACACGAAAAATTTTCACTAACACTCACTCTTATCGACACAAGTAGCTTTCAAACCAATCGATAAAAGTTGATGAAATTTTGCAAGAAAGTGTCATGACTGCTAACGAAATTTCATAATTATCATCACAGAACTTTGAACTGTAGCCTAAAAGAACCATCTACTATGCGAATGAAAATTGGTCATGATTGTACAAAATGCTTAAAACCACGTCTGTTTGTTTTTCATCCACAGTTAAAAGTAATGCATCGATTTTTATAATATTTGGCACAAATAACACAAGTTTACAAAATAAAACGAAAGTCGTGAACTTCTGTCAACGACCAAAATTTTTGAAGCACAATTTAGTGCTGATTTCGAAACCGACCTTCAAAAAATTTAAAGTAGAACAGTTTTTGAGTTTTAGCTCAATATCGAGTTTTGTAACTTTCCAAAATATGTAATTTACTAAAATTCAAATATATTGCGTTTTGTACAACCAATTTTAAATCTTTTTCCATAAATTAAAAGCTGAATACAATACCATTCGATCATCTGAATACAGGATTTGCGTCAGATTGATGAAATTCAAGATATTGGCGAGTTTTACGGACGATATTCCTAAATTTTAGCAAAATTCCCAAAATTTTTTGAAGAAATGTATTTTTTTTAATATGAAAAAACCAACTGAAAAATTTTTTCTCGACGTTTATTTGACATACCATATGTAGGCGAGTTACAGTAAAAATTTCAGCTCAATCGGAGCATTGATTACGGAGAATGAGATGTTTGAAGTGAGCGACTTTGCTTAAAAATAGAACAAAAATCGATTTCAAATCATCAACCTTGTATGGAAAGTCGAAAAAATTTCCGCTCTACTGTAATTTTTTTCCTTCGCGTTTTCGAACTCAGGGCATGATTCTACACCAAAAATGATTATCAGCTTACCGAGTTCAAAAATGCTGTAAACTAGTGTAATAAACATACACCAAAGAGTTCTGAGTCAATTATTTGGCCAATTTTGCCGATTCATTACAGAGCTACAGCCGTACTTCTGTGTCCCGATTATTGCGGATACAGGCTTTATAAACGCTCCTCTATTTGAAGCCTACAAATACAAAATAATGCATAAGATTGAACTTCTAATATTACTGTTTTTTTTTCTTTTTGTATTTTTTTAAATTCAGCAGCCGTTATCACAAAATCAAGGACTAGGAAACGTTGCATTTGCAAAATCTATGGTAGGCTCAGTGTACCAGTTATGGCTAGTGTACCTCAAATTCGCCATATTCGATTTTCAACCTTTAAAGATACAAATCAACAAGAAAAAAGTCGTGAACCACAGATCACGATCACAAAAGATGATTGCAATCATTCAAACTTCACAATTTGCTCAAATTATGGTAGAAATAAATCATTTTCCTTAACTTTTCGGCCTCCTTGCACCCTATTTCGCCATAGTGTACCAGTTATGGCAAATCCCATAAGGAATGCATGTAAATAGTGTGAAGTGGAACCCAAATTAACAAATGTGTCCATAACTGGTACAGGGTTCCTATCATTGGCACACGCCGTAATAAATACTAAAAGTAGTTTTGGTTCCGTTTTTATATTTTTCCTGTAAAGTATGAAAACTAATCAATCATTTGACTTATTGTTTACATTCGTCGGTCTTCTTCTTATTTTTGTAGAAATAGTTTTTCTTAGGTAGTGCGATAACTGGTACAGGCACCCTATGTGGGGACAAGATGGGTCATTGCCGTTTTCAAGCGTTCAATATATCTTTCAATAATTTTCCCAGATCAACGACGTGGATCCACAGAAAAGTAATATATTTATTTAAAAACTCTTTATGTTCCTTGCACAGGAAAAAATGAAACATTTTTTCGTTATACTTCTTATACTATAAATCCCATATACAACTAAGTGTAATGTGTAGGCGGGGCAAGATGGGTCATCCTTAGTTTTCGGCATGTTTGCATAGATTTTGAAAATGTTTTACTTTTCATTGAAAGGCTATTCCGTGACCTACATTATCGAAGCGATTAGAGAACTGAAAATTTGTGTACTAAGAATAAATATTTTTTTGCAAAAAAACATAGGTTTTTGAAGTCAGTTGAAGGCTGCCGGAACAAGAATCTTGTAGTTCTTAGAAACAACTACTAATGTGTTTCATCACTGCCGTCATGTAATCTGTACGTATGTGAAGCTTTCATGTATAAAGAAAAAAAAATAGAAGATACAGTATTTTTTGTTGGAGAAAAATCTAATTTTCTGTTGCCTGACCCATCTTGTCCCCGTAAAAATTAGGTGGGGCAAGAAGGGATATGTTTTAAAAATTGTTTATAAGGACCAGATCTCAAACCTTAAGACCTTTATATAATCTTATATCATAGCTGACTAGTGTATCTGAAAGGCGTGGTAGAAAACAAAGAAATGCGATTTATATTTAGATAATTATAGGGATATGTTTCTTAGGTGACCCATCTTGCCCCCTCCCCTTACTATACTGGTCTCTCGAATGGATGGCCTCTTGTAAATACAAAGCTATCAATTCAAAGTTACTGTAAGAACAGGTCAACCCAACATGCAGATTTCAGCAACAAATGAGATTCAAAGTATTGCTGAAGTTTCATGTTGACGTCAACATCAATGAAGCTGCTTCTACTCAACCGTCGTGCACAAGTCCTAGCCAAAAATAAGCCAAGCTCTTCCATACATTGCGTCAACATCTCAAGACTTTGAAATTATTTATTCTGGCAGTCTTAATTGCTGCACCGAATTTTCTTAATGGTTTTTATTTAGTAGTTCGTGACAGACAAATGAGAACAATCAGTTAAGAAATAACTGATATATGGCAATCCAAAGTTGAATAGTTTGTATGGAAAAACGGCTTTGGTGCATTTTTATTGTCCTATGCTGCACATGCAAACTTGCTGCATTAACAGTTTTCGTAATTTCAAATGTTTAGTACCGTGGATACACAGTTGGTCGGTGTTAAGTCAGAGGGGACCAAGTAACAAAATTGTCGAAAATTAGATTTTTTGGGCATTTGATTAAGAATTTCTTAAGCTACTTGGCACATTCACCCAATTTTCTTAATGTTACAGTTAACGAGAGTTATAGCAGAATTTTCTTTTGATTGAACTGCAAAAATCGATAATAGTGTGCAGTCAGAGTGGACCATATGCTTGATGTCAAGAGAGTTGAAAAAATGTGTATTGGTTAAAATCCAATAAATAAAATAGTTTGTCATCAAAATGTGATACGTTTCTAAATCGTATGACTCCCTAACGCATTTTCTGATGATTTTTGATCAAGAAAGCACGTGAAATCCCTCTTTATTATGGTCAATAGCATATTTTACAGACCATCGTGTTGAAGCATATTATGGCATTTCGCGTGCAGACATAGTTGACCATGTGTCTCTAAGAAAAATAGTTGAAATTATCTTATTCTTCGTAATCCTTTCCAAATCAAAACATGTTTGTTTAGTAGCTGTTAAGCATCATATTGAAATGTACCAATACCCGTTTCATGAAGAAATTGATTTTAACGATTACACAGCGCAACATTTTTTTGTCTCAAGAGCAAACTTATGTGAATCCGAAGGATTTTGGGCCGCTGAATCCGAATCTGGGCTCAGATTTGCTCCAACACGTCACAATTTTGAGCTATACCTCAATTTATTGGGCAAAATATGCGATTTTGGGCTTTTTTGACTGCAAGCCATTAAGCTTGGAAATATTATTTTTAAGCAATCAAAAGGTTAATTGGTCAATTAACATCTAAGTTAACGACTCATGCAAAATATTTCGTTTTACCTAATCAAATTTAATAGATTTAAGCATTTTATGTTAGTATGAAAGCTTACATGCAACTTTTGGAGGGTGCCTTGTATGGGAAATATCGTACCTAACATAAATCGCTTAAAACTATCAAATTCGATTTGGTAAAACGAAATATTTTGCATGAGTCGTTGATTTAGTTGATTTAGATGTACAGTCAGGTCTTTTTTTACGCGGTTTTCATTTACGCGGCCGCGTAAATGAAAACTCCATATAAAAAAAAATTTCATCGTCTTATTTTTGCATGATTCGTCGAGAAATGGTGAGACTTTTTTTACGCGGTTTTTCGAATTTTGAACTGAGTTTTTTTTTACGCGGTACGTATCCCCCGCGTAAAAAAAAACCTGACTGTAAATTGACCAATTAGGGTGCCTGTACCAGTTATCGCACTACCTAAGGAAAACTACTTCTATAAAAATAAGAAGAAGACCGACGAATGTCATCCATGCGTCAAACGATAGATTTGTTCTCATACTTAACAGGAAAAATATAAAATCTGAGCCAAACCTACTTTTACTATTTATTATGGCGTGTGCCAATGATAGGAACCTTGTACCAGTTATGGACATAGTTGTTAATTTCGGTTCCACTTCGCACTATTTACATGCATTCCTTATGGGATTTGCCATAACTGGTACACTATGGCGAAATAGGGTGCAAGGAAGCCGAAATTTTAAGGAAAATTATTTTTATGCAATTCAGTATCATAATTTATATTTTATCTAACTCATTTTGGTATCATAATGGCCAATTTTTCCGAACTGGTTCATTATGCAACTAAAATGAGTTGCATAATGAAAAATAGTTGTATAATGTTCATAATGCAACTCATTTGAGTTGCATTATGAACATTATGCAACTCATTTGGGTTGTATTATGAAAAAAATCATTGCATAAAGTTTTGAATGGAACTCGTTGCAAAACTCGATTTTTTCAGCACTCTTCGTATTTATCCAACTCGGCAAGCCTCGTTGGATAAATGTACGACTCGTGCTGAAAAAATCAACTTTTTGCAACTCGTTACATAAATAACTATTTTCTATCATAATTTGAGCAAAATAGGAAGTTTGAATGAGTGCTATCATCTTTTATGAAAGTGATCTTTCGTTCACATATTTTTTCTTGTTGATTTGCATCGTTAAATATTGAAAATCAACTATGGCGAATTTGAGGTACTATAGCCATAACTGGTACACTGAGCCCAACCTTTTGATTGCTTAAAAAAAATATTTCCTTGCTTAATGGTTTGCAGTCAAAAAAGCCCAAAATCGCATATTTTGCCCTATAAATTGAGGTATAGCTCAAAATTGTGACGTGTTAGAGCAAATCTGAGCCCGGATTCGGATTCAGCGGCCCAAAATCCTTCAGAGACACATGAGTTTGCTCTTGAGACAGACAAAAAGTTAATTTTTGTTACGCTGTGTTATTTAAGAATTGTGTACTTGGTTCACTCTGTCTGAACGAATTTTTGAAAAATGCCAGTCCTCTGAATAAATTATAATGAACTGTGTTACTACAATATTTATAAAACGTACCGGACTATGAAAATACATTCAAAAATTGTTAGCTACAGAATGTTCAAGTTTAGAATTCTTAAATAGCTCATTAATTGGGTTGTTTAATGAATAAAATATTGCTATTTTCTATAGCCTAAGCGAAAGAGCTCATTTTTCTGAATATTACGTCAATTTATTGGATTCCAATACCTTTGTTTTGAAGGTCAAATTAACAAAACAGTTTTAACTTTCGTGGATAGAATGACAGTTCAATCGCTAAAATGACAGTTCGACCCGAACAAAAAAATTTCCCCATACAAACTTTAAATGCATTTTAAAAATAGTTCCTGGACTCCAAAAATTATGAAATATTGGATTTAGACTAATTTTGGGGCGGAGAATCCGATTATGAAATATTCCGGGTACCCCTAAAGAACCCAATTGACTACCCTTTATGTGATACTGAACTGTTGTACTTGGTCCTCTCTGACTGAACATAAAAATTTAAAATGGTAATCAACAGTGTAATAACAGAAATATCAAATTTCAAACTTCCTGCTCACATTATACACCACTCCTATTAACTGTTGTCCTACTTGTGCATCATTTTTTCATCAAATATGTTAAAACTTGAGTGTGAACTGTAGTTGGTTGAAGATTTTCCAAAAACCGTTCAGTCAGAGTGGACTAAGTACAATTAATCACTTAGCAATTTCTCGGTTTCAAGCTTTATTTTCGTTTTTTCGCGATCAATCCAGAGCGATGCTGTGATGAATAGTTATTAAGATTTATGGCAAAAATTCAAGAGCTTTGTTGAAAAACTCAAAACCTATAGAGTTGCAAACTTTAAAGTCATTTTTCTAGAAATTAAGTAAAAGACACATGGTCCTCTCTGACTTAACGCCGACCATATATGAATGCGGAACAAATCCTATATTTTGACGTTTTTCGTTGAGAAAATGTGAATTAATTAAAAGGTGACCCATCTTGCCCGCACTTTTTTCACGGCACAAAATCGATCACTTTTTAAAACTGCTTGTTTAACATCGTATTTTGTATTTAATGAACTTTTTGTGGACTTTTAGCATAGCTAACTAGTGTATTGAAAAGTAGCGGACGAATACAAACCAATACGATTTGTATTTACAAAGTTATGGTGATCCATCCTTAGGCGACCCATCTTACCTCGCCCCACCCTATAGGGTAATGGTAAACAGTAGCAATGCTAGCAAGATAAATAAATCCTAAAAGTATTATAAAGGTTCTTGCACTTTTTGGACAGGTGTACCTATTTTGGATATAATTAAGTCAATTTTAGGCCTAAGACCTTAATTTTTGGCACAAGGTGAGATACGTACAATATCTAACCATATACAAAAATTCAAATCAATTGGTTTGAAATTTACTTAGTTATAACGCCCAAAATAGATACACCTACCCAAATGGTACATGACCCTATATCATGGTTTCCCAAACTGTGGGTCGCGACCCCCCAGGGAGGGTGTCGTGAGAGACAGTCGAATATTTTACTGTAACAGGCAACAAATGAGAATATTTCTATGGTGGGTCGCGAAAAGTACGTCTGCTGGTCAAAGGGGGTCGCGCACCTGAAAGTTTGGGAACCTATGCCCTTTATCATACACATTGAATCCGAAATTCTAATTATGATTGCTTTCTGAGATGGTAATCTCGCTTCAGCAAGGTTACGCACATCGGCCGCAAGTCGTAATTTTTTTTTTCACATTTTCGGTGAACGATGTCTGAAATATCCATCAATATTCGACTTCGAACATATTTCATTGTTGAAAGCTTTGTTAACTTGACTTTGGAAAATTAAGAGAATGTCTTTGAATATTACGATAAAAGGCAAGCTTCGAAGGAATTAATTTTCCATTTTTTTTTTATTTTGTTTTATCAGTTACCCAACACTGTCTTTCTGTTTCAATTCACAGCGATCAGCAGTATCGTTCATTTCTGAACACTGTTCATCCCTTCAGATTTTTTTCCTATCATTTCTAGTGCAACCATTCGCTCTCGATCGAATTCATTAGAAACTACACGCGGTTTTTCGGAATCCAAGAGAGCTAAATACATACCACGAAAACCTCGTGTACGGCTCGCTCATCGGCAGACCAGAGCAATTTTTAAGATGTACGTTGAAGGTAGATATTATTGGTTGGTATGTTGGGTCACATTAATGGAACAATTTTGATTATTTTCCTAGTGTAATCATTGTTTTTTTATTTGACTGGAATTTAAATTACATACAAGTTGTTATAAAATTCATTTGTTGTTCATGTATGTAAAATTTGTGTTATACTTTGCAATTTAAAATTAGTGACGTCATAATTACTTCTCCCACATTATTTTCTAGTTATGATAACCATCTAATGAAAAGGGGCCTGTCTCGTGAGTAAATTTCTCAGTTGGAAACCGATACGATGTCTACTCTTCTGAGAGAATAAGTGCTCTTTTATAACGTTGCAATGGTAACGAACAGAAGTTAGTCGATACCCGAGTGCCGAATAAGACTGATGTGTCTCGCGTGAATATAGTGAAGTTTCGACTCGTCCGGTTGTACTTAACCGACCACCTATTTCCTTCCTGTCTGCCCACCACCCACAGAAGAGGGGCAGTTGTGTCCTTAAGTTTGGCCTAAAAGTGTCAGAGGCGAAGAATCTTGAACGGAATCTATCTACCGCTGAGGAGGATAGTGCGTAGATGCCGATACCCGCTGCATAGTGCCTGTGTGAAGTGAAAAGATGGAAAATCTAGGAATTGCAGTCTGTTTTACCGTTCTACTTGCAATTGGTTATGTCACAGCTCTCCAATGGGGTAAGCAACCAACCAAAAAAGTAGCCAAATCATGAGGTGTTTGTTGAAAATCTTATCTAAAAATACTACCTTTTACGTGAGCACATTGAACGTGACCAATGTGCATGGGAAAAGAGTGAAAATCAGTCAAGAAGCAGTGATTGCAGTGCTGATTCCCAGTGAATCAAATATTATTTAACTTGACCGTGAATGTATGCGCCTCAAAGCTCTACGTTATACCAGGTGTCTCTAAAACTAGAGAAACAAACTGATCTGACCACGTCTTATCATTTTTTTGTGTGTCCCAAAAGCTAAAGATTGTAAAATTGTTACCGCCACATGATTGCGACAGCAGTGTGACGATAGTACGACGGTCGACTTACTACACATACGAGTATAGCATTTTTCTAAAGGGAAACCACTACAGTGTATTGAAGAGGATGTGATGAAAAGCTTTTTTTTTTGCAAACCAGTCAAAAAAAGTTTCAGACGTAATATTGTCAACACTCTAGTCGTCAGAACGATCGTCATAGATAGATTATTTGAACCGGTGCAAGTTATACATTTTTAGTATTGATTCTCTGGTTTTCTTTGATTGGCTTATTTCTTCAAGTTGAATTGCATATTTTGTATTTGCAAATGTGTATACATTTGCGAGATTGATATCATCAAATTTTGTCTTGCCTACATAGTTTGTACCATTTATGGCCATTCATGAATTTGAAATTAGCGTAGCATTGACATGTCATTTATTATTAGTAATGTTATAATTAATGCTCTTAATGTTCATAATAATCTCGCGGTAACATTGAATGATTTTTTGTATTGCTAGCTCACTCGCGAGAATTGCGTATTTTACGACCGGCGTTTCCAGGGTACCGCAAAAAAAACACCTTTCGCCGAAATCGCCAATAACAAAATACGAAAAAGACTACATCGAAACGCCATGGCAGCATAGCGAGAAGTCACGTAGACGCGCATTCGTGCGGTGCAACTCGGAGAAACACATCAGATTCTATGTTGGTTGGGTTGGGTGGCGGCGGGTGGCCCATTTGAAACGTGGTTAGGTTTAGGTGTCGACTGGCGGCGTCGGCGACGACGACGACGATGCACAAATAAACAGTATGCAAAGCAGGCAAAATATGACACCGAACCGGGTCGGCTGGCTGGCATGCGGCGCAAGGTAACATGTGCTCTAAGAAGTAGAGGCAATGAATGCATTCATGAACACTCTCGGCTATGCGTATGTAGGGTAAAAGCACTAGACTTCGCCACTGCTCTAGTCTTCGCCCCCTCCATACAAATTCAATTTTTTATGTATGAAATGGCGAAGATTAGAGCAGAATTTTAGGGGGGCGAAGTCTAGTGTTTTTACCCTATATGCGTTGCCGGCCGCAGCATTCAAGATCAACTTTTCTATGGGTGGAAAGTTATGAAACAGCTGATCGTTCAATGATGAGTTTTTTTTTTGACGATTTTCAATGCCATGTAATGCCAACCAAACAATTGGTTCGTTGAACATACTGTTTGATAAGAAACAGTGCATAATATATCTCTAGATCCTGAAGTCTAGAATCTTTCTTAAAATGGATCCGGCAATCCTTGACACTCTATATGCATGCTGGCATGTTATGTATGACTGTTATGTATTATCGAATGTCAAAAATCACCAGGCGTCTCCATACAAATTCAGCGAACTATTAAAATATGGAGGCGCACGATGATTGGTAGCATCTGAAAATAAACAGTGTTTTCGGAAGCTAATAATGGATGACGGATCTCTATTTGTAGAATTCCTAGATAGAACGTATCCAACCCATTCAGGCCGCATATATGATTACTACAGTATTATCATAGACTAATTTCAAGATCTGAATGTAGGGGGATTAGGAACATAATGAGTATGTTAGGCCTGTATAATAGAGAAAAAAATAACATATTATCAGTTGGCTCACAACTTTAGTTTGTTTTCTACGTAGTTCAATCATTTACGGCAGGTAGAATGTCTATTGTGAAGAAATAATGAATTAAACGAGTTTACATAACATCATAGTTAAGTAAATTCGCAGTGGCCAGTGTTGATTGCGCCCCCAAATGAACATTAAAATTGCTATTTTGAGTAAACTTGGATCAAAAATAAAATATTTCATCCATTGCTAAATCTGTATATACATGTAGATGAGGTAACAATTCATTTGTGTTTATGGTGGGCACACTTAAACACCCGAAAATACCTTATTTGCTGCTGCTTCGAAATTATAAGAATTTTACCATATGAGAAACATATTTCAATCTCAATGTTTTTTTGGTTATTTGGGAGAAATATAAACGGTACTTTTGAAAAATAGAACATGTTCCTTTACACTTATGCATTAAAAGTTTAACATAAAAGTCAACGGTTTTTGCAAAAACAGGGGTATCCATTTCGCCCCCGGTGTCCATTATGCCCCGATCTTCCCTACCTTTAAAAAAAGAATTTCGGTTGTCCAATCAGGTACTCAATAATATTCATTTTTTCGTGTTCGTACATTGCGTGACAGGTTCATGCTTGAAGACATTTCCTTCAACAATAAATAAGAAATCCTATAACGTACCAGATATCAAATACCGAGGATGGCGTATATTAAGTATATATCATTCTGTGGAGTAGAGACAATTAGAAAATTGTGTATTTTACAGATGTCTACTTCATGAGGTTCATACAATAGAGTGATTTTGTTAGCCTCTGATTGTATTTGAGGAATCACTGGACGAACCCCAGAATAAATGCCAAGAAGCATTCCTGAAGAAATCGTTGGAAGAATTCTTGGATGAATCCCTGAGAAAATCTCGTCAGTTATAGCTAGGAAATCCCCACCGGAATCACCGCAAAAATTTCGTTAGGATCATGCAAAGGAATTCGAATTTCTGAAAAAAAAACTTTTTAGTAGAATATCCGGAGGAATTTCTGGAAAAATCTTCTTTCTTCTTTCTGCCATGGTGGCTCAGAAGGACGAATTGAAAGATCTGGAAGAATAACATGAGGGAATTCTGTATGAATTCCAGAAGAAGTCCCAGCAAGAATTCCTGGACGATTTATAGCAGGAACAACTGGCGGAATCTAAATTGTATTATCTAGGGATTACAGGGGAAATCTAGGGAAATAAATATCAAGAAGTAATTGAAAACGTTGCTGGAGGAAGAATTCACAGAAGAATCCATGTAGCAAGTTTTGGAAGAATTTCAGGAGTTTCTTGAGCAATTTCATCACGAATTTTTGGAGAAATTTTAGTACATCGGTGACCCGATTTTGTCTACCCCATTCCGGAATACATTTTTTTGCTCTCTTCAAAAACAGTTTTCCAAACTTTTTATCCCTCTATGTTCTGAATCTAAGCTGTAGTTTGATTATGAAAATAAAAAAATTGGTTCAAATTCTACAAAACCGGATCCTTACTGTCAGGGTTCGTAATTTTCGTTTCAGCGATACGAAATATGGCTATTCTCACGGCGGCGGGAGAGCTTATTTTCACTATTTTGCTTGAGGAACACTTTTCCCCTCCAGCACTTCTTTCGAGAGTAGCGATTCATGATAACTGAAAATCGCTTCAACCTGCAGATAATTTCTTTTCGTTCTGTTAAAATTTGCTCTCACCCAATTTTCACGAAAATCTTTTCAAAGCAGATTAACAAAAATTGTGCCCGCGACGGGATTCGAACCTGGAACATTACTAAAAACATACGCGACACGCGCACTCTATCCACACCACCACGCCAACCACACAGAGGGTGTAGAAAATATAATGCATAAAACCAATCATCGTCGGCGTCGTATGAGTCAAGGAAAGACAACATAATCGGCCGACAAAGGGCAAACGGAGTTCTCGCACCTTTGGGAGTGAGTGAAAAAATGTTTTCGCTCTCCTCTTTGTGCGGGAGATTTCTCAAGCCAGATTTTCGCTGAAAATTGGCGTGAGGGAGAATTCTATTTTCGTGAGAATGAGCGAAAATTACGACCGCTGCTTACTGTAGATATTTCCAGGGAATCGTCGGAAGAATTTATGGACGAATTCCTAGAAAAAAAATCACTGTAGGAATTCCCTCAGGAATCCGAGGTAAAACCTCTGGAGAAACAGCTCCGAACAAGTCGAATTTGAGGACGAATTGCTGGAGTAATCTCATTAAAAAGAACTTAATAAAACAAAAATATAAGTAGGAATTCTTCGAGCATTTTTAGCAGGCATTTCTAGAGGAAACCTAGCAAAAATAACAGGAAAAATCCCAATAGTAATTTTCGGAGGGATAACAGAAGGAATTATGTTTTATTCTACTATATTCTAGTGCTGTATTGAAAAGCATCCTGGAAATATCAAAATTTCTTCTTATATTTTCTTGTCAGCATTAATATTCGCAGCATACCAGAGATGTGACACAAATAATAAAACGGCCAGGCCCACTGTGCAGACTAATGGAGTTGGAAGACAATTCAAAAACATAAAGCAATAAGGTTTTATGAATAACATGATTGACAAACCTTTTTGAATTGAATAAAGGAAGGGAGAAACGGGGACAACCATACCAATTGTTTTGCATGAGGGGAACCCAGGAAACACAACTAGCTGAATAGTAGTTTCTTCAGCTAAAGTTTGCTTAAGAATCGTTTCTTCGACTTCTATACAGCGAAAATGTTTGTTGGGAATGGTCCTGCTTAGAAGGTTAATGCACACTCCGTTGTAATTGACGTCTCTTCTCCTGCATTTCGGAGAGATAATAGAAGGAATAATTAAAAAAAAACTGAAGGAATAAAAATCATGAAGAATCCTTGGAAAATCCCACTAGGTATTCCTGAATGGATCATAGGATAAATTTCTGGAGGAATCCTATCATGGCTCCTGGAGACAGCATTCCTAGAAGAAACAACTGGAAGAATTTTTTCACATTTTTTCAATTTTTGAAAGAATTCTTGGATAAAAATTCTAGAGGAATTTCTTGTACCATTTACTATTTACGCCCAGTGATCTATTTATCACCTCGTATGCTCAGTGATCTATTTATAGATCAGTAACTTACCGTGGAGAAATGAGGCATGTTGTACGACCAGTGTCTCCCGCAAAGTTATTGAGGAGGTCTGGGGCTCTCCGGTTGTACGTAATTTAGTATAATTTTGCTCCACTAGGCGGCGCTAGTTCCCATGAAACTTTTTGTTCTGATAGGTGTTCCTTCAACAGCAATCGCCAGTACCATGGTGCTCGTGTTCATCAAATGTGGTTTTGCAATGCGTTGTGCACCTAGCGTAGGGTAAAACCATTCTAAAACTAAGTGCGAAATCTTCGGTAAAATTATTGATCAGGACATAAAGAGCTATCCGATATCCTTCGGAAAGTTGATCAAGACATCAAAAGCTATCCGATGATGAATGCATTAGAAAGGTCTTACAAGTTCTGAATTTCTGTATCTCGAGAATTAGGCCACATAGAAAAATTTCGTTTTTGAAAGAGTTAATTAGAATATTAAGAGCTATCCGATGATAAGCTGTTTGATTCTACAATGTTGTCCATGCAGGGAAACTTTTCTGTCGTTAAGTTCTCTTCCCCAAGTTTTTTTAAAAATAAACTCAAAGTTGGCCTCAAATCTTTTCCAACCAAGCTGAATCATACGACCAAGTTTCAGGCAATTTGGTCGACAAAAACACCTTATGAAGAAAAGAAAAAAAATCTGCAGATAATACCAAAAGTCACTCTATCTGTTCAACGAAATGATACAATTTTGATATTTTTTAAGTGATTCATGGAAAACGCTTATGATTTTTTAGGGCTGAGTACGGCATCATCTGCATCGGCAGCCATGTTGGATATGTAGCCCGAAATGTCAAATTGATAATTCTCAGTCACCAAAGCAAAGATTCGTATGAAAAAGTACCATTCTACATATAGGGGATAGACAAAATGGCAAAATTTTCACTTTTCTAAAAATGTTCAACTAGCTGTAACTTTTCGAAAAGTGTATCGAATTTTCTCAAATTTTTACTGTATCAACTAGTTGTGTATCAGTGGTTCAAATTTGGGAAAGATCGGGCCATTTTCCACGAAGTTATAAATATTCTTGGAAAAGGTAAAATTATCCGATTGCCAACTTTGAGCTGTTATATCTCCGGATTCAATGAACCGAATGCAATGAAATTTTGACCATTTATGACTTATATAATGATCTGAGTCTAAATGTAAATTTAAAAGTTTCACTATCTATTTTGCAAGAAATATTCTAGAAGTCCTATCCCAAATGAGATCTTCAAAATACTTTGTCAATACCCAACAAACATATTCGCTGTACAAGAGTAGAACAAACCACTCTTAAGCAAACTTTAGCTTAAGAAACTGTTATTCAGCTAGTTCTGTTTCTTGGGTAGTCTGCTGTTGCACCTATATATTGAAGATTCGTCATTCAAGACAATTTCAGCGAATAGCCTAGGATTATTACCACCCAGTTTTTCCTACCCACCCACGCCGTTGAACGTAGTCGTGCCTTTTAACCAACCTAAAGCCTACAACGTCTTGGACTGCACGAGAAGCACAATGGCCTAAGAACTTCATTCCTTCTGTTTGATGTCTGTGTACGCCAACAACGGCAGGCAGTTGGCGAAGAGACCACTCAAATTAAGTTCAATTAAACGATACCTTCTCACGACATGTCTCACAATAGTATCATAATGCCAGTGAGTTAAAAGGCTCCAATTAAGCCCAACATCATTCCGGCAAGTCACTTTTGTTTGCTGATTAACCCCATCGTGGAAGAACAGCGCACGGTTCACGAAGAATATACGAAGAAGTGCGAATCAACTTGAATCAATACCACTACGGCTGAATGGTTGCCGATGCGATCGATGCCGCGCCGGCAGTTAAATTAACGGAAGCCGAATTGATTGAACGGACCGGCGGCGGCAATTGGTGGTTGTGCGTTCGTCTAGAAGTTTGATGAACAGTGCCAGCAGTGCATTATTGACGAGAATGTTCGCAAATTTGTCTCATTTTAAGAGTCGAAAAGTTGGAACGGTAGAAAAGAATACGACACTCAGCGAAGTAAACTACGGAAATTTATCAATCATATAATTATATAAGATAAACTTATGAAAAGAGCAGAAAAATCGTAAGATGCAGACTGGAATCGATCCATGAACGTCGAGATCACTGAGCTCGTGCCCAACCCACGCGGCCATCGACGCTTGAGAATTTTGTGTTGCTAAATGTGTATAAAAGCCAAACCGTGAGTCGATTTTGCGCCATAAACCGACATTATGAAATTCATTCTAGCCGTTATGAACTGTTTAAAGGCCATTTCATAAGTTAGACCTTATGATAATCTTAGGTTTATTTGCCTGAGTGAACGATTGTCTTCCAACCGTTATACACATGAATGTGTATGCTATGCATTGTTTAGAAAATGAATTCATTTTTTCTGACTCAAATGACCAAATACAATTTTGTTTTATGTTAAAATAATGTTTTAAATAGTTCTCAAACTTCAGAGTAAAAACTTCCACCTTTCTATTTTAACTTTGTTACAAATGGGACAAATATGCGTGTAAGATTAGCCTATTTGTACGATATAAATCTAATGCATTTAGTATTGAGTGAACCTGCTAGTGCTTCGCGAAAGTTTTTAATGCTATTCGTTAGCCTCAGTCAGACAGTCAGTCAGGGTCCAGTGTTGCAACGGTTGACTGCTTCGAGTCAGATTCAATTTTTTGTTGTGATTGTGAATGGTATTGGAGGTGCATCCACCTAGGTGCTAATGTGTGGATACTTGCAGAAAATTGCACTTCATATCGAAGAACAAATGAAGCTTGTCGATAGTCGACAGTGGAAAAGTTCACAAGAAGTATATAACAACACAAATTATTGGACAATTGGTCAAGCAACTTGTGCAAGCTTCTTAATAAAGAATCGAACATTTAGGATACAATAAAAAGTTATTAACAGCTCTAACATTTTTTTGTTTGCTGAGATCGCTACCTCGCTGACCGTATACAACACCACCGTGTTTGCACCGATGATGACCATGACAATTTCTGTGAACGATAAAGCTCTGCTTTTTTGACTTGAGATGAGTTACATACATCTGTGTACATACTATTTACTAACTCTTTTTTCCATTTACTAGTTTAGTAACTGAATGCTTAGGTTCAATATGGTAAATAAATCTACTTTTTTGAATATTAGCTCCTAAGACAAAACTTAAGATCAGCCGCATTCGTAACAATTGTGCTCAACAGGACTCTCTTTGCCATTGCATCGTATGGTTAGCTTGAAGATGCTTCATTACCAAGAAGTACTTACTTGATGGGTTAAAAGTCGTAGTGGACAGTCTATGCCGAATGAAGCAATGACGGCCACTGGTTTCGGTCTTGAGCCAATCACTTCCAGTTGCCCTGAACGTTTAGAGTCCTATCCAACTGCAAAAAGCCAACATATGCGCCACCTAACACGAAACCGACGGTCTTCTTCACTGAAAGGCGGCTTGTAGTAATGACAAGCACAACAATGTTTTTAAATTTACCATGGCAAAACATGATCATCGACTCACCAACGCTTCTTGTGTGCGTTTTGTTTCTTCTCACATCAACCGGTTCGATAGCCGAGTGGTAGCGTGCGAGCCTGGTGATGTCAAGGTTCTTGGTTCGAATCCGGTTGCAAACTGAGACTTTTTTTAATTGAAAATCGAGTCCATGGTAAAATTGAAAACATAATTCTGTTGAATTGAAACGAAAATCAGTCTGCACAAATTTAGTGGCGTTGTGTATTTAAATTGACCCTCAGAATAGTAATTTTCACCGCAAGCCGCCGTTCAGTGTTGGTTTTCTGCTGAATATAGGGGGGGGTGGGGGTAAGACGGACCGGGTGGGTAAGACGGACCACTGACTAGTTCTGTCACTTAAGAGCTGAAATTTGACATTCTATTACGATTAACTTTATCTTTTTATCAGTTGATGATTATTGAACCACTCCATGGGAGAATACATATGTCAAAAGTGCAAAAAAAATGAATCATTTACCAGGCTACACGCTTTTGTGCTGGGATCTAATTTTGAGGCGGCAATAAATAAGCTTTTAAACATTAAATTGCTAAGTTTTTGCATTTTATTTTGAGTTTCCCAGTAGTTTTAAACTGTTCCGTCCTATACACAACGAAATTCAGGTAAATTTTATGGATTATGAATAGCGGTGGCGGAATGAATATTTTGCGTTGTGTGGGGGTAAGACGGTCCGCCTTGAGGGTGGGTAAGACGGACAGTGTTGGGGTTACTTTGATAGTGCCGTAAGAAATACATTAAAACCCACACATTGTTCACAGATTGAAATCTATGGAGTACAAAAATGATTGTGGAAGCCGTATAAAGCATTTCATATTGATTTTTTGTTCAAAATTTCATTTTATTAGAATTTTTGTTGTTGGAACAGTTTGAACTTTGTAAAATAACCCGAGCATTGCATACTGTTAGGCGTTTATCAGTCTATGGAGGTTTCCTATTTACAAAATAGATTTTAATTTGCTAAAACACGTTTCGTTAAGAGATTTAAGGCCAAATTCAGATTCTACTATGATTGATCTACCGAATACAAACGGCCACAAACATCATTTAACACAATTAGAGGCGTATTAGCTAAATTTCCAAACGTGTCCATCTTACCCACCCTACCGGTCCGTCTTACCCACACTGTTGAAAAACATACATTTGGAGACCACTTTTTAATTATCTCAAAAGTCATGGAAAATCAAATTTTATTGAAAAATCGGCTTGCAGACTGTAAAGTACCTTAGTGGAAGTATATAGTATGTAGATAAAATTTTAATTATCGCATTGTTTACACTGTCAAAATGGAGTGTTTCCTAAACATGTCCGTCTTACCCCCACCCCCCCTAGTTTTAGCTCTTCGTTCCTCCGGCATACGAGCTACGGCCCAGCCCAACGCAGCCTGCCGTGTTTTATTCGCTTCACTATATCCCTCTCTTTATATAAGGATGGTTTAATACAATTCGCAGTTCATGCGACGCCGCGAGATGTCATCCTCCAGTTTACTGCCGAGTATTGTTCGCAGCATTTTACGTTCGAAAACTCCAAAGGATCTCTGATCAACTTTTCTCAACGTCCACGATTTATGCCCGTATAAAGCAACCGGATGAATCAGAGTATTGCACAACACGAGCTTTGTCTTCGTTTGCAGCCTACTGGGACTTCAGCTGGATTTGCCGAAAACCGAAAAAGGCCCGATTCGCCGTCTTCTCACCTCGCGGATAACATCGTCATCGTACGTTACTAGAGTACCAAGATAAACAAATTCGTTCACAACATCAAACTTTTCACCACCTAGAACCACTTTGTCACTGTTACCACGACCGTACCGCTACCAATCCCTCCCAACTAACAAAAACTCCTTCCCGTGACAACTGTGGAGGGCACAGTAGTATATACAACCTCTAGTAGCAACGGTTGTCCAACTAACATTCCTTCCCTTCCCCGGTTGACCGTAAGGACGTGGCCGGCGCCGTTATTGACCTAATAAAATTCGAGTTCTCGGAACGTGCACATTGAAGAAGGTGTGCTAATCCCAAGCCCCATCTATTGTTTCTCTGTGCAATTCCGCTAGCTCTAGTCAATCACGGAGTAGCAACTACGAAGTGTACGGTCACCAATGCTCATGCTCATGTTCATTACCACGACCGTACCGCTTCCCTCTTGAAAGGTTTGAACGTCTCTTCCACAGTTCAACGGTGTTGATGATGTGGATATCGTCCGCGAATACCAGATGCAAATGCAACCGCGTGCAAAAGTTCCGCTTCTTTGGACACCAACACACCCTTATTGCTCCTTCCTGTGCTATATTGAACAGTAAGTTCGAGAGAGTATCGCCTTGATTCAGTCCTTTTAAGGTTACGTACGATGACGAAATTTCATCCGTAACCCGTACACTTAGTTTCAATGCGTCAAGCGTCGCACGAATCAGTCTAATCAGCTTTGCCGGAAAACAATTTTCGATCATTATCTGTAACTCGTTTTTCTTCCTTGAATAGAACGCCGCCTTGAAACCAATAAACAGATGACGATTCTGTTCGTTCCCAGCAGTCTTGATATTCTTCAGCCCTCTGATGGCTGCCTTTACCTCGTCTAGTGTTGGAGGCAGAGATGGTAAATGTCATAAAAATGTCATTTCGATATTTGTTAATTTCACTGCATTTAGTCGGAAATGTTAATTGGCGACATCATTGATTATCCATAACTAATCAGCGCTATGAACTGATGCTATTTATAAACAGAAATTTGCACCGAAAGTGGTGTAAATAGAAAAATGTCATGACATTTTTTTCATGAAATTCTGTGACATTTTCCATCTCTGGTTGGAGGTTCTCTCTGTCGCTTTTCCATTCCCACCGTTCAACAATTCCTCAAAGTGCTCTCTCCTCCTTGGAGCCACAAAACAATGGTCTGCCAGCAAATTTTCATCACGGTCGTTGCTTATGACGGGAGAAGGCGCCGTTTCTTCTCCATACGTTTCGTAAAACTTTCGCATATCTTTCTGTTACACTCTCACTTGCGCTTGAGCAATCACATTTTATGCTCTCTATTCCTGCGATGGATTCGTTTTTTGCCACACGCTAAAACCACTCAGCACTAAAGTGCATAATTTCCAGACAACACCAAAAATGTGTAAAACTTACACTTTCACAAAATAAGCTCCTGCGTCCGCAAAATCGTGAAATTCGTAATAAAATTTGTACGGCAATCTAGCTAGGTTTACTAGTGACCTTGGAAAACAAAACAAAAATCGACATTTCGCATCTAGAAGAGTGCACGAGCTGTTTTTGTGAATGTGTAACTGTTACACATTTTTGGTGTAGTCTGGAAATTATGCACTTATGAGTAGGGCTGTTAGCGTGTACTCTTGCTTCCCTATAACTCTCCCTGTTCTGCCGGATCCTCGACACCAGCATCTGGCTTCTGGTAACATTCTTCTTGTCCACTACCCTCTGGCATTCCTCATCGAGTCACCCGTTCCTAGGCCGTCTTTGAGTTTTCTGTATTTAACCCTAAAAGGGATACCTGGGGTCCATTGGACCCCAGGCACCTTTCAAAGCTCGTCTTTGATGGAACACACTCAGCGAGGTGACGAAACTGAGGCCATGAAGGTATCCCTTTTAGGGTTAAGAAACCTCAATACCAAAAAGTAAATAATGAATGAAAAATCTGGACTATCCATGATAGCCAGCTACTTCAAGTGCGGCCTGCGCTACAACCATTTACCAAAATCAGATAAGTAAAGCGAATAAGATTAATGAAATCCCCAACCGTTCTGCATGTTGCAGAATCACTGGGAAATTCATAAATCTCACGTGCCTCATACATTTAGCATACCCGTACCGAATGGCACCTCCATCTGCATTGGGGAAGTTTCAAACGAAACGCAGTGGGAATTCCTTTTCACGATACATTTATACCTGCACAAGATAGCATTTGCGTATGCGCTTCTTGATCGTTGTTGCTGTGCTATCATTCGCAGACAAATAATAGCCCGACAAAGCTTACCGGTAGTTGTATCGCATCAGTCGCAGACTGGAAATGCATGCATAATCGCTCAGAAGATTTACACATCGAATCTAAATTCGAGATTTAAATTCCGAAAAACAGAACCTATTGAGTCAACACTGTCGGACTACCTAATCCGGGAAGATTGCAATTTAGTTGTAAAGCCTATTTCTAATTCTTATCTATATTGGTGCGATGCGTGCCGGACTGTGCTATTATTATCAGTCGTACACTATCTCGCACGTGCTTGGATAAAGTTGCTCGTGTTAGTCGGCGCCTTTTCCGCAGGTACCGGCTGCATTGTATAGGCTCTGAGTCAGAAAATCAGATGAACATTGTACAATTTCACGCTTTCCGGTCTGACCAGGTAACAACGACTTGTGAAACGTAAACGTTGCTTAAAGCTTCATTTCGTGTCACCTGTCGTGTCGTCACGTGTGTTGTCATGAAGCGGCTTTACGGTATTCAATTGTCGATAAATTGTTATATTTTGAAAGGTAGGTATATCTATTAGCACATTTGCATAGTTTCTTTCCATATACATATTGTATAGGCTTTTCAACCGTTGCTAGTAGCAAGTAGCATATCGATAATTTAATCGACCTCATGATGCTATGTATCAATGTTCCAAGCAAATAATTATCGTTTAAGAACATATTAAACTTTATCAGAAGTTTAGGGCCAGCGATTGTTTTATTTTTGTTGAAACTACAATGCAATGCCAATGGAATATATTTGTTTATTGATCATCTCTGACAGGAACTCCATCGACGTACATCTTTGAAAAATTTATTAGTTTTCTATGAACACACCCAGGTGTTTCTACAGTGTGTGCCAGGTTTACCTGTCAACACTTTTATCGGGCATACTAAAGCGAAAAAAAGGTACATACTGCATACATATTAAGCCATAATACGTTTGCCGGTAATTTATATGCTTACGATGCGTACTACGGCAATGCAATATACTTAGAATAATAGATCAATTTTCAAGTTCTAATGTAAGTCATTTCCAGTGCTAGGAAACATCAGTATTGAAATAAATGAGTGCACTGGTTTCCGCGTTTCACCAGTCGTGATGTTTTTTTTTTTTTTATTTTACGGAAACCATCGTTCTCCCAGGTGTCCGTCCATTCCTCAATAAATAATTCCACCTAAACGGAACAACTGTAAATAGGAGACACCATTTAAATACTGGTTCGATCCGAGGTTTGGAACCTTGACAGGTGTAATCTAAATAGCGGCGGCTTCAGCATCCAACTGAATGTGTTTCGAATGTGTTCGATCGCTCGATCGACCATGCACCGTAAATGTCGTGATCATGTCGCGCCGTTCAACTCGCGCCTTTCAATCAATTTATAATGAACCGGCCACTTTTCGTCCATTCTCCCCGTCAATTTGCATAAACAATTTTAAGTAGAGGTCCGCCGGACCCGTCAACGTCCGGCAATCCCGGCCTGACACACGTGGAGAGACACAAAAGAATTGGTGATCTCTTTGGGGGGCTCGTTGCTGAACAGTTAGTCGGTTGGAATGGAAGAAGCACACACAATATCTAGTCTGTTGTACTACGTCTACAGGACAGGTGCATCCGTCTAGATCGCGACGAGACAACAAGAACTAGTCTGCGGAAAATTTATGCGGGAACCCGACCCGACCCGTGCGTAATGAAACCGAGTTGAATGCATCGGTTTTGTACGGAAGTTTTTGCGAAACGAACTAGAACCGCACTGCTGCTGTGTGCTTCGTGCCGGTACTGTGTCGTAGGTTCAGGGTACAGTAAGTGCTACTGTTGGCTGTGAAGTAGGAATCGGTTTAGAAGTAGTTGGTTACTGGCACTTTGGCTGGCTGTTTGCTTTATCTGTCATGGCTAGTTTTAGCATCTAATTCTTTGTTGTTCATAATTGAATCATTAAATTAATAAATAATTTATTATTTAGCTCATTGATAATGATAATGATTTATAAGAACTAGGACATTTTCATTTAGAAGCCTGTTTTGTAAACAAACTCATACACCTTCACTACTATCTCCACAGTGAAACCAGTGATCTGACTTCTTTACAGCCATATCTGTGATGATCCAAAGATGGTCCAAGGATGTTTTTCAAATTAATTTAGTATGTAGAAGTTTTTCTATGTTCTAAGCATTGTAGCGCAAAATAAAACCCTATGGTTCAAACGTTTTTGGTAAACAATGCTACTTATTTGAAAAGATAACAATCCAGATGTACAACATCACAATTCGGATAACGCATAACAATAGTATGCCACAATAATCGTTTTATTTGCTACCGCTTCCGCCCACGTCCAATGCTCGCTACATCACGCCCGACCTGGGCCGCCCATAGTGCTCTCTGTGCTTCACGTTTTCTTGTGTCAACCGGATCAGTAGCGAACACTAACTTAGCACTAACTGCTTTACGACTTCTTGCAACATGCCCTGTTCACCGTTTCCTTTCGGCTTTGGCCATCTTTTGTATGCTGGGTTCGCCGTAGAGTGCAGCGAGCTCGTCGCCTCGAAAACTCCGAATACTTGCAGGTCCTTCTCGAGCATGATCCGGTCCATATCAGGTGTCCGTAGAGGCTCACAGTCCTTATTAGCGTCTAGTTCATGGTACGTTTGGTGCGGGGAAGAACCTTTTTTAGCTGGAGAATTCTTTTCTTCTTGAGCGCGTAATAAACGCGACTTCCACTGATTTCGTTTTCGTATTTCACAGCATCCGAAGTTATCAGCTATCTCGCTTAGTTCCACTTACCAGCATTCACTTCGTTGTTGAAGCATTCTTTGCTACTTCGCGTGTCAGGCGCATGTACAGCTCTGCCACCGCTCCAAATGTTCTGAAGATAAATTTCTTCGCAAAACACACAAATTGACCGGATTTCGTGAAAATCACATTGTGAAGATTTCTTATTAATCTCGTAGTCCCCTGCGAGTTTTGTATGAACTGAATAGTTCATCCGAAACCCTTACTCAGTTATACACACAGTTCATCATTGCTTTGGTAACTCTAGTAAGCTTCCAGAAAAGCCGTTTTCGTCCATGATTTTCCATAGCTCTGTGCAGTCGATATTGTCCTATGCTGCCTTGAATTCGATGAGCAGATGATGCGTTTGGACCTGGCATTCGCAGTGTTTCTTGAGGGTTTTTTCGTGCGGTGGAGATCTGGTCCATTGCCGACCGATCGTCGATGCGGCCGCCTTGATAACTTTCCACAAACTAACTCGTTTTAGGTGCCACACTACGGAAGATGATCTGAGATAGCACTTTGCAGCCGGTATTAAAAATGATGATCACTCAGAAGTTCTCACATTCAAATGATTCGCTTTTCTTGTGGGACAGATTACCGCTTTCTTCCACTACTTCGGTAGCTGTTCGGTTTTCCAGATTCTGGATATCCACGGGTGCGACAGTTGGCCAACTTTTCTGGGTCCATGTTGACGAGTTCAGCTGCGATACCATGCTCACCAGCTGCTCTGCCGGTTTTGAGCTGATGAAGGACATCCTTAACTTTTCTCAGCATCATAGCGGTGTTCTTCTGCACTGTTATAATCGTTTGCTCCGTTGACCTGATCTCTCGGCTTACGTTCTACACACCACTCAAATGCTCGTCGAAGTGCAGTTTCTACCGTTCAATCACTTCATATCCATCCATCAAGAGACTCTCGTCACTATCCCTTTACATTAAAGCTTACGCACGAAATCACTGTGGGATATTTACGTTGAGCTTTTGCTAAAATTTACGTGTTTTTTTAGATTGGCACAGCAGCTCCATTTTCCCGCTCTGTTTCCGCTTCTGTTTGTATCCTCGTACCTCGTACTGTCAGGTTCCGGGTTCCACCTCGCACCGTATTCGTCTTCTCCAAAATCGCTCTGCACTCCTCGGCGAACCAATCGTTTTGTCGACTCCGTTTGTCATACCCGATGATGTTCTCAGCTGCGTCAATAATGGTTGTTTTAATTGTACTCCAGCTAGACTACTACTCTAGAAAGGAAAAGTTGAGCTCGTTCTTGTCTGGCAATGCTGCCTCGAGATTCTGCGCGTATTCTGTGGTGACATCCGGTAGCTTTATTAACAGTCACCGAGGCGGTCGCCGGAGGGGCCCATATAGCCGAGGCGGTAAACGCACGGGTATTCAGCATGACCATGCTGAGGGTGACGGGTTCGATTCCCGGTCGGTCCAGGATCTTTTCGTATAGGAAATTTCCTTGACTTCCTTGGGCATAGAGTATCTTCGTGCCTGCCACACGATATACACATGCAAAATGGTCATTGGCAGAGGAAGCTCTCAGTTAATAACTGTGGAAGTGCTCATAGAACACTAAGCTGAGAAGCAGGCTTTGTCCCAATGAGGACGTTACGCCAAGAAGAAGAAGAAGAAGAAGAGGCGGTCGCCGGTACCGTAAATTGTTGACGACGAAAAGCTTTGGGCACAGTTTGACCATTACCAGGTCAGAGCCGATATCGGTAAGACCTAGCGTCGATAATGTCGGAGAAGATCTGTCCATAAATCAGAATGATTTGCGATTTCGTCTGTTATGGTGATATTTCGGGTGTAACAAAATCGGTACTACGCATGGCCATGTTCTTGCAGGCGGTGAAATCTATAAGTCGTACACACTAAGAATAAATCACCGAATTATGTGAAGTTTCACCGACATCTCAACAGCAGAATTTTCGGTGATTTTTTAATTCACCGAACATACTGTAGAGAATAAAAATGGTCACCTGTCGAATTCACCGATCATTTCGGTGAAATGTTTTACAGATTTTCTGTGGATTAGTGGTTTATTTGTGTGGGTTTTGCAAAACTTTCGGTGATTTATTAACAAATTTACGGTGTTTTTTAGTTGGACTATTTGCGGTTTCGGTAAACCTTTTCTCGGTAACCATTTTCTCAAAATCGACCATTTTTTCCAGTTTCTAGTTTGTTTTTTTTCACTTTCTGCTCTTTTCACCGATGACTTCACAGAACAACAATAACACTCAAAAAATTTTGATAACACACGTTTGGCAATATGGTCGACTACTGATTCTACAGCAATTCGGTAAAAATCGCAGTGTACGGTGAAAATGTTGATGTTCGCCGAACTCTTATGTAAAAATTTCACAGAATTTGGTAATTTGTTTTCCTTTACCGATCTTTCGGTGAAATTTTGACAGTTGGATTGAAAAACCTTAAGTTTCACAGAACGATCTGTGAAAACATATTTTACCGGTGTGATTCGGTGAAAACTTTCACAGAATTCTGCGATAAAATCTTAGTGTGTAGAATGTATTCGTTCGTCAGCTGGCCTACCTATGCGTTTAGGTGTTCTATGATGATCTTGACGTCGTGACTTAGGCAGTGGTCGTACTCGCGTTGGAGCTGTGCGTAGAATGCATGCTTGTCATCATCAGTGCTTCTGGAGTGTGTGCTGTACATGTTCATTATGCAGAAGTTGAAGAATCGCCTGACCCAACCTGTATAGATGGTATGTTTACCTCTAAACGTTTGCACCATAGAACCCGTTAAACACACATCCTGCAACACTATAAAGCCGATTCCGCGGTCTTAGAATAGATCTTCCAGTCACAAATCCTGTTTCGTCGCTGGGGTCGTTGGTTAGTTGTCGTTGTATTAATCTGTAGCTGATATTCGGTTGCAATTTGTGCTATTTGGTTGCAGGCTCGTAAGGCCGGCCGAACGCCTTGCAGAATACTTTCCAGATGACCATAGTGCACAGCTGAGCCTATAGTCCTAGTCCTGCCGTGGCACTCAGACGTCGATCAACCTCTTCTAACATGAGGAACAGACGCTGTTGTGAGCCGTTATCAGTCTACTTTCGAAGTTCCCACCGAGGATGGTTACCCGATCTTCCCAAAGGTTGCTCGCAGTTTCCGGCCATCGCTTTTGAACCATAGATCTTTTTTTTTTTCCTTCTAAACCATAGGGGGATAATCTGCTCAACAGACACCCTAACAGAAGGTTAGGGTAGTGTAGGTCTGACAGGCCGTCTTCTACAACAAAAGTAAAATCCAGGACTACTCTCTCCTCGTACCCACTAAACCATTCCTATGGTCGCCAAACCCTACGTCTCTCCGGAACCACCAAGAAGGTATTGCTTCAGAGAGGGGCTAGTGCACATCGCACCCACAAGGTTAGCTGCGTAGCCTGCAGCAACGAACATCGATGACCCGCTTTGGAGAGTCCATCACGGTAGCATGCTGGCGCTTAGCCAGTTTCCCGAGTGGTCCTCGCCACTCCCTTTGTCCTCGGAAGGCGGGCATGGTCAACCCCGCCCGCGCCCTACTGCTGAGCGGACATCAAGAACTGATGCCCACGTGCAACCCGATCTGACCTGCCCGTAAGGAAGGGTATCACTACCCTTCAGGCCCTATCAGATGCACCCGTAGGTTGCAGACAGCAGGATCTCACCTACCCCGACCCTTGCCGGGGACCCCTTTCCAACCGCGGGCTCGGATCCAACCCAGTAGACCGACGCCACGACAGCACCACTACCGGGACTTCCTCTCCGCGGCCACTCAATCGTTGTAAGGGTCGATCTCGACCGCAGGGCACCGGTATGACCTACGAAGCCGACTCCGAACCCCTGGACCACCTCTTGTACTGCATCTGGACTAGCCATTCTCCGAGTCCACGCGCCACCTCCTCTGTAGCTCCCAGACGATGTGGGTAATAGCCGTTGAAACGGCGTTCCAGCCAAACTCATCCCTACACATCCTCTGGACCAAGTTGTCCGGAGTTGTGTCCTCCCCGCATGTGGCAAGCATGCGGTCACGCATTGTGCGAAAACGCGGGCACACGAACAAAACGTGTTCCGTCGTTTCCTCTAAACCATTGCACACTGGGCATTCGGGAGAATCCGCATGCCCGAAACGGTGTAGATACTGTCGGAAGCAACCATGACCTGTAAGGACCTGTGTCAGGTGGAATGTGACTTCCCCATGGCGCCTATTAATCCAACTATCTACCCTCGGTATCAACCTATAGGTCCACCTTCCTTTGGTGGAACTGTCCCACGCGCGCTGCCATTTGACCATAGAGGCCATCCTGACAGTCCTGCGTATGCCTCTTGTGCCGCGCATTTCGAAGCACTCCATGTCCTCACTGATAAGAATGCTGATAGGCACCATACCAGTAATGACGCAGAGAGCGTCGTGTGACACGGTACGGTACGCGCTCGCAACCCTCAGGCACATAAGCCTGTAAGTACTTTCCAGCTTCCGTCGGTAGCATTTAGTACTTAGCGCGATGCCCCACGCCGGGCCGCCATACCTAAGTATGGATGTAGCAACACTAGCCAGAAGCTTGCGCTTACTGGCGTACACCGCAGAGCTATTGGACATCATCCGGGACAGTGCCGCAATAGCTGTGGAGGCTCTTTTACAGGCATAATCGACGTGGCTACCGAAGGTAAGCTTATCGTCGATCATCACGCCCAAGTGTTTGACGGAGCGCTTTGACAGGATAGTACAGTCTCCTACACTGATCTCCGTCTGCTGCTCCGACTTCAGGTTGTTAACAACCGTCACCTCTGTCTTGTGGTGAGCCAGCTCCAGTTTCCTGGACCGCATCCACGCCTCCACAACCTTGATCGAGTGGTTGGTAGTCAACTTTACCTCCTCGATCGTTTCACCGTAGACTTCGAGCGTAATGTCGTCGGCAAATCCGACAATCACCACTCCCACTGGATACTCTAACCTCAACACCTCGTCGTACATGACATTCTATAACATCGGACCCAGGATGGAACCTTGCGGGACTCCTGAGGTTATGTGAAAGCACTTCCGACCCACCTCCGTGTCGTAGACTAGTACACGATTCTGAAAGTAACTTCCGAGAATCTTGTACAGGTACTCCGGTATCCCCAGACGCAAGAGCGCATCGGCAATAGCAGACCAGCTGGCGCTATTAAACGCATTCCTTACATCCAGAGTCACTACCGCGCAAAAGCGAATTCCCCTCCTCTTAGGCTCGAGTGCTTTCTCGGCGGTTTTTGTAACCGACAAGATAGCGTCTACGGTGGACCTCCCCTTCCGGAAGCCGTACTGGTTACTCGAAAGACCATTTTCGCCCTCGGTGAACCGCAACATTCTATTGAGGATGATCTTTTCGAGCACCTTCCCCGCCGTGTCAATCAAGCATATTGGTCTATATGCCGACGGGTCTCCGGGTGGTTTCCCCGCCTTTGGCAATAGTACCAGGCTCTGCCTCTTCCAAGCTTCTGGGAAAACTCCCTCGTCCAGGCATTTCTGCATAGCAGACCTGAACATCTCGGGAGCCTCTGCAATAGCTACTTTTAAGGCTAGGTTCGGAACTCCGTCCGGACCTGGGGCCTTACCTACGCTAAGGGACTTAGCTATCCCCGCAAGTTCCACATCGGTGACCCTCTCCTCATCGCCAGCCCCAGCCCCCGGCTGTCCTACGAAAGGAGGCCAAGGACTAGGATCATGCTGCTCTGTTTCGCTGCTGCATAAAACCCGCTGTTAATTGAAGAAATTTGGTGCTTTATTCGGAATTTGCTCTTCTGCTGTTGGATAACACCTATCGGCATTAATTGCATGCCACGGAATAGATCTGAACATCAGCCCACGTCTGCAAAAAGGAAATAAAAATCGATCATATGTGTCCTACCAACTATTGTTTTGATTCCGTAAACATCTGTTAAAAGAATCGGTGTCGAAATGAATGAGAAGAAGAATGAAATGATTTGTTCGCGATGCACTCTTCCCATCACTGCCAGTCAACTGTTTACAACGTGCGGTGGTTTTTGTATGGATGTTTACCATGCAAAGTGCGTGAATCTTTTTCCGATGGATGTGATGAGTTTAAAACGTGATTGCAACATTGTATGGTTGTGTGAAAGTTGTGGTAAACAAATGCGCCAAATCAGAAACGACAAGATGTTGCCTTCAAAACAAGTGGAATACGCAGCCCCCGAGATGTTGAGCCCTCAGCCTAGCATGGAAACCGATATGAAGGAGGAGATTCGAGAGCTGAAAGAGCAAGTTCAAGCCATTCAACGATCAGTTGCTAATTTGAGTTTGTCTCGCGCATCGTCCCAACAGGAAGAAATCCCACTAGCTCGATCATCACCGAAATGCGAACTTTTGCATGGATCAAAACTGCAAGTTGATAGTAAGCACCCATCACCATCACGGGAAAAATTTTGGCTGTTCTTCACTCGGATTAGGAATACCGTGAGCGAGAATCAAGTCTTTCAAATGGTGTCCAAAGTAATCGGTTCTCAGGATATTATAGTTAAACGACTAGTAGCTGGCTGGAAAGATGTCTCATTGCTGCCGTTTATATCGTATAAGATAGGAATTGACATTAGATATAAAGAAGTTGCGATGTCTCCATCAAATTGGCCCAAAGGTATATGTTATAGAGAGTTTTATGAGGATTATCAATTATGGGAACCATAAATATAGATAAAAGTGGTTGTCACGGACTTTCTTGAAGCTAAAAGGTTGTTTATGAAGGTAATATTGTCTTTATGAAATGTGCTTGTGATTGCTGTGTAGAATAGAATTAAGTATTGTTTATCAATGTCACCACCGTTATATAATTACTGTATACAGATTATAAGTAAATAATTTCAATAAGATCCATAGGAGGTCAGTTGAATTAAATAATTAAATAAATAAATAAATAAATAAAATAAATAAATGACGCGGAAAAAGTCCTCCAATGATCCCCTCCAACATCTCTGGAGATTGCTCTGTAGGAGCCATCACACCTCTCGTCTTGGCCATAACGATCCTGTAGGCGTCACCCCACGGGTTCGTATTGGCACTCTGACAGAGACCCTCAAAGCAGGCCTTTTTGCTTGCTCTTATCTCGGTCTTAAGCGCGGCTTTTGCAGCGGCGAACACCACCCGCCGTTCGTTTCGCTCTTCCTCTGATCGTGCTCGCTGCATCCGCCGCCTAGCCCGTAGGCAGGCGCGGCGCAGGTCCGCAATCGCGTCGGTCCACCAGTAAGCCGGTGGCCTCCCATTTCTAGGGTGGACTCGCCTAGGCATGGTCGCATCACACGCACGTGAGAGCACCGCTACCAGCTCGTCGCCGTCTAAACCGATTAAGTTTCGCTCACTGCGGAGCGCCTCCCTAAATACCCCTTCGTCGAAGTATGATGTCTTCCACCTGCGAGGGCTTGGCCTTGGCCTAGCCGCCTCTTCTTCTATCCGCTGTCTGCTGTTATTGTAGTCGATACTGTAGCGAACCGCCAGGTGGTCGCTGTGAGTGTAGCCATCATCTACTCTCCAGTTCGAACTACTTGTTAGGCCAGGACTACAAAAGGTCACGTCAATAATTGACTCCGCTCCGTTTCGACTAAAGGTACTCTTGGTACCGACATTAGCCAAGTCGACATCTAAGATGGCCAGTGTTTCTAGCAGGATCTGACCCCGCTGGTTCGTGAAACGGCTTCCCCATTCCACGGCCCAGGCATTAAAGTCGCCTGCTATTACCACCGGCCTTCGCCCTGTTAGCACGGTCGTTAAGCGGTCCAGCATTTGCGTGAACTGCTCGATCGGCCACCGCGGAGGCGCATAACAGCTACAGAAGAAGACCCCGTTTACTTTGGCGACCACGAAGCCCTCATAGGTAGTAGACACCAACTCCTGAACGGGGTATTTACCCGTCGTCCATATCGCCGCCATTTTTCTAATCCCATCCGCGACCCAGTTGCCGTTGCCGGCGGGTACTCGGTATGGGTCCGATATGATGGCGATATCCGTCTCCCACTCAGAAACTGCCTGACAAAGCAGTTGCTGAGCCGCATCACAGTGGTTCAGGTTCAGCTGCGTTACCTGCACTGTGATTTGTTGTTCACTGCGGCTTTCTTGAAGGCCGGGCACCTTGGGCCACCCATCGGATGTCTGTTGTTCGAGGATTTCCCGGTACAGATCATGCAGATGGGCGGACTCGTGCAGCTTTGGGCCTTATGACCTTCAGCGCCGCATCGCCTGCACAGTTTGCGCCTGTCGGGGCCTTTACAGTCCCACGACTTGTGTCCCGGTTCCAGACACCTGAAGCAAACCTCTGGTGGCTCGTGGAATGTCAGGTGACATACACACCAACCCACCTTTATGCTCCCTACTTTAACGGACTTTTTGACGTCCGCCACAGGTAGCTGAACCAAAGCTATCTGTGTCCCTGCTGGCCCTTTCCGTAGCTTAACGGCTGCGGCGGCCACCTGCACATCGCACTGTTGCCGCAGTGCCGTGACGAGCTCTTCCACTTCGGTGATCTCATCGATGTCCTTGACCTTCAGAGTCGCCTCATGTGTCAGAGCCCTCACCTGCACACCCTCACCAAGGACCTCTTCTGCCAGCCTCTTATAGGCGGCGCCCTTGTGCTCCTTCTGGCGCTTCAGCTCCAGGATCATCTCGCCCGTACAAGTACGTCTAATACTGCGTACGTCGGCTCCAAGACCCTCAAGCTTGGCTTCGCTTCGCATCATCTTCAAGACGTCCGAGTACTTGGACTGTTCCGTCTTGATGACGATAGCGTCGCCTTTCTCGCGCTTGGCACCTGCCCTCCTACGCCTTGGCTTGGCGTCCTGCGCTACTACCTGCGGATTCGCCTTCTTCTTCCTCTTCCGCTCTACCTTCGTCCAAGGGGGGTCCTCCCCTTGGATCGCCCTACTCTGTGGCTGTTGATGGCCCACTAGCGGTCGCAACCCCTTGTTCCCATCGTTCCGGGACGGGCCAGCCTTTTCAGGCCCACCCTTCCCAGCTTTCCGGGAACCCTGGCTGGGGTCCGACCTTCCGGCATTATTACCGACTTTCGGGGTAATGATTCGCCTGGCCTTGCGGGCACCGCCAGACAGCTCCTCGCCTGACGGTTGCCTCGCCCGCTTCTGCGATTGCTTGCCCCGTTTGTCGCGAGCAGTCGCTTCCGCCTTATTCGGACTTTCTGCGAAGGAGAAGACCTCCGTTTGGGTAAACTTCGGCACTTTCTCATTTGCAGGCTCCGCTGCTGCAGCAGTCAGCAACGCGAGTGCCGCGTGCTCCTGCTTGGTATCGTCGATCGACGCCCTAAGTCGAAGCAAGGCCGTTTTCAGGTCCTTGCTTATGTTCGACTTAGTGGACGCAAAGTCGATGATTTTGCCAAGCTGCTGCTCAGCCACCTCTATTGCGGACCGTCCTTTGGATCCTCGGTTGACGGCCCTCAACAACCACGCTCCGTCCATAACCTCCACCGGCTGGCTTGCCGGGAAGTGGACTGGAGCACCCACGCTTGAGCTGCGTACGCAACTCCCAGCGCCTATCTCCTCACTTCTCCTTGTCGGAGATCTCATCAACCCGCTTCTTGCGAAGGGGTTGATCCCACCACTATTTCCACCTAGATTCTGATTTTTATTTGACTTCATGATTAAATCCCACGAGTAGCACGGGAAAGAATGTCCACCACGCCAGAGCCCTGCATTAACGCGGTAAGGGACAGCTTACTGTGGGGGGTGCCCAGGTACCCCACAGGCTCCGTTAAAGATCGAGCATCTTTTTCACCCCCTCGATCACTCATTCCTCAGCACGGGTCGCTTGACACCTTGAATTGGGGTTAGTAGTCCTATTCTTAGCCGGCGACTACGCGGCTGACTCGCAAGCGGGGGGGTGCGTCAGGCCCCAGGACTTTAGTCCCTGCTGCCCCTAAAACCATAGATCTAGGGAGTAAGATCCTACCACATTTCCAGTAAATCCCGCATATCTTCCATCCGTGCTGTTCTAGCGATGACTATGGTTTTCGTTTGGCTGATACGGATCATACATTGTTCAAGCCGATGATGATTGGTCACGAAACTGAAACCGCCAGGTGAACGTATAGAGACGGTCTAGACTTGATTGATCTGTCCGATTCCAGTCCAGTTCTGAGTTCATGTAACGAAATCGACGCCTTTTGCTAAACTGTTCCGCCTTAATTTATCTGCTGCTTCGTCACCATGCCGCCGGCCGTCGGTTCGGAAGTAAATTAAAAATCGGTAATTTTTTGCCGGTTTATGTAACCTTGATCGTGAAATGGTCAAAAACTGCGTTCATATATATGTATACATATTTACTAGGACTGACTAGGATGCGATGAATAAGCAGCGCCTTACCGCCCAAAATGGAGTGGAATGTATATAGGCACTTATCAGGTGAGCGCGTGGCCACTTTTTGCGTATCTCTACCTCGCTCAGATAGGACTATTGTTGTATGGTACTGATAAGATACCTTGCAGTTGGTTTATATGGTATGATGAAATGCAGAAACCAGATTTACCTTTCGAACAGGGTCTGATTCAATTAGTCGAAAAACACCGTGTGCAATCAATTTGGGGGGCACACATACTTAATGTTATCGTTATAAAACAACGTTTAGATAATTTCTTTGGACTTCTTTTGGACAATCATCGCAATGTTGCAAGTAATCATAAGCAAGCATCTTAAACTGCAGGATCTAATAATGATTACAAGTTTTCCATGCATATTTTTAATGCTGTTATGAAATTCTTGAAAAATAAATATGTCACATAATTTTATTAGATGCACATACCTCCTTCCAAGTGTAAGATCAAAATTATTGAACTAAACTTCACCCATTTGTTCAACACTGGCCAACCAATGTGTTTTCAATTTTCTGTTACCATTTACTAGCTTCAAATTGTTGATTCTTTTCGACTGCCGACCCACGGGCCAGGTAAGGTCAAACTTGTGATGCAATAAGGTGCCGACTGAGGCGAGACCAATCTCTCTATTCGCGCGAAATCCCCGACCAATGTTTTTATGTCTACCTATCATTCATCGTCGTCCATTCTCCAATCAATATGCCTGTCGTACGTACGTATATGGAAGCGTGGCCGAAGTGGCAACTTTTTGCGTCGTTTGCGTCCCAAACACGTGTGAAGAAGCATATTGGGAGGGGCAACGTAGGGAATATTCCGAATCTAAAAATATTCGCTTCATCTCAAGAAGACGTCTGGTTGATAATGAATATCGGTGGCGATTCTAATCGAGAGGAAATTCTATTTGCCAAACAAATCAGCTCTGATTGTTGCAGTTTTCTAACTGATGTGGTTGAGACAATCAGAAACAACTTTCTTGGGGAATTTGTTTGATCGCCGCATCCTGAGGTTATGTCAAGCTACTATTCAGCTACTGTTAATTCAGGGATATATTACACAATCTGTACATCTTGGAATCACGAAAGCACAACCTTTTGATATTGCGTGCTACTTTCTGCCGATGATCAAATTTCATCATGATAGGTGCCGTGAGAAAACTGTCTACGTGACTTCTGGCAGCGACGGTTCCGCGTAAATACATGTATGTTTGTTTTGCAATGGTTGCAAATTTCCAGGAGATTTGATTTCCCCCTATGGCAATAGGGTTCTAACGATCGTATGTGTAGTGTGAAATTTGTTGATAAACTTCGACATTACTTTAGCCATGGATTAGTTGAATTGACAACGATGGCTCTCACGATAGCTCTCAATGGCTTAAAATGCAAGTCATTCAATATCTTTCGATGTAGTCACAATAATTGTTGATGTAGAGCATCTAAAATTCAATATCATTTAGAAATGGATCAATTCAATAGACCTTAGCCACGCATCCAAAACATGTAGTTAACAGTGCGTCTTCAGTTCATTTAACTCAATCAGGCCATCTCAGATACTTAGGAACATGATCGAGAAACCTACTCCATCCTGATAGATGTATTATTGGTTTTCATTGCTAACAGAAGTTTTTCATGTTTCTTTAGTTTTTGTCCATCTAAGGTTCAATTAGGTCATCAAATATTCTCGGGAATAGTTATGAGAGACTCATACCGGAAGGGAATGATCTACCTGATGGTTTGTTGTAGCAGGATAAGCTAAATTTACTGGAAACCTTCGGAAGACAACACGATGGTTGTTATCTCGTGACAAAGTCTGGCCACCCCACGAACATTTGCCCAGAAACCAGTTCATTTAGCTTCCTTAGGCCACCCCTCCCAATATCCCAAGTATCATGTAATTTGAATATATTTAGTTATATAGTTGACCAATTACCTGATTTAACCTGAAAGAATAAATATTATGATTATGATACATAGAATGTTAATTGACTTACATTACAATTACAACTTTATTTACCTGAACAGCGCGGTAACAAATTGTTATTTTATTAAAGTTGAAATTAAAATCAAGCAAATACTACGGAAACAAACGGTATATTAAGTAATAAAAAAAAAACAAAATACATAAATAAAACAAAACACATTAATTTTCCTATTTTCCTGCATTTAAACCAAGCTGGAAAATTACGAAATCAAAATTGGTTATGGTAGATCTTACGCCGTAACGCACCATTGTAAGGTGATTTACACTCACAGGAGTTCCACGAGTTCCACATAAACAAAAACATGTTTTTGCGTTCGCTTTCTGTTTATAGAACTTAAGGACTGACTTTCAACTACACACTTAAAAAATATTCGCAGCTTTTCGCGCACAGCCGACTACTCAGCAAACTCACAAACTGATATCTCAGTAAAAAGCAATAAAGCCAATAAACTGCCAAAGTTGCTGAGATCCCAATAATAATGTTGTTTGCCGAGCACTCGGCTGTGCGGATCTCGGCGAAAGTTAGAGAAAATGCTGAGATCCCGGTAGTCGAAATTAAGTGTGTAGGTCATTCCAGATACTGAGGAGTTCTGTCGAGGAATTCATTTGATGTGGTAATATTGGTTTCTGTAGCCAACTATTATACTTTTTTGTGTATAACGTTGAACTTTTCGTCATCGAAATCATCGTCATCATCAAACATTTGAAAACAGTTTTTTCGTTCAAAACAAAAGTTTTTGCTATGAAAATATATTCACTGTACTCCACATGAGGAATATAATGCAGTGAATATATTTTCATGATCCTTGTTTTGATTTGCAGCGAGAAAACTGCTTTTTATTTTCCGAAATATGATGACGGATGCTTGAGCCATAAATAGCTCTAATTGTTAATCATCTACAAGTCTATGAAATCAAGGCTTGAATTCATTCAGGTCGTCAAAATTGCCGCAATATTCGTTGATTATACATCAACATTATCTACATTTTCAAGTATTGATGCGAAAAAGAGTGATAATTAATTCGATTTATCCATGTTCTGTAATGACAGACTCGGACAATCTTTCGGAGTATACAAGAATCATAAAGATTGGCAAATAGGCAACAGATGTTCTGAAGAAAGCTGTAATAATAATGTGTGAGGTTAATAAGCGAATTTGTGTTTCATACCATTTATAAAACACAAACGTTAATGTAGACTACGATAATTAGGAAGTATTGAATCAATGTTAATTTTTTTCGCCAATTGACTTGAATAGCTGAGCTGCATAGTGTCGGTAGCAGTTGTCCCAGCTTGTCAAGTACAAAACTATTGACCGCCTGTACTGGGTGTAAGAGGTCACTAAACATGTGACCCCGAGTTCATGGTGCAATGCGTCTATATGCTTACCGTGCGAAGGAATGAAAGAATTGAAGATTTCATTATAACTCCACCACAATCGGACTATATAAAATATCAGGGTACCCTCCATAGTATTACGTCCTTACTGCCCTAATCAGAGCAGTGGACCCTGTGATTGCCATCTTTTTGGTTTCGTTTGATGCATGTTACACAGTGTAATCTGTGTGTTTTCCCAATTGTCGCTTTTCGATTGATACCGATTTGGTATAGCCAAAAGTTCAGATAAAAGAGTACTTTATAAGCTAAACAGCTTGTTCGAGGTTGCTCATTAGCCTTCTAAGCAGCTTTATTTTTAAGTAATTTTCGAACTAGAAAGTTCACATAAGCACGCTGGATAGCCTTCTAAGCAGCTTCTGACAGAACTATGACAAAATTCATGCAGAAACAAAAATGTGTTTTTCAGAATCACAACCCTGTTGGTGGGTTTGTGATTCATGTTTGAAAATTGCTTCTATTATACTTTCAGATATGTTGTTGCTATGAAGATTTGATCTAGATCCTCCTGCGTGATAGCCTGCCGACTTACTGCTGCGCTGCTGAAAACACTTGACATACTCAAGTTAACTTCACTACTGTACAAATGTGCAAAACTAGCTGCCGACAAAAAATCGATTCAAGTCAGACTTTACCTGCTGTTCACTCAATCGCAACTGTAGTGTTGTGGTAGAGTGTAGGGTTCTCACGCAGCGACTATCGGTTCGAATCTGATGGGTGGCATTTTTTTTGCTCAAGCCTAGTATTCATTGATTTGATAAACTTATATTTGTCTTTTATTCGTGTATGCTTAAAAAGTTTTTTTCTGTAAAAAAATAAATTTAATCTTCATTGAAACACTATGCTACTGAACTGAACTTCTATGAACTTGAAAGTTCCGATAAAGTTCCGAGTAGCATCTTAAGCAGCTTTAAAGTTCCGCGAAGTTCAGGTAAAGTTCCGAATGGAACTTTCTGGCTGCTTAAGAGGCTAACAATGAGCCTTGCCGGAACTTGTGACTGAAGTTCCAGAAAGGCTCATCGTTAGCCTCTTAAGCAGCCAGAAAGTTCCAATGTGCATTTTATCATGGGAAGCTTTTGGTTACTTGGGATATCGTTGCTGATTTAGTTTGTCAGTAAATGGTCAGCGTAGAAGAAGGAGTTTCACAGGTCTTTCAGGGCATTCGCGATATTTCAGAATGGTTTAGAGAGCTTGACAAGCTCTCAGGTACTTTCTAGTTGAGCATCAAGGGAGTGGGGGGGGGAGGTTTGTCATGTAGTTCAGATGCGCTTTCTGAGGCTTCTGAGGGGTTTTAGTGGGCTCGTTGATTCGCTTGTTAAACGAATCCAAATCAATTTAATCAACATTCACTTTTTATTACGTGTAAGGTTTAAGTTTTGTTATATCAAATAATCGTGATTACTTTGTTATAACTAATCAAAAAATGAGCCCTCTCTTGGATGATTTTTTTGGCAATGAATTTGAAGAGTCTAGAATCGTATCGTGCGTGATAAATCTAAACTATGAGTTTTGGAGGATTAGAATTTTTACCAACACCGTTTCAGAGGCATTTAAAGGTGTTTCAGTAGGTATTTCAGGCTCTTCCAGAAGTATTCCGAGGCATTGTTGGACGTTTAATTAGGTTTCAAAGGGACTTTACGGAGCTACATTGTCGTAGGGTTTCAGTTGGGCTCCAGGGGGAATTTTTTTAAAAAAGACCAAAAAAAAAGACAATTACACCGTTTTCGACCTTGCGACCTCTACAGACTGAACAATACTAATGTTTGACAACGGACAACACATATAACACCCAGTGGCCCAGTGAAGAATTTTTCGTTCCCCGACTGGAGCGGGAATCGAACCCACACTCCGAGGCTTACGAGACACCTAAACGACTGAAACCGCTAACCGCTCGGCCACGAAGCCCACAGAAGGTTTCAGAAGCTTTTCAGAAGGGTTTCAAAGCGGTTTATTAGCACTCATATGAAATTCAGTGGGAATTTCAGGGGGCTTTCAGTGGTGTTTCAGGAGGTTTCAAATTGATTTTACTGAGCTACAGTGTCGTAGGGTTTCAGATGGCCTTCAGGGGGATTCCAGGGAGGTTTCAGAAGCTTTTCAGAAGGGTTTCAAAGCGGTTTATTAGCTTTCATATGAAATTCAGGGGGAAATTCTGGGGGCTTTCAGTGGCGTTTCAGGATGTTTCAAAGTGGCTTCGGGGGCTTGATCTTCGTCGGAGCTCAGGTAACCTTCAGGGATTTCAGAGAGGTTGTTACGTTTGTAAATTGCTGTAAGCATTTTGTCAGTTAATTTTCTATTTTATACTGTGGTTTGTACATCCGTCCCCGAATTTTAATGTGCATTTGTAGCGCTCCAAACATTTCAGGAGCCAACCAGTGCAAAACACGCAAGCCGTCCCCTAACACGGACATCAAATTGTAGACGGTCTTGTGTTGTTGCCCGAATCGGGATGCCCCCTTAGGATTAGAAATTCCTAGATCAATACAAGCTATGAATGCCGCAACAGATTCTGCGAACTAAAAGGCGAACTGCCAGAAAAAATACGATTACAGGATTGACTGATGGACCAAGAACAAAAATGAAACCTCGTCATCCTGGGTTCGGACTTAGTTATCTATTTGGATAACTGGGCACAATTTATGTTATGTTTTGCATGTTTGTGTTTTGTGCATTTGTAATGTTCCATTTTATTTTGCGTATCTAAGTTCCCAGACGTGGGGCCCGATACGGAAAATAAAATGTGCATTTGTAAGGTTCCAATGTATTCGTTATATTTTACTTTTCGTATCCTACTAGCTTCAAAATATGGGGCTCGATGCGGATAATAAAATGCGCATTTGTAGGGTTCTTTTAGCAGTTCTCTACATTGTGGTACCCATCGGGAGCACAATGCATTTGTAGTGTTTCGCAAAACTTTTTTTCCGTTACATTGGCGCCCAACGTGGGGCCTTGCGCATTTATGAGGTTCCAATGTACTATTCGTTACATTGGCGCCCAACTAAAAAACCCACGTTTATGTTATAGTTTATTGTTTCTTTGTTGATCCATCTGGTTTCGGTTAGGTAAACTTAGAGTAGATCAGATATGAGCGTCCGCAACAGTAAAGATAGATGAAGATTAAATGCTTGGTTGATGGCAGTTCTTTGGCCGTTGGTTAATGGCGTTAGATCATACCCTTTGCCAGGATTCGCTGGCGTTATTAGTTTTAAGTTAGCCTGGCGGCAATTAGTGTTAGCCTGGTGGCAATTAGTTTAAGGTTAGCCTGGTGGCAATTTAACTCGCGGAGTTATCTGGTAAGCGTTTGGCTTACGTATTTTAGTTAGTCTGGTGACACCAAATGAAATGATCATCGCTGCCATCAACCGACCACTTGAAAGAATGGTAAATAGGAATGTTTAAGAATTTTTCAAGAATCACGATTTCGATTCTTGAAAAATTCTTCCGCTGTTGCTGGTGTTGTGTTACGTTTGTAAATTAGTTGTGACGTATGTAATATAGTTTTAAGAATTTTCCATGAATTGGAGAATGCAATTCATGGAAAATTCTTCGGTTGTAGCATGGAGTGTGTTACGTTTGTAAATTGCTGTAAGCATTTTGTCAGTTAATTTTCTATTTTATACTGTGGTTTGTACATCCGTCCCCGAATTTTGATGTGCATTTGTAGCGCTCCAAACATTTCAGGAGCCAACCAGTGCAAAACACGCAAGCCGTCCCCTAACACGGACATCAAATTGTAGACGGTCTTGTGTTGTTGCCCGAATCGGGATGCCCCCTTAGGATTAGAAATTCCTAGATCAAAACAAGCTATGAATGCCGCAACAGATTCTGCGAACTAAAAGGCGAACTGCCAGAAAAAATACGATTACAGGATTGACTGATGGACCAAGAACAAAAATGAAACCTCGTCATCCTGGGTTCGGACTTAGTTATCTATTTGGATAACTGGGCACAATTTATGTTATGTTTTGCATGTTTGTGTTTTGTGCATTTGTAATGTTCCATTTTATTTTGCGTATCTAAGTTCCCAGACGTGGGGCCCGATACGGAAAATAAAATGTGCATTTGTAAGGTTCCAATGTATTCGTTATATTTTACTTTTCGTATCCCACTAGCTTCAAAATATGGGGCTCGATGCGGATAATAAAATGCGCATTTGTAGGGTTCTTTTAGCAGTTGTCTACATTGTGGTACCCATCGGGAGCACAATGCATTTGTAGTGTTTCGCAAAACTTTTTTTCCGTTACAAGGTTTCAGGGGTGTCTCAGGAGGTTTCAGAGAGTTCAACTAGTACTCAGATGAGCTTCATGAGGTTTCAGAGGGACTTTAGGGGGCTTCATCTTCGTAGGTTCTCAGGTGAGCTTCAGGGGGATTTCAGGCAAGTTTCAGAGGTGTTTTCGGAGATTTCAGAGGAGTTTACTAGCTCTCAGATGAGCTTCAGGCGGATTCTAGAAAAGTTTCAGAGGCGTTTCAGGAGGGTTTAGACAGAGGGGTTTACTAGCTATCAAATGAGCTTGTAGGGGATATCAGGGGACTTTTAGATGCGTTTCATGGCGTCCCAGGAGGTTTCAGAACGTTTCAAATGCGTTTCACGAGGTTTCAGAGGGGCGTTAGGGGGCGACATAGGCCTTCAAGTGAGCTTAAGGGATATTGCAGGGGGATTAAAAGCGTTTCAAGCCATTTCAAAGTGTTTCAGAAGGTTTCTGAGCGGATTACAAGCTCCCAGGTGAGCTTCAGGGATCTTTCAGATGCGTTTCAAAGCGTCTCGTGAGCGTGCAAACATGAATTTCATTCATTATGCTCCAGTAGATCACTGATTGCGCTTGTAAATCCTATCTGATGGCCTGTACTCCAGCAGGGAGTTTGAAGTACCTCAGTAAATTTTATTGAAATGAATTCTACCTTGTTGCGGTGTACTCTGCTTAAGCAGAATTTGTCATTAGTTCATTGATTGGTTTAAATTAGATAGAGACTTAAATTGACACTTGAAAATAAAAATTATATAAAAATCAAAAACTAAAATAATCATTGTTCAAATCATGTTTTAAGGTTAAACGAAACTGCAATTTTCCTGATACACATTCTTTATGAAATCTACTAATGCTTCGCAATTCAGCAAACATCTGCTTGTTTCAGAAAGGCCGTGTTTTGGCATGAGTCCACAATTTAATAAAATAAGTTGTTGGAAACATTTTGCTCTACAATACGAAACAGGCATATACATATGTTTATAAGTTCATAAACTCAAAAATGAATTACATAATTTAGTTAACAATTATCTTTTATTTTTTCAGATGCCGTCGTCACAACCGACAGTGGCATCCTGTTCTTCGACAAGAATTGGACACAAATATCTTCAGGAGGACACCAATTTCAGCACATTTCGGCGTTCGCTTACGACGAGGTGAAACGGAAAATCTACTTCAGTGATCTCAAGGATCCGAGCTATCGAATCTTTTCGTTGGATACGAATCCGGAAGAGGAGTATCACAAAGTAGTGAAACTACTGCCAAAGTCCGACCGGACCGGCTACATCACCGGTTTGGCGTTCGATCACCTCGAGCGTAAGTTGTACTGGACCGAGAAAGGGACACATTCAGTGTACTCAGTCGAAGTCGATAAGCTGGGGGCCCCGGCGGCGGCGGCGGCGGCGAACGCAACCGATGGCCTCATCAACCTTGTCGCCCAGGTTGAAGAAAATCACGACCTGGCAGCTTTGACGATCGACGAATGCCGTAGGCACCTCTACTGGACGAACAGCTACCTTCAAACGTCCAGTATCGTTCGGGCGGCCATGAATGGCACAGTACTGGACGCCCACAAGGAGGACGTCTACGAGCCGAGGGGCATTTCGGTCGACCATTACAACAACCGCATCTACTGGGTGGAGAAAAAGTACGGTCGAGCATTCACTGTCGAAAGCGCCAATCTAGAAGTACAAGACAAACAAACATTCCTCAGGGGTTCGGATAAAATTCCGACACACGTGTCACTCAACAGCGAATATTTGTACTGGGTAGACCAAGAGGATGGAGAAGTACACGAAACGAAAAAATCCGATTCCAAAGTGACACAAGTCGTGTACAAAGGCAGTCGTCCATCAGCACTTATAATCCGTTCAAGCCTTTTAGTAGAATATCAGAAAAACAACCCAAGTTGTAAAACTGTTGTATCCAGTATCATAGACAACGTTAGGAAAGAATCCAGCGAAGTAATAGAATCATCCCAGGCTGTAACAGCTAAGCCTGAAATGATCACCTGTCTTAACAAAGGCATCCTGAACCACAACACCAACAGCTGTATCTGTCTACCCGAATATCAGGGTACATTCTGCGAGATTCCAATCTGCAACAATTTCTGCGTCCACGGTGAGTGTGTAGTGGGTGCCGACAGCCGACCAACGTGCAAGTGCCATGCCGAATTCGAAGGCGAGCGATGTGATCGCAACAAATGTGATGGATACTGTTTGAACAGTGGCCGATGTGTGCTCAGCGCCTCGGGTCAGAGGTCTTGTACTTGTTCGAAAAATTTCAGCGGCGCTCGGTGCGAGACCGCTATCTGTACGTCGGACTACTGCTATAATGGAGAGTGTTTCGTGGAGAATGAAGTTCCCAAGTGCAAATGCAACGTCGGCTATCGAGGGGACCGGTGCGAGGAGTACACGTGCAACAACTATTGTCTGCACGACGGCAAATGCATTCTAAACAACGACACCATGCTGGTGGAGTGCCGTTGCGGCTCGGAGTACACCGGCAAGCGGTGTGAAATTCCGAAACGGTTCTGTTCACTCGATAACGGTAACCCAGAGATGCAGCAGTACTGTGAGGGGTGAGTAGTGTTGAATTTATTTTGATTGCGTTTGCGTTGCAGTTTTGATGTGTATACAAATTGGATAAACACTAGCGTATGTAATTCTTTTTATTCTAAGCACTTGCACAGATAGCGTTGAAAAGATTATGATTAAGCGCTGTCACTCGTTCTCTGAAACAAAATCGGAATAAAGCTTAGGATTTTGCTCGGAATAAAGCTTAGGATTTTGCTCTCTAATGCAATTGAATGAAGTATTGAAAATACTTTGTATATGAACGAGTGTTTATTTTTTTATAAGCAGCATGAAAAGAACTCACCAGATGAAAGATTGAAGCGAAGACTACTTTATCAAGAAGATATGGAACTCTGTTATTTTCAGTGGGGTGACACGGCTGTCAAACTCGGTACATCGCCGCTGCACCCAACATCATTTTTGGTACGGCGCGTTTTGGTACCCACTTTCTGGTCGGTTTACCCTAACTTGCTCCTGATTTTCGGGTGTGTGGCTCGTGTATTGCTAGTGCTTATTTCAGAAATTACACATTTCAAACGAAATCGTTGTTTTTGATGATTGTTTCCCTTTCCTTATCACTTTGCACGATATTATATGTAGCAGCGAAGCAGTGTCGATGTTTCCAGCGCATTTTTTCCATGAATTAAGCAATCAAAACAAAAACATTGGACGCCATATTGAATTGAATGCTGGGTAGATGATTTTGGCCCTTCGTCATCCCCCTGGTTATTTTGCCATACTAACGGCAAGCGTCACCGACGGCACCGCCGCCTGTTGAGCTAAGGTGGTTGTGTAAAAGTGGAGGCGTGTATTGGTGCGAATTAACCCCTTCCCGGCCACGACTTCTTTCAAACTATTGAATGCTTAAAAATGCTATGAACAAAAAGTGCTCGCACAAAAGTTATTAGGGATCACTTAAATTTATCGAAATCGTAAAAAAAGATTTTAATTGTTTATCAATAGTTATCGATTGTTTATCAATAGTTATTGATTGTTTATCAATAGTTTCACTATTGAACCAATAATTAGAGTGTACAAGTACTCTAATAAGCTTATAACTTCTTCCCAAACGCTTTTATAACATGTTGAAGTGAACTGGTGTAGGTCGGATTCGCCAAAAATTTATGGTGTTCTACAGACACCATGAGCGTTAAAAGGTTTAATTAAAAATAATTAAAAAGAATCGTCTTCCGAAACATGTTTTAATCGATTTTAGATAACGAAAAATGATATTTCAATCAAAATTTAAAATTTAAAATAGAGGGATAATCTAATCTTTAACCGTGGTGGCGCTGCTAACTGATGGAGCTTCGGTGCTGATGGAGCTTCGCTCCTGTACTGATGGAGCTTCGGTGTTGACACGGGTAATGCGTCGAACCCTTGGCGAATCATGCTGAGGTGTTGATGGCATGACTGACACTTGAAAATGGTTTCCAAAGTGCTCGAACCAGCGTTTCAACTGGTCAGCCGGGTCGGTCAGTAACTGTCTAGACGTGTCTTTCACGGGCATCGTAGTAGCATTCATCTTGATCCCACTAAGGGTGCTATTACACTCTTTGCCCAGACGCCAAATATTTGACCACTTTTGACAGATAAATTTTGGCAGGTTGTTTGGTTCTGTTTGTCCCTATTCGTTTTTCGAGAGTGACAAATGTTTTTGTTTGCCAGGTACACCTTGGTCAAAATTTAACTGTCAAAAGTGGTCAAATATTTGGCATTGGTCAAAAAGTGTCATACTAGCTTAAGGCGACGTGAAACATCGTAGAGGAGACGGATGGCGCCTGGTTTGCGGCTTTCTCGCCTTCGTCCTCGTCGGCTAGGGAGTCCGCCCACGCTCTTTTGCCCCGTCTACATGAGCGTTTCACTTCCTTCTCGAGAGCCGAATAGCGCTGACGGACTACGGCTTTGGCTCCTCGTGTTTTCGCTCGCTCTATCGCGGCTTTGGCGTTCCTTCACTCCTCTATCTTCCTCCAGGTATCATCTGTGATCCACTGCTTTCTTCGGGAGCGTAGCTCACCCAAATTATTCTCGCCGGTGGCGATAAAGGCGTTCTTGATGGCGCTCCGTTGATCTTCTACGCTTCCACCTATTCGGAGCACGGTTCTCTAGCTCATAGACGAAGGACCTTCTCACCGCAGCGTCTTCCAGTCGGCGTGTGTTGAACCGGCGCCCGATTTTCTCCTCCTGTCGCTGGATCCTGACAATGCGCCGTCGGATCTCGCCGATTAGGACATGATGGTCGGACGCAATGTCGGCGCTACGTTTGTTCCGCACCAAGTTCCGCACATCAAGAAGGCTCCGTCTCCATATTCGACTGATGCAGATGTGGTCGATATGATTTTCCGCGACGCCATCACGGGAAACCGAAACCCATGTCACTTTGTGCACTGGTCGACGTGCATTGTTGCCACAAAACTCTGCAAACAGCTCTTCGTTTTCGCTCATTTCTCCGAGACCATGGCGTCCCATGACGTGCTCATATTCCGAGTTGTCGGAACCAACCTTCGTGTTGAAGTCGCCCATGAGGATCTTGATATCACCTTTCGGAGTCTTGTCCACGACAGCATACTGTTGACTGTAAAAGTTCTCTTTATCTTGCAATTCGGCAGATCGGTTAACGCGTAACATTGGATCATGTAAGGTTTCGAATCCGTGTTCCGAATCTGGCTACAATTATCCTCTCATTAATAGGTTCCCACTTCATGAGCTGAGCACTTGCATGCGCTGAGCAGGAAACTAACTCCACGATGGCAAGGAGCGTGTTCACCTCGTAGGCCAGAGTATAGCAGAATTTGATCCGACGCCAATCTGTGTCCTCCAAAGTTCGGCCAACGGATTGCGCTCAGTCCTAGTAACTCAAGCTCAAGCTTCATACGGCATGCCTCATATGCTAGTTGTGCCAGTTTACCCTGCTGGGCTAGGGTTAATACATTTCAAGTTCCAGTTCTTATCCGTTGTTTAGCGCTAAAAGTCGTTGCCGTTGAATCAGTTCGTAATCTTTCATTTAAGGTTTCAGTAACGTTTTTTTTTTTGGGTTTCGGAGACAGTAGGTTGTTGGCCTAAGATCCCCTATCCACCGTGGTGGGGCTGCCATCTAAGGTATAGCTTCCGGTGGAGGAGCATTTCATATTCAGCCGCTGGATGCCAGAACAGACGCTGTTTGAGCCGCACCTTCTTGGTGAACAGACGCTCGAGACGTACCTCCTCAATCTAGCTGAAGTCAGAAGAACAATAGTATCCAGGCTGCACTAACAGTTAAGCACACAACTCTTGGCTGGCGGTCTTTGTCATTGCTTGACCCGTGGAAGCATGAGGTAGGAACTTGTGAGGACCAGAGCTATGTTGGACGCTCTCCTTTTCGATTCACCGTTTTGCAGCCCACACTCACACAGCGAAACAAAAATTATCCATTGGTCTGTCTCAAAAGCCTACTTATATGTCTCCGACGGATTTTGGGCCGCTGAATCCGATTCCGGACTCAGATTTGCTCCAGCACATCACAATTTGGAGCTATACCTTTATTTGTTACCCTACCCTAACATACGATTTTGGGCCTTTTTGACTGCAAACCCTCAAACATGGACATATTTTTTTAAGCAATCAAAAGGTAAATTAGTCAATTAACATCTAAATTAACGACTTATGCAAGATATTTCGTTTTACAAAATCGAATTTGATAGTTTTAAGCGATTCTTGTTAGATATTATGTTTCACATACAAGTCAATAGTTGCATGGAAGTTTACACACTAAAATATAATGCTTAAGGCCTTTTCTTGTGTCATCACAAAATGGCTTCTTCAGAATCATCATCCAAATTCAACTTTACACAGTATTGCACTAATACATTTACGTAAAAAAATCAACGCTTACCTTTTCTCTAAAATTCTCCACTTCACGCAAGATATTTTGAAAAGAAATATAGAACACACTATTCCAATTAAAATTCTCTTTCGAACTATCTATACCACAAAGAAATATTTTCACTCAAACTTGAAAATTATTCAAATTTGTCTCAACCGCACCAAGAGTTCGATGTTTACCACCCACCACAGTACATACAACGACGACGGCAGCAGCGCGACGCGATGTCGATCGACAGTGATATCGATCTTGCGGGACAATCTATATATATAAAAATGAGTTTGAAGTTCCTTTGAGGCAACAAAACTCACGAACGGATGAACCGATCGGCATGACTCTTGCACGGTTCGATTCGTATTCATGGTGGCTGTGTTTATATATACAAAAAGTTACGAAAATTAACTATAAAAGTAAAAAATCGATAAAGTACAGATTTTTTATGAGTTGGGAAGAAAACCAACACGATTGAAATGAAACCAATCTAGAAGGCGGTTCAACAATGACTTCCACGGTTGTCAAATTGGCAAGACAAAGTTTGCCGGGACAGCTAGTTCATCAATAAAATCAATCAAAATCATTGAAATGGTCAACTCAAATTTATCGATTATACGTCGTAAAATCGAAAACTATTCTTCGAATGATTATTGTTGTACTTTGAATCACATATGATAGTAATAAAAGCAAATAATTTTTATTTGTGAAATCTCCTCCGCACTGTCCGCCAACACTGCTGCTGCTTGCAAACATCAACAGCGGAAGAACATACTAAGAGTATTCGATCATTTTTAGCTTACTACACATAAAATTCGGTGTTTTTCGTAATATTGACACATGTTTCATTGTTATTTAGCAAAACAGAGTAGTCTACTTCTTGAATTGCTTTTAGATGATTAATAATCTTGAAATGTTTACATTGGTGAAAGCGAGACAAAGAGGTGCTATTTTTGTTTGTTTGTTTACAGAACAAATGTAAAAAGGCAACACCACTACTGTTGCGCTCGATGATTGTTAGAAATATATATATAATATATATTATATATATATATTATATATATTATATATAGGGAATCGCGCTACTTGGGCGGTGGCTTCTATATTCGTCTGTTTTCCACTATAACTCAGTCAATCTTGAACCAATTGACACAATTCTTGGAATGCGGTGAGATAGGTATAGTATCTACCCGTGTACAAAATTTCAAGTCAATCGGTTCAAAATTGACCGAGTTACAGTGGAAAACAGACGAAAATAACAGACGAAGAAAACCACCGCCCAAGTAGCGCGATACCCTATAATATATAATAAGAATCGAAAAAGAAGTGCTGAAATAGGAGTGATACAGGGAGTCACTAAATATATCAAATTTAATTTGTTTGAACAAAATATTTTGCATGAGTTGATAATTTAGATGTTAATTGACCAAAATACCCTTTGATAGCTTGAAAAAAAATTCATGCTTAATGGCTTGTATTAATCAAAAAAGCCCAAAATCACATATTTTGTCCTATAAATTGAGGTACCTATTGCTCAAAATTGTGACTTGTAGGAGCAAATCTGAGCCCGGATTCGGATTCAGCGGCGCAAAATCTGTCAGACACATAAGTTTGCTCTTGAGACAAAAAAAATGTTGCACTGTATCAGTGAAGGAGTGGGTTTTTTGTTCTGCTTTCTGCTTCACTGGCCTAATCATTCCCTCCGCAGTCTTTATGTTTCATTCTTCTTACAGCCACCTTTTCAACACCTGCTTCCACCTTTTCAACACCTCACGTTATTCCGTACGGAAGCTCCCGTTATCCCTGACATTTCGAATCTCAGCACGAAGCCGTATAGAACTTCCGTGTTTCTAGAAAACGACACAGTAGTTCCATTTTCTCGCACTCCGCATCTCTCAGGCGGCATATTTTCCCACCAAAGATGCGGTTCTGCTGTTCCCGCTTCTGTTTGTATCGTTTCCCGTGCTGTCGGGTTCCATGCTGCAGCATTACAATTGCCTGCGATGTAACCGTTCTGCAACCTCGTCGAACCAGTCGTTGTATTGATGTGCACACTTATTTTTTTTTCGCTGAATCTCGGCAATTTTTCTTGCTTTTTACCGAGATTGGCACCGCCGAGCGCTCAGCAAACTTGTTTTTCAACGAGATCTCAGCAATCGTGTCGTTTGTTTGCTGAGGTTCAGGAAATGTTTCGCTGAAATTCAGCTAACAAACGTTAGTTTTTACCGAGATTCAGTATAAAGATTTGCTGAGACACGGCGGTGCCGGCGTTTGCCGAGCTCTTCTTAGTGTGTGCGTTCTTCAATCTGCATGTGTTCTTATCAGCAGCAGTGCTCTCGAAATCTGTTCTTCTCGGCGTACCGTCCCCACTGAAACAAAGCTTGCTTAGTGTTCTACAAACACTTCTACAGTTATTAACTGAGAGGTTCCTCTTGCATTTTGCATGGGTATTTCGTGTTGCAGGCCCGAAGACAATCTATGCCCAAGGAAGTCAAGGACATTTCCATAAAAAAAAAGTTTCTGGGCCGACCGGGAATCGAACCTGTAACGCCCAGCATGGTCTGTGTATGGGTCCTTAATCCTTAACTAGTACATTTTTGCTGCTCGGTCATGACGGTCATGGCGTGATTAAGTACAATATGTACTAGTAGGTACCAGAGTAATGTTGCATTATCTCTTCCTAACTTACAACTTGTGAGAGGTTTTTCATATTTTCGATTATATTTACTTTTCATGTTTATGTTAGGCAAGTGAAATAATTCTTTTTCGATCACAATCTTCTTTCACAGGGTCGCCATTTCCACGCACCTAGTCGAACCACAGGTTACCTACTGTAAGAATTCGTTCAATCGCACAGTTGTGTACGTCTCACTGGCCTTCACGGCGTCGTTGGCCATCCTGGTGACGATTCTGTGTACGGTGCGCCGCATCTACGAGCGGAACCGGCCACGCATCACCAAGCGTTTCAAAGTCACAAACAACACACAGATGACCTCCCGTCCGGCAACGCAGTGTGAGATAACGATCGAGAACTGCTGCAACATGAACGTGTGCGAAACGGTAAGTGGAATGTTCTGATATTCGGAAACGTTTACAAAATTTTCGCCTTTTGTTTCTACATACGTGTTAGTAACGTTAGACCAGTATTTGGTCGAATACGTTGTTTTATACTTACCTTAATTAAAAGATATTCACATGGTTCAACCGAATAATTTCAGCCATGCTTCGACACAAAGATACTGCAGAAATCGTCCGCAAAGCCGGAAGACAAACAGTTCCTCCTGGACGATATCGAAAGCATAGCTGGATCGTACCGTAAGCTTCCGAGCTGCGTTGCCGATAAAAACTAGCCTTTTTGATCGCGTGAGACTGAAACTGCCACCAGCACGTGGTCAATACTCCTCTCTACAGAGCGGCAGCTGTAAAAGTGCGATTAAAACTGAACTGTACATAAATCAACCGGTACAATGGGGACGGACCATTGCCACAACTGAAATCTCTCCAATAGCAATATGTCTTAGTTAGTTGTGAACTAAATTATGTGATTAGAGTTATGCTAGTTTAGGTGGAAACCCTGCTCGAGAACTGCACATTAGTTGAGGTGTTAGTCGGTTTGGTTATTATGGAAGTTTTTGAATTTATTGTTTTAATTAGTACTTTGTCCATTTGTGGCTCATTTTGAAAGGCAATCTTTTAATTTGTTTCAACACGTCTATTTTGAAATTTGTCTATTAGTTTGAACAAAAGCGTACTTGAATAACCGAAACATGTTCCTTAAAAGCGATAGAGTACCAAAACGAGAACAAATAGCAATCAGCTACATATTTCTAAGGCAATAGAAAAAGCAGGTCATTTGTATGAAGTCATACCACAGAAATTCATCAACGCGCAAAGATTAACAATTTTTGTTTAAAGAAAACCTAAAATGTACCTTTTCAAAGTATGTTAACGTCAATAGCTCAGCATACTGTAAAAGTTACTCGCCTTAACATGGAAAAAAACTCAATCAATTTTGCGGTTTGTACTTGTTGGAGCCGCGTAAAATTATAGGCGGTTGTTTCGGCTTATTTAACAGTTCCTTTAGTTGTTAGTGATTTGTTAATTATTTTTAGAATAAAGGTGCCAATTAGATGCCGCATTAATTGTCCAATAAATATCAAATTGATATTCAAACATCGATGCTTGTTTTGAGATGTGCGAAAAAATGCTTGTTTTACCAATCAACAACCAAGTAGTACTTGGATATACTGAAATACTTAATACTTCTAGTTTTCCTATGAACAAAGTCATATGATTAAAAACCGGTCATCCACGTGTTCAAACAAATCATAACCATACGGTCAAATGTTGGTGAAGTGTTTCAATACGTGCAAACAATCCCGTTAATGC